>NC_140308.1:17062569-17652569 GCF_964211825.1 Aythya ferina | reverse complement strand
CAAAACTGCATTAGCACAGTGTTGTGTTCAGGCTGCAGGATCCAGCTAAGACAGCTGTGTTGTTTTGGGAATATAAGCTAATATGTTTGTACCTGATTGCACCATATAAATACTGCAAGTCACTTAGGAGCTCTAAAAAAAGCAGACATTCTCTGTAGTCAGAGTCCAAAAGCAAGAGTTCTGGACCTTGTGTTCTGGACCTTGTATTCTCTACTTTTGATGTGATGGAAATGAGTATGGTAATGAGTATGTTCCCACATATTAAGACTTAAATGAGGAACCTGGGGAAGATCCTAGGTCTCAATAGAAGCTGGAGATAAAAATAACACCATAAAACTTTTTTCTCAGGATGATTTTTGGCCTTGTCATCTCTAAATGAGAAATCTGATCTTGCTTTTACAGAAGTGCTGGATTGTGCTCAGAAGCATTTCAGCTGAAGAACAGATATCAAAATTTGAATTCTTTGAGTCACCAGTGACTGCAGACTGTAATCTAAGCTCTAAATTGTGATAATCATTTAGGAGGTGAAGCTTGGACAAAACTACTGGAATGTCTGTGGTGAACTGCAGAGGACAATGCAGAAATCCCAAAGAGAGCACCAGCTGTGCTAGTTGTATAGCCAGAAGCAATTACAGCCAAATTTGTTGACAGAAGTCAAAGTGAATTAGCCTTACTAAGCAGTGAGTTGTGTTGGTTCAATCATTATTCGGTGCCAACAACACATCAGTTTGGGGAATCAGGGTATGCATCTCTATACAGCACTGTGCTGCACCATGTGGGCATACCAACCCCAGGTAGTCCTACCTCAAAGCATCTCTGGTGCACTCTGTTCCAGAGCACACGCAGGTATGGTATGTGATGGCTAAGATCATTGAGATTAACTGTGGTTGTGGATGACATCTACTACACCCAGAAGACTATGCTTTTGTTGATTGTGTCCTTTATAGTCTTCCCAGGCATCTTAATTCAGGCACTGACAGTATTGTAGATTTGTATCTACATACGCCTTTACTGACCAGTTCATGTTATTCGGATATTTGCTGTTTTTCATTTTAATTTCCTCTCATTCTTTGTGGAGGTGAAATTGAATCTACGGAGTCCAGCTGTTGATCTGTCAGTTAGCTGAACATGGACCCCCATTTTCCTTATATAATGTAGATAGGCTGTGGATATGGTCTACCTTGACTTCAGCAAGGCTGCTCTTGGCTTGGACTGGCGCACGCTTCGTTGGGTTAGAAACTGGCTGGAGAGCTGGGCCCAAAGAGTCGTGGTAAATGGAGTCAAATCCAGTTGGAGGCCGGTCACTAGTGTCGTTCCCCAGGGCTTGGTGCTGGGGCCGGTCCTCTTTAATATCTTCATCGATGATCTGGATGAGGGCATTGAGTGCACCCTCAGTAAGTTTGCAAATGACACCAAGTTAGGTGCGTGTGTCGATCTGCTCGAGGGTAGGAAGGCTCTGCAGAAGGATCTGGATAGGCTGGACTGATGGGCTGAGGCCTACTGTATGAAGTTCAAGAAGGCCAAGTGCCGGGTACTGCAAGTGGGGTGCAATAACCCCAAACAGAGCTACAGGCTGGGAGATGAGTGGTTGGAAAGCTGCCTGGCAGAGAAGGACCTGGGAGTGATGGTGGATAGTCAGCTGAATATGAGCCAGCAGTGTGCTCAGGTGGCCAAGAAGGCCAATGGCATCCTGGCTTGCATAAGAAGCAGTGTGGCCAGCAGGGCTAGGGAGGTGATCGTCCCCCTGTACTCAGCTCTGGTGAGGCTGCACCTCGAGTACTGTGTTCAGTTTTGGGCCCCTCGCTACAAGAAGGACATGGAGGTGCTCAAGCAAGTCTAGAGAAGGGCGACGAAGCTGGTGAGGGGTCTGGAGAACAAGTCCTACGAGTCGCCCCTGAGCCTCCTTTTCTCCAGGCTCAGGGGTGACCTTATCACTCTCTACAGGTACATTAAAGGAGGCTGTAGTGAGGTGGGGGTTGGCCTGTTCTCCCACGTGCCTGGTGACAGGACGAGGGGGAATGGGCTTAAGTTGAGCCAGGGGAGTTTTAGGTTGGATGTTAGGAAGAACTTCGTTACCGAGAGGGTTGTTAGGCATTGGAACAGGCTGCCCAGGGAAGTGGTGGAGTCACCATTCCTGGAAGTCTTCAAAAGACGTTTAGATGTAGAGCTTAGGGATATGGTTTAGTGGGGACTGTTAGTGTTAGGTCAGAGGTTGGACTCAATGATCTTGAGGTCTCTTCCAACCTAGAAATTCTGTGATTCTGTGATATTAATTCAGAAACACTTATGGACTCTGCTGCAGTTTGTAACATTCTTAATGGCATTTGATATGTCAAAAAATCAAATATTTTGTCAATTTGATTGTGTAATATATTTAATTCTCCTAAATCACATCTGTGGAACAAATGAGGGATTGTTTCTTTGTCAGTAGTGCTAAACATGGTATAGTATTCGGGGTTGTATGACAGCTTTCTAGACTTAGGCCAATGCTTTCTAAAATCCTTGCTGAAGAGGGCCATGATGCCTGGTTTTTAGTCATTGAATATGAGGGTGATTTTTATAAAGTCTCTTCTTAAAAATAAGCATTTGATTTACTTGTGTATATCTACTTAGAACTAAGTCAGCTGCATCACCACGTTTCTTGTCCCTTCCTCACTGTCTCTTTTAACTGTTTTTTTTTTTTGTTTGTTTGTTTGTTTGTTTTGTTTGTTTGTTTTGAATATTGTTCTGTTCTGCTTTGCTAACATGTAGCTTCTTCGGGTTGAATATTGATGTTTCGTCTTTTTTCCCCTACTATATTCCCCATCAGATATCTCTAGGTTGTTTTCTGATTTAGCTGCTGTGTTCTGGCTTATGCCTTCACCAGTGCAGTATCCCTCCTGCTGGAGAAAAGAGAGAACTCAGGTGCAGGGAACAGAGGAGATGCTTTATTTGGAATGGAGAATGCACAGACATCTGGCTTTCCAACTTTTAAACAGAAAAATAAGGCCTGTGTTGCACCTGTTACCATCAGGATGGTAGACATGGCCTCTATCAAACATATACTGACTGAGCTTCAACCATCTTTTCTCTAACTAATAAAAATGTTTCCAGCTACAGTTTTTGTTTGTTTGTTTGTTTGTTTGTTTGTTTTTGCTGTTCATGTCCAGTCCTCTCGCCTCTTAAATGTTGTTGATACCCCATTCCCTTGATGTCTGAGACATAAATTGACCGTATTTATTATGACTTCAGAGAATTTCTTCATTTTTTGCTTTTGCTTTTCTCTGTCCCTCTGTATTTAGAGGTCTTTCCTCTCTTTCTCCTCGTGAAAACCAAACTAATGTGAAATTGGTCTAGAAATGTTCTTCAGATAAACCTTCTTTCTCTCACCAGGTCTGTCTCCAAGACCTTGCAGTATTCTTGTCAGCTCTGTGCTTCTTTTGTTTCTCAAATCTTTTTATCTCAAAAAAAAAAAAAAAAAATCTTTAATGTTTTCTAAGATACCATTTTTGATGTTTTGCTTTGGAGTTGTAAAATTGCCTTGTTTAATATTTATAGGTTCATGAATTAATTAGTTGTGAAATGCTGTATAAGGATTAGTGCACTTATTAGAAAGAGGAGAAACACTAGATTCTACCCTCCCAAGGATGTGTTTTGTTTATGTATTTGCTACAGAGCATGCTGGTTTGCGATTGCCATCAGGTATTGTGTGTCACACAGAAACCAGCTTCTTCTGATTGAAATCAACTTAGATTTTGTATTTTATTTTTTATGCAGAATGAGTAGCATTCTCAAAGTATGCCATCTTCACCGTAACACTGATGACAGCTCTTGTCTGGCTTTTAGCCTCAACTCCACTATTGCCCACACAGAAAAGCTGTGATCTGTTTTCAAAAATGACTGAATTTAGGGTTAGCGTACCCAACAGGATTTGTGGCTTAGTTTTGTCTTAAGCTGTAAAACTGAGTTTCCAGTTTGTGTGAAATCCCCATAACATTGAGTTTGCAGCTTAGTAAATCCAACCAGGTTTTAATCTAATACATTTTTACTCAATCCTCCCTTTACAATAAAGTAAATATATAACAGTTCTGAACCTGCTCAGTCTCCCACTACAGTGATTGGGGAAAGGGCTGGATTATTGTGACAATCTGAGGTTATGTAAAGCCAAGTGCTAAGAACCTGTAGTTCTGTTGATTTAGTTTGGGGTTCATGTTTTGAGTTTCTTTCTCTTGAAAATCAGAGCCATACAGGTATGAAGTTGTAAGGATCTCCAGCTGGGATCCGAGCACTCTGTGGATTCTATTCCTACTTACATTAATATCACTTTCCTCATCTGTAAAACGGGGACAGTAAGTTTGTGTACTTGAAAGTCATGTTGTGAACATTAATGTTTGAATTTTATGCAAATGTAAACTCTTCAATTTATTTCTGAATATAAATTTAACACACAAACTCCTCCGGGCACGATTTGTCTTTGTGTCTTTTATAAGACTGAGGACAGAGTCTTAATGAATCTTAAACAGTAGAACAAAATTCTTTCAAATCACCAAATCTGCCTTTTTGCAGATACTTTATTTTGCCTGTCCCATATTTTGCCTATCCCATTTGCCTTTGTCCTTCTAATCGGTTTTATTAGTTGCATAGACTATTAGATCAAAAGAGACTTTGACCATTTGTTAAATCTACAGTGCTCAAGGAAAAAACTCTGAGTTTTCTGTGCACCCACTCATTTGCAAATTTTGAGCATACTTATCTCTAACTGCAGGATCTTCTCAGCATTATGGGGTATCTAGACTTGATTTTGGCCATTAGCTCAGGCTGAGAGCTCGCTGTGTACCATCTATTCTAGGAAGCTTCAATACACTATCTGCTTTATTATTTTCTTTAATGATCTGGTTTTCCATAACAACACAATTTCAGTTCACTTTACAATTCGCCTTTTTTTTTTTTTTTTTTCCCTGAAGTTATTACCCACAAGAAATGAACATCTCTAACTTTCCCACATAAATCTCCAAAGTAAGTCATACCTAATAACTTTTAGTCCCTCACTGACAAAGTTTCAAGCAAAAACAATAACTTGGCTTTGACCCTGCTCTCTTCAAAAAGGAAGTTACTTCTGAGCAGCAACATCAAAAAGAATAAATAATTGTTTTTCTTTTTGTTGTTATGATATGGATCATCTGAGCAGTTAGTGGTAAGCAAGCCGTCTTTGATTTGGTTCAGACGCCCTAGTGCTTCGTCCTCTATTTATGTCAGCATGTTCCTGTTCCCACACCAGGAAAGTAGAATCCCTTGATTAAATTCATATTTGTTTTAATCTTTCCCTGTGTCTGATCTCAAGCTCAAAGATTCTAATGAAAAAAGTAGTGTATCCTGCTGGGAAGAGTGCTGATGTCAGACTTTAGTCTGTTTGTTCTGTTCTAACCTGATAATGCTGGAAATGCTTAGAACCCAAATGCTCAACTCTAGCAGATTCTTAAGACAAAGATATTTTGATATTTCATGGAGAGTTATAAGCAGAGCTTTATGCTCGTAGAACTAAATAAATAAAATACACTTTAAACAAATATTTATGAAACAGCAACTGACCGCAACAGTGAGTTTAATTAATCTGACCTCTATTTTTTAAGGCAGGATTTTCTAAGTTCAACACTAAATAAATAAGAATAGGAAATACAATTGTTTGATTGCATTTTTTTTTTTGAGCTATATTAAGAAATACTTGGAATCAATCATTTTTTCCATTAACATTTGAACTATTAAATGCTAAGATTCATTCTGTCTTGTGCAACAACTGTCATTTTTTATTTAGTTATTTAATTATTTGTTTTCTGAGGACCTAAAGGCACAGACAGATGATTTCTCCTCCTAGCTGGAGTAGTTGAACATGTTACTGTCATTTTTCCCTCCCCCTGCTTCCTTCCCCATGCTTTCCTTCCAGCTGCTTCTCTGCTGGAGGTTTCTGCCCTAGAATTCCTGCAGGTGGAACAGAATGTGTGTGGTCATCATCTGTTTCAGCATAAAGGCAGCCAACTTAGCTAAATTATTTTCCTGAGTGGTTAAAGCTAAGTTGACTTACTAAAGTAGGTGAAGAGGGCATGCATGTCTAATCCTTCAAGCAGAGATGTGCTAAGAAGCTGGGATCAGTAGCATCTTAGTAAGAGCCCTTTGCAAATTGTCTGGTGTTGCAGACAGACTTGCTATGCATCATGGAAGGTGCTGTGTGTCCCCAGTTTTCAAGCTGACAGTGCTCAGCAGTTTCAAGGAGGCATTCAATACCTCAGAGAGGGCATAATTAGGGATCCGAAGAATGTGTTTTTTCCTCTGAACGATTTGTACAAACAGATAAGACATAGCAGTCCTTGACAGATATGATTCTAGAAGCTTATTTGGACATCTAGATGTGGGTTACTAAAATCCAGTTATAAACATCCATTTTTCAACTCTTGTCATGCATATATTGGCAAACCCAATGGGACATGATAGTGCAAATCTGAGTTTATGGCTCCTCATGGAGCCACGCAAGAACAGTGATTTCAATTACAGGTGGGAGGGAGGTCTTTCCCTATTACATTTCTCTATTACAGCTACTAGATGTTACCAAGAGCTATGAGAAGCCTATGAACAGTACGTCCATTTGTACTCATATCCCAGTCCAGTTGTTGGCTAATAATAGCACAGACTCAAAAACAGTCTTTCTTTCTTGGATAGTGGTCCTTATTTGATTGAGCTAGCTATTTTTGGTTATTTAGTTGAGTCATTTCAGAATAAAATAGAATTTTAAGTCATTCTACCAAAGAGATTCACTGAAAGTAATCAGAAACATACACTGAGATGCAAATCATACTAACTGTAGCGACCATGACCGTACCATTTACCCCTCAAGACTAACAATGTTCCTGAAGTCAATCTGAATGTAGGAATGCAATTGCCATTCTCTATAGCTTGAAAAGACTGCACATTGGCAGAAAAACATTTTTTCTTGATTTCATTATAGAAATGGTTGGCAATATAAAACCAAAAGTAATACTTTTAAAGTGGTTTTGGATATTGAATAATGTTTTTCAGATATAAAATTTAATAATACAAAATTTATTAAATAGTGATTATTGGATATATTATTTTCTCTCTGTTATTTTAGCTCAGTATAGATTTTATTTGTTTGTTTGTTTTGCTGCAGTCCTCCCAGATGGTTTTCTGACCTTAGTTGTCCCTGTTTTATTTTGGCAACACTGTAGATACTATATCCTCTGTAGAGAAACACTAATCTTGGCAGTATTCCTGACAGTCTTTTATCTCTCTCTATCCATATGGCACTATATTTGCTACCTAAAGTGTATTGTTTACTTCTAAAGATTAAGGAGTAAAATAAATAAGTTATAAAATGTCTTCATATATTGTCTACTCAGTGCTTATATGTTGTTTTTGTGCGAGATAATCATAGGATACATGATGAGATGTACTTGATTTGAAAGAGATCAGTGATGAAGTTCTCTTTTTGCCCCAGACAAACATTCATCTGTGAAAAGGAAGAAATTATAATTTGACAAAAGTGGTTTGAAACTTTATTTTTTAACGAAGTTCAGGAGAAAAACACTACAGTAGTGTTGGATGTCATCATTGTCTACTTATAGATTGGATTATTTGATTGACTGATATACACAAACCTTGTAAATCTCTGCTGTTATGAGCTTTCAAATCTAAGGCCATAACTATACTGTATTTGTGGCCTTTGTTCTTATAAATATTTTTTTTTACTATCCTTCACGTCATGCAAAGCTCTTAAAGTATGTGGTTGCTTGTGCTGTGACTGTCCTGTCTTGAGCAGTCTGTGTTATAGTTTGAAATCTGAACTGTATGAGAACTGGGCTGGAATCTGGCCATAAATATACTTTGAATGTTGATAGACCTTCAGTTCTTCTCCCACAAATCTGTGATACAGATTCTTCCCTACATGATGTAGCCAACTGTAAAAATCTTGGGATGACCCAGCATAAAGAATGAGGGGATACGGATTTTTGTCAGATATTCTTGTAGAACTAAAAAACCTCCCTTGATCATATATTGTTATTTCCACAACAATACAGTTTTGAAAATCAGTCAGTTTGCAATGGAATAAAAATATTTCACTACAAACTTTTCAGCCAGCTCTAGCTCTGACATGTTTTGAATATTCAGTTTGCACAGCTATTTTTCTAAGCAAAGATGTGACAACTATTATTAAATAATACATCATTACATTCTGTTTGTATTTTGGAACATTTATATACTGGTAAGCTGATCTCTGACTTTTTTCAGGGGTGTCTCTTGAGGCAGCTGAATCGAGCTGTGACAGCTAAAATGCATTTACTATAAGAAGGGAAAAGAAAAAGGTGAAGGAATTCAACAACTGAAACTTTACAGCTCTTAAGCTTCTACTTCTGCTAAGCATTATAGCATGAGAAATGGTTCCTGCCACAACTTCTTGTTGCAATTCATTGAAAACAGAGAGCTTTTTCCTGTATGTCATAGCAATTGAATTAATCCAGTTATGTGGCTTTGCTAGGTTTTCTATTTTTGTTTCTTCAAGTTTTCAATCTATTTTTGTCCATCTCTTAGTATGTGCATTATGCACAAAGAAGAGGAAGCTGCTCTCATTTTTAATTCCCAGTACCTCCTTTTGATTGAAAAGCTGTGTATTTCAAGAGTAATGAAACATGATATGAAATGGATTTTTGTCATTGTTGTTGTTAAGCAGGCATCATTATACAGTAACCTTAGTGTGAGTAAAAGAACGGAAAAATTATTGTTTCCTCTGTTCCAAGCACCCTTCTACCTACACAGCCTTGGAAAACAGAGCATAGAGTGTAGAAGGATCTGCTTGTATCTGTACAAGCAGAACTTTTATACAGACCTGATTATAATACTCTTGTTATTAAAAAAAATATATTAAAAAACTACTTGGCATAATTGAAGAGCTGGGAATTAGTATTTTTACATCAGTCATGTCTATACCTACAGCAGACACATTACACAAGTGGAGATTATAGGTTGAATTTCCAAAGAGGAGTGTGGAAGGCATGTGCAGAAACATCGTTAACAAGTAACAGGATTTATGCGTGTGCCTCCCACTCACTGCTTTGAAAATTTGGCCTCATAAGAAAAATGCTAAACTATGTTAAACATGTTTGAATGGTAGGAATATAAATGATCTCTGCAAGAGCCCACGTTGAACGAGAGCCCAAGCATGATTTTTTTTTTTCTGTTTTACCATCAAAATGCAGAAGATTTTGTACAGATATGGAATTCTACAACAGTAGCTGGTCAAACCTCACATCTTCATTCCTAGTTTTATGGGTACTGTATCTAGCTAAGGGTTTAACAATGATAAATAGAAATTCACTTGTATGTCTAAGGTTGAAGAGCATGGCAATGATGAACCAGTCTTGGGTGGAAACTTCCCAACTTGCTTTATCTAATATCCTGTTACATACAGTCATATTAGGCGAAGTTTTCTTTTAGCCAAGTACTTAAACATGTGCTTACCTTTAATCACAAAAAGCGTTGCCATGAAATGGGATGGGGTGAAAACAGGTGCTTATGGTTACATGTGGGTAAATGTTCTGTTGAATTAAGGCACAATTCCTCATGTAGTTAAAGAGAATGTAGGTATATTGGTGAAGGGATCCTTGCTCTATGGTAAAACCGTGTTTGGAGACCTTGCTTAAAAAGATTAGTAGTGATACTGTCTGTTCCACAAGTTATTTTTGTGTGTGTGTGTGTGAGTTTTAAATGTAAGGGTTTAATGACTCAGATTAGAATTCATTTGATCCAAATAACTGAAAACTTCAGATCATAATCACAGGTTATAAAACTAGAAAGGGCCACAATGTTTATCCATGTAGGAGCACCTGCCTTGGGGGTCTTGAACTACATGTGGCTGGAGAATAGTTTCATGGGACTGTTCATATGTTAGGACTATGGCATGTGACCAGGGTAGTGATTATATAGGTGAGAAGCGAATGGATAACCCAAATCCTCATCTGTAAACTGAGATTGCTAAAACTGATGTTCACAAAGACCAAATCACTCTCTGTTGTTCTTCAAAAGTAATGATATACATCTTGTGACTCTTAGGCATAAACAAACAAACAAACAAAAAAAACACATAGGTATGTGGCTTGTAAAGCTTGAACATTTTTCTGGCCTCAATGTAATGTGTACTCATAAACCAGATAATCTTACTGAATGGATTCTTTGAGCTAAAGCTTATCCTCTAGATAAACCTGTATCTTCATTTCTACATATGCAGCTTTGGAGATTATATCTTATACCTTAGATAGTGGGACTATTTAGATCTCTTAGTGGTCTCAGCCCTCCCAGTAACAAAAGTCTGATTTGAATTTACCTGGCTCCAACTTTCCACCCTTTCTTTTTGCAATGTCTTTGTCTGCTGTGCTAAAGAACCTACTACCAAACATTTGTTTCCCATTAGGTCATCGCAGAATGTTACCCAGGTTATCTCTTATCTTCTGTGTTAGCCCAGGTAGTTTGAGTTCCACAATTATTTCCCAACAAGTCACCATTTTATTAATTGGTTTCTTCCCTAAGCTGTCTGTAACTTAACTGTGCTGTAGATATCAGCATCAGACAATATTGTAGCAGCTTCTAGCAATGTTGAACTAAAGGTGTAAAAAAAACAAAAACAAAACAAAAAAGGGTATTTATTCATTTATTCTTGCTCTATCAATCTCAGAAACTCATCATCTGTTTTTAGTAGTAGTTCACTATCAAGTGACTATCAGTCTAATTTCCTCAAAGATTTTCCAGAAAACTGTCTTACTCCTTTTATTTTCTAAACATGGAATTTTATTTTCAGCATTGATGGCAGGAGTATTGTGGGTGTGGTTGTGTTGTGTTTTTTTTTGTGTGGTTTTTTTTTTTTTTTTTGAGTTGTTGAACAGAAAAGGAAGAAAAAGAAGTGTTTTTTTTGTGAAATGAATGCAATAGTTTACGATGACAGCTTGGATTTATTTCAAAGAATTTTATGTAGCTGATACAGTTTTTTGTTGTACTGCTGTTTAAGCAGGCTGGAGTCACTATGTAAAAATTCTGATTGATGTTACTGAAGTCTTTTCAGACAGTCTGTATTGTCTCACGTGCACAGTGTTTGACCAGTGTATTGGATTTCTAGCAGTGGTTTGACATCACAGTTACTTTAGGATATATTTTCACTTTCTCATTTTCAGTTATAGTTTAAGTTGACTTGTCTTGCTCTGGACAGAAATACGCCAGGATTGCTCATATGGCCTAAAGCTTATGTCTCAGTAGCAGATAATAGCTTCTTAAACTTTTCTAATTTAATTGCTTCCAGCTGTCTGACTGCATACTGTCACCTTAAGTTTTATTTCTATCTCTTGGCCATCAGCTTGGCAGGTGACTCAAGCAAGTTGCTGGAGTTGCTGGACTGCTCTATCCTTTTTTTTTTTTCTTTCTTGCCTCTGTCTTTCGTATCTGTTTGGATGACAAACTCTGAGGCAGGCCTGTTTCACAACGTGTAACTGTAAAGAGCCTACTGGTATGGGACGTTTTAGAAACTGCGGTATTGTGGACAATTTTAAGATTTTCCTTTACGTCCCAGATATTTTGTATGTTTTCTCTCTTGGCATTTGTCTGTTGCTACAACCCTTCGGGCTTAGGGTTTGCCTAATCAATCTGTCCTCTTCTGGTTGAGTAGACCCTCATGAGCTCTCAGGTTAGTGAGACATCCGCTAGTTTGGAGAATCAAAGGACCCCTATACTCGGGAGCAGTCAGGCACACAAATGGACGTACAAAGAAACGGAAATATTTCTCTGTCTAGTCTAATTTACTTCCTAATTGCTCCAGCAAATTAGTTTCCCTAGCTGAATGCACAGTTTAGCAAATGTTACCCTGGTACGCTGAGTGGAGGTGACGGTCATCGTTGCTGGATCGGTCCTCTTCTGGAGTCTGCGGGGTGTTCGTTATCATGCAGCTTGGAGAAAGTATGTGCAGAGAGAAGTCAGCAAAAAAGCCACATCAGTTGGGCTAGTAGCAGACAGCACATGCCCAGGGTACTTCAGTTCATGTGGTAACAGCAAGGAGGTGTCCATTTTGGTGAACTTCCTCTGCCTTATGATTTACCAGCAGTCCTTCCCTCAGTTAATCCTGCTCACATCCCATGTTTCCACACAGTAGATCTTTTAAGTATCTGGACTCTAGTCCAGAATTCACGTCCTTCAAGTGTCTCTTTTTGATCATTTCTTTTAGCTCTTCCTACAATCCTCTTTCCTTCCTCCCCCCCAAAAAACTCACATAAAGGGCTGTATGTTTAATGCTATGTTTGTGTTAAACCTCTCTCCCCATCCTTTCATTGCTGTATCAGCCGTAAACTTTGAGGCAGCAGTTATTCTATTACAAGGTTTTGGTGCAGAACTTGGAAGTACAGGCAGGACTTGTACTTGGCAGGTCCCTAAGTACCATCAGTGTATGTTTTCTTAATACAAATAAATTCAAGAGACTCATTGCCTTCTTCATCCGTTAAATGGAGAAAGTAACAGTTGTGCACTTTTAAGAAGGACTTTAGGTCTACAGATGAAAAGGCTTTAGAAATGCTAAATATTAATTATTAGTAGTCATTAGCATTCTTGTCCCCTCTTATCAGTGCTCTCATTTGCAACATATAACATACTCTGACAGCTCATTTTCCATTTTTATTCAGTGGTCCTTCTAACAGAGCATATTTAGCAACACTAAAGGCTGTTTGCAATAAGAACAGACCTACCTGTTTTTCAGTTTAGCTCCATCAGATTTTTGTAGGTTTTGATTTATTTATTATTCTTTTCCCCATATCATGTTTTCTGTGTCTGGGTTCTTGTGTGGCTGATGTTACAGTATCAGTGCACCTTAATATTGGAGTTATTAATAACTTACTGTGGCTGCAGAAGTCCTTGTCCTGTGTTGCTGCATATTGAGCTTGATTTGACCCACAAAACTGAGTGAGAAGGAGAGACATGAATCCAGATATATACTATATGCTAGTGACATACTTACAGTGAAATACAGTACATCATTCTAAAAAAAAAAAAAAAAAATGAAATATGGACATTAGTTACTTTCTTCATTATCATACAGAAAGAAGGGGATAAGTTTGGAAAACTTAACAGAAAAAAAAAAAAAAAAACAACAGAAAGTTTGGAACTGGACCACAAGTTTTGTGTTTTATGCTGATGATACAATTACAACATTATTTTAAGAATACCTGTAGAATACATGTTTCTCCAAAGAGAATAAAATAATAATTAAAAAAAATCCTTTTAAAGGCATACCCTATTATAAGGATGAAAGAGGAGCCTTTCTTCTCCATGTGTGCTATATATGATGAAAATATTCTAGGAATTTCTGGATGCAGTTATGGCAGTCTATTTGTAGAATTATATCTAGTAAATTTAATTTATAGTGCTTCAGTGGATGCATGTGAACACATGGCTTCTATTATCTTTTGTTTTGGTTTTTGCATTTTTCATTCACTGGTGTGTTTTTGAAAGTATATTTTCCTGTGGTTGTAAAATTGCATCACTTCATTGCAAAGATGATATAAACACTAGCTAAGTATTTTTTTTCTTATTATACTCCCAGTCAGACACATTATTCCAGAATTTCACTTGCACAGAAAACAATGAGCTAGAAACAGCACTTTCCAATTAATTTGTGCTCCCCTGGTTATGGCTATGGTTATTCATGAAAGTTTGTCAAGCTTCACAGGTATTAACCTAACCTCTTGGTTGTCTTATTTGAAGTGGTGGATACTGGCTCTTGTTTCTTATGCAACATTGGTGGAATACACTCTTTTGCCATTTGGAGACCTGTGACCAGCAATATTCCTGGCACCTTTCATATGTCCTGTGATGTGGCATAGGAATTTTCCAGTGCAACCTAGAACTTTCTGGAAATACAGGATTTCTAGAAATTTCTGAGTTATCTCTAAGAATCTGAGTGTCAATACTCTAAGAGTTTTGTGATCTTTCTAGGAATTTCCTTG
The DNA here is from genome assembly GCF_964211825.1 of Aythya ferina. NCBI lineage: Eukaryota > Metazoa > Chordata > Aves > Anseriformes > Anatidae > Aythya > Aythya ferina. The sequence continues at coordinate 17,638,551 of NC_140308.1, read as the reverse complement.
TGTCCAGGATTTTTGTATATTTTTTTTTCTTGGTGCTTTCTAGGAATCACTACCTCCAGTACATTTCCAGGAATTTTTGAGTGCTTTCCAGGAAACTTCAAATGCTTTCCAGGATTTTCTGAATCTAGAACACTTCTAGAAAACTTTGAGTACTTTCTAGGAATTTAAGAGCTTTCTAGAAATTTCTGAGTGCTTTCTAGGAATTGCATGATTGAGAGTCCTTCCAGAGATTATTGTGTGCTGTCCAGAAATTCATTAGTCTAACACGGGGCAAGGTTTTATAAAGGTTCTTTCTAGTATTTCCCCTTCCTTTCTATGACATTATCATTGCCTTCTAGGAATTTTCCTATTTGCTTTCTAGGAAATCCATATTCTTCCCAGGAAACTATTGTTGCTTTCCAGGAATTCCCTCTGCCTTCTAGGAATTTCTAGATCTAGAGAATTCCCAGTCTTTCCTTTGATTTCTAGGAAATTTCTCCAGGCGTGTTGTCTCTGCCTGCAGATGTTTAAAGTCTTTAGTTATGTGAGTCGCTTTGTAGTAGTAGGCCCAAATTATTACTTTATGTAAATCGACACAGTCTTACTGATGTCAGAAAAATAAAGAAGTTATGTCATTTGTCCCCAGACATTTGGTATGTGGTTTTTCCAAATGTGATATCTACAGGCCAAAATCTGTTGTCTTGCATCTTTGATCTAAGAATAGATGCTGATGTAAATCATCTGGTTCTTATTATTTTTTGCTATCATTTAAAATGAAAGGGAAAGAGCTTGTATGTCTTATCCTTCAGGAATGTTCAGTAACACGAGTATTTACTCTCAATTTCAAAACCAGCTTTGATACTATGCTATGAGCAGTCTTATTTATGGCCACCGTGGCTATGAGTATCAACAGCAGCAGACCTGAGAGGCAATGCTGTTACCCTTCTGGCTCAGCTTATCAATATTATAGAACGTTTTGAGCAAATAAATTTGGGCCTTAAAAAATAAGAGTGACTGCAAGCTCTCTTTTCTATATTTTCACCTTCTGTTATTAAGCTTGAAGTTGTCTCTCAAGATAAGTTGCTGGTGGTAGGGGACTGGAAAGCTGAAAGTTTTACTGCTGCTTACAGGTGAGATACAGTTATTTGACAAGTTTGAAAGTTGCATGTAGTTCAGCAGCTTAACTAGGTGGAAACTACTTAACTGAAAAATAAACCCAAACTTCTAGATTACTTCTCTCATTAATTGTTTACACATCCAACCTTGTCACCAGTGCTGTTTCCTACTGCTGGCATCCTATTATTACTGCTGTCCTCAGAAGGAGTACTTCACAGTATGAGTGGATGTATGCTGCTAGCTATGGTAGTACAATTCGTCCAAGAATCATCAGTGAATATTTTGGTGTGGGAGACTGAAAGACAAAAACAGATATGTTTGAATTAATATGAGAAAAATCTCTTTTCAGAAAAGGTTTATGCATGTAACTTCTGAAAGCACATTGAAAGCTCAGCCTACATAATTTTTTCATCATGCTTAGGAGTCTTAATCACTTAAGCAATTTCATTATGCTCTCTCATTTTTAGTAAGAGAACATGCAGACACAGCTTTTTATCCCTTGCTTAATTCTGTGCCAGTCCAGGTGCATAGCTCTGTGTTAAATGTCCTGTACATTATCATACTTCTCATGTTGCTAAGCAAGAGATGTTAAGCAGGATGTAAGTTGCACACGTCTGTCTTAAATTTGTGTGGAAAACACAGCCAGAAAGTATTAGCCTGCTTGTTCAGTTTTATATGTTCATCCTGCACTGCCCCTCCTTTCCCCGAAGCATGTGAATGCTCTCTTTCTATTATTTCAGATCAGCACAGAAGTTTTCAATTGCTTTTTTCAAAGTGTAAACTATCTTTCAAAGTCTTGAAAGTTCATTTTATGAATCTAGATCAAATGGTTCTGACATTTGCTATCTAGACATTTAAAGGCATACTACAGATGCAATGCCATCTCTCACTGGATGATTCACTGTAGATAAAGGGCTAACCCACATCCGTCATTATAAACACAAGGAGTCCAGCGTGTGTGAGCAATGTCCTGGAGAGAAACATTCCTTAAATGTTAATCCATTGCTTTAACTTTAGTACCTTCTTGTTCTTTCATGAAAGTAGGACTTGACATCAGCCAAATTTCCCTGTCATTTTAAAAAAAAATTGTTGAAACTTAAATGCTGGTTCCTAAAATTGCTTATCTCAGTTTTTCTGAGTTTAGCCTAATATTTGTTTAGAAGAGTACTTACACAACAAAATATGCTGGAATCAGATCAGGAAATTTAAAACCAGCATCAAATCAAACTTCACCTAACTACATACATAGTCTGTTAAAATGGACTATTTTTAAAGAGCTTTGGCTGAAATGTAATGAACTTGGCTGTAAGGATAATGTGAGAATTCTCTACGGTTAAAGACTTGAATTATAAATCATAATTTTTGCATATCTCCAGGAAAGAGAAAAGTGGCTGTCACACTCTTTTATCCAGTTAAACATCAGTAGGCAATATATGCGTGGTAGAACAATACCAAATTTATTGTTTAAGAATGATAGACCACTACTGTAAAACCTCATTACCACATGTGAGATATAACTGAATGTTCACGTTCACCTTTTGCTATGTCTTTGAATTATGTCTTTGAATTGGGGGACAAGATAAGAATTGCCTGACTAGTTAGCATTTTATGGCGTTACTTCGTAAGGATCTGTTACCTTAATTATCACATATGTCCTGACAGTTGAGAATTTACCATGCAATGTAGTGATGCCACGAGTTGGTTTGGTTGTGGCTCACAAGTTATTGCATTGTTAAATGAGAATCTTTGGAACATTCCTGCTCTGAATATTTCAGTCCCTTAACTGGCCTAGATCAGGGACATAAAACCATAGTTGCAGTTGCTTTCTCATAAAATAGTCTACGTACTTTATTGCTTTGAAAAGTAGTTAATTTCCACATCAAATTCTTCAATACTAGGGGAAGGTAAATATTATTGCCCCAGGTTTATTGACAGGAAAAGAACAGCATCATTATTTTGCCAAAGGCTGCATTAGAAATTTGTGGCAAAGGGCAAGTCCACCACATGGATTGCCATGAGCCTGGAGATACCTGGGCTAGCTCTAAATGGGCCAGTTCAGCCCCCCCAACCTACCTGAATGAGGCAGCCTGAAGGTTAACACATTAAATCTGCTGTAGTTACTCCATAGTTAATAGCACCGCACTGTTATACATGGGTACAGCTAATGGGTGGCTCACGTTCTGTTACTATGGGCTTTCTCACTGCAAATGCATGTTCCATATAGCCTCATATGCTTTATTTTTGTATATGATTGTCTTGTACTAATGGGAGTGTAATTACTCTCTTATTGCTGGGATCCATTTGTTGGTGCAGGTGTGACTCAGAGCATAATTTCCTCCATAATATCATGGCATGTTCTATGAAGATTAACCGAGGTGTTTTGTTTTGTTTTGTTTTGTTTTTTAATCATACTATAGTGAACATTAGAAATAATGTTAAGGAATTACAGGGGAAATAAGCATATTGTCGTATATTAACCAATAAAATAGTCGCAGTATAAAATAGGCTTTAATAAAATAGTTCTGTTTTAAAAAATGAAATGAGGCAGTGTTCCTGGGGAAAAAGCACAAATGTGGGCATGTAATTAAATAAAGCATGAAAATTGATATGTACAAAATGACTGAATTTCAACAATGCTGAAATTAACAACGTTTGTGTATCTGTCTATCTGACTTTGAATTACTCTCATATAGCATTCTTTATTGATAATAACTATAATTAAATTAATCAATAAACAGATCTCACCACAGTATTTATCTGGTCTGTGCTTGGCAGCATTATGAAAGGAAATTTCAGAAGAATTATAATTCCTTTTATTTAGTAAATAAAATCTTGTGTTTATATAATTTCTTTAGTACAGACATACAACTCTTTAGCATATTTACAGGTACCTGTGGTATAGCTCATGGATTCTTATATTTGATTACATTACATATGTGAAAGTAGCTTTGTGGTTGCAAATTTAACAGGCCTTCTGCAGGAAGCATGTTGCACAGAATAGCAATTTGACACTTTGAAAGCAAATAGAAATGCATGGATAGGATGGCTTAGGGAACGGAAATTGGACATAGTGCTTTTTACTCCAAATTATGACCTGAAGCTAATGTAGTCCAGCTACATTACTGAGAGTCTTACTGTCTAGTAAATGATCATTTTCTGTCTGAACTTCCTAACAAAGAGACAGGATGGTATCACTGTACTTTCAAGTAAGGAAGATTGGTTTCATTGCAATGTAGCTGGCAAGAATTGGTACTGATGGAAAAAGAAAGGAAAATACATCAGTAAAGGAAACATGATATGGAGTCTAAGTTGGTCTCAGTCTCAGATAGAATCACACATTAAAATCCAACTAGTTTCTGATTTCCATGCTGTAGAGGGATCTGATCATTCTACATGCGTATGGGAATTGATACTCAGTACAAATTGTAGTGATGCTAAATAGAGAGGAGAGATTGGAAAGATGTAAAAAATCAACTCCTAGCTAGAGAACACTGATAATGATTTCTACTTTGGGAAAATTCATCTACACTTTAATCTGGAAGCCAAATCCCATAGATGATATTGGATGATACTAGAGTGAATGGAACCTTTTCTTCTCACAGATACGATAGGAAATACTAGGCAGTGCTTTTGGCACTGTTTCTCCACAGTCAAGTTTTTAATCCAGGACATCAGGGCACACAGATGACTTGGAGTCAGTTCTAGAATTCTCTTCTTTCCTTCTGGTGCTGGAAGTAACCTATCTTTTGATATGCCATCGGAGACCTGCTGTCAAATTCTTGTACCATACCAGTCCCACAGAGGCTGGTGAGTTTTGTGGTCAGGTAGTTTGCGAGGGTCGTTGAGCCAGATGATATGATAATGACAATTTATGGAGGCAGATTGCCTTCTCCTAATAAGGCTGAATATGCAGTGTAAAATTGCTGGCAGTGGTGGTATCGATGAGATCCTGACACGGGTAAAGTTTCAAGGAAATTGATGCTTTTTGCTTTTTAACTTAAATAAAATCTAAATATTCTAGATTAAACAACAGGTAATACTTAACTTTTTAATGAGCTCCAGCAGAGGTGGATTAACGTTTCTTCTAGTTGTTCTTACTTCTCCCTGCTTGTAGCATTTCCAGCCATACTCGATTTTTCACCAGCATGTCTGTTTTAAGTGTGGGGGTTGTTGTTCTGTTTGTGGTGGTGTTTTGTTTTGTTTATTTATTTATTTATTGACTCCCCAGTATCATTAGAAGATTTGAAAATGCCTTCCATTAAAAAAAAATAAAGTAGAAGTTACCTTGTTACCCTCGATTCTTAACTCTGTGTTGGTTTTGCGAAGCAACTAGAGAGAAAATTTTGAACTGGCAGCATTCCTGTTCAAAATTACTATGGCAAAGGCTAAGATTAGACAGCAGCAAAAATGGCTGTGATGTCATTTAGGGGGGAAAAAAGGAAGAAAATAAGCTTGTACAGTTTAGCTAAACTGTTGTTTTTTTTATAGGTTACGACTTTCAAAAGTCATTAAAGAAGAGCTATTATTTTATCCAGTGCAGAAGTGACAGGTGCTGGTAGTGACCATCTGTGTGGTCCGAATGACACGTTAACTACTGAAATAAAAACCAAGCAAAGGAAGATGTCCAAACAGTGAGGTTTGTTAAGACTGTTGAATTGCTAAAGCTGCAATATTTATCTGTTTAAAAGCCTTGGTGCCAGGCTTCAAGAAACACAATGTACCTGAAAAGTCCAATTGCTACCGACAATTTCTATGAAAAGAAGTAAAAGATGCATTCTATATTTCAACCAATAGCATGATATAGCTTAAGCTAAGCTAAAAAAATTCAGATTTTGGTTTGCAGGATACCAACTAACTGTTTTGCACTAGAGATTGCTTAATGTACTGTGCATGAGTAAGTGTGTGTATGCAGCAAGTGAAGCACTCGTGTGCCATTACCAATCCAGGAAAGAAGAAAGCTGCTGGAGTGGTTTCTTTTTTTAAAACTTATTTATTTATTTATTGTTCTTCCCCCTCCCCTGCTTTTATTGGCCTGGATGAATGCTACAAAGAGGAAACCAGATGTGAGACAGGGATGACTTGAAAGGACAGGTAATTAATATCATCTGCCTTAACTTTCTTATCTTGATGGGCTGATGTTTACAATGCTGACCCTGGGGTGGGGGGAGGCACGACCTCCTCAATATGAAATGAGAAAAGTCCAAAGGCTTTTGAGCTTCACAGAGAGCTTTGCTCCTTCTGTGAAGTGCAAACAGCTTGATTTTTGTGTGCCTGTGAACACTGTTTTGCAACAGTCTCTATTCGAAGAGCAAGCTCTTTTAACTTTCCTTTCACTAAGAAAAAGCATGTTAATGGTATTTTTATATGATGTGTTACTTTTTCTCCTTACTTTTCTTTTGCTTTTAATTCACTTGATAATAAATTTGTGTGACCAAGAATTGGGGGGGGGGTAGGTGGGAGGAGAGGCCTGCAGAAAAGCAACATTATTTCCAGTGGTTAATCTCCTTCCCCCACTCCCAAATATATATCACTTCTTGAACTTAATTATTTCTGACATTTTGTCCATCATACTGTAATGAGCTTCTTCAGAGGAAATAAAAACAGCTTGTCTCTTTGAAAACAGAGATGCAACTATTTTTTTTTTGTTTGTTATCAAAACACAAGCTGTTTTTCTTCCTCAAAGGACACATCGCCTTACAATGGAAGAAACATCAAGAATTAGATTAGACAGCATCAAGTTCACATGAAAGAAAATACATTTCTTTAAACAGATTTTTTTTTTTTTTTTTTTTTTTTAAGGGAGAGAAAAGATATAAGGATTTAGTAATCTAACTCTTTTTCAGCATGTGCTACTTTCTCTGTATAGATGTGATAGTAAGGAACCAAATGGCAGATTGCATGATAACGGCCTAATTGTGAACAAGGGGCTTGAATTAACTTAAGTCATTCGGGAGGTCTTTGATAATTCCATATATTAATAGGGTCTAGTACATCTTCTGGTTCCCTGCACATTTCAGAATGTGTATCTGACTTTGATCATTTTACTACGTTAAGCACAAATCGCAGACTAATTTACCATTTGCTTTGAGTGGTTCCTTATATAAATCTTTGACAGTTGTTCAGAATCAGCAATAGAATTTATTTTCTAATTCTATGTACTAGGAAACAACACCATTTCAAGTAGCAGCAATCAAAGTAGTACCATTGAAAGTGTGGGGCAGAGCCACCTGATTGTCAAGGGGTTTAGAAGAGTTCAGAATATCAACTCACTGGACATAAGCAGTAGTTGTTGTTTTCTATGATTGTGCATGTGTCCAGATGCAAAGATTGGGCATATCTCTATAAATAAGTTATAAAACTCATTTCTACTTTATAAGTGACATGTTTGTGGGTGGTCTCCAAAATTTTCTAAGCCATATTTTTTAAAATAAAAGTTATCTTTCTTTATATGATTTGTTTTCATTTTCTTCTCAGCCTAGATTCTAGTGTGTGTATATATATTATATATATTATATGTATGATATATAAGAATTTTAGTTACAGGCTTACATTTTGTTCTTCTAGTTTCTGGCTTGAACAAATATACTTCATATATGTTTGAGGGTAGAATGTGATATAAATGTGATATAAAATAAACGTGTGTAGTGAACCTCTGTTTACACCACAGCGGAATTAATGTCCCACATCATTTCAACGCCATCAGCCAGTTCAGTTCTTGTCAAGTACGCTTCCATTTAGAGTGCATTTGCTCTGTGTTGTCATTTACTTATAGGTCTTTTCATTAAACTGTCAATTAATTGCTTAAACCAAGGAGTAAAATTTTGTCTAGCAATATTTAGAAACAGGACCCAGTTGTTGTTGTTACTGCATACATAGGTCGCCAATTCACACTCTGTTCCAGGCCTACTTACTTATTATCTTGATTCATTGTAATAATTGTCTTTTTTGCAATTGCTGGTTTTGCAGTAATTCCCTGTCAGGTTTCAGCATCAGGATGGTGTAACAACTAAATAAATGTGTCCTAATTTGTATGACAGTTTATTATCGAATTGGAGTGGTTAGAAAATATCATGCTGCCATGGAAGGGTACCAGGTACCTAGCTGAGGTGTTCATGATACAGGTTCAGTTATTCAATCAGGATGCTTCTTTGGAGCATTGATGAACAGGTGTTTTGTGTTCTTTTACTTATTTATATATATTTTTTTAAAGTCTTCAAATTTTGTAGGTTAGTGTTGAACAGAACATACCAACCATTATTTTCAGCTGTGAGAAAGAATCATCACAATAATGGCAGGCAGGCCACTCCTACATCCATCTGTCATGGAATGGATGGAAAATAGAAAAATGAAATATAGTAAAAAAAAATCCCATTCTATTTCCTCCTTGAAGGTTTTTCATTTTTAAGTATAGCTTGTTGTAAGCATAGCTGCATGTAACTCCCTCTTTTGGGAACCAGAACACTTATTTGTACTATATGTCTTAGAGCCCATGGAGAGATTTTGGCACTCGTGTTGTAATACCTGAAATTCTCGTTGAACTCTTAAAGCAACAGAAGATCTCATGATCTATTGTTGGAGAGGGTACAGACCATAGCAGATTTCAGATCTGTACCTTAAATGGTGTAGCATTCCAGTCCCATAGCAAATGGACAGCAGAAACCTTTCCTCTCTTACTTTGCTGTGTTTGTGCACTGGTCAGGAGGAACTATGGTCTCCTCGTGAATAAGCTGGCTTTGTGGTGGCAAATCATATGCCAGTGAGAATCCAGGAAATATGGGCAAAAATCTGTTCTTCTGGCATACCAATGTAAAGATCCTTTTTGATCCTAAGATCCTTGACTTTTGATCAAGTCTGTATGTGATGCTAGTCCTTGCTCTCCATTTTCCACTGTGTAAATGCCTCACATGTCCAATACATTTACAATAAAAATGAATAAGGTTGGAGGTGCCGGAATGTCATGAGCAAAACAAGTCTTGAATGAGAATGTTTCCATTTGATTTAATTTATTGCAAGTTAACAGAAAGATTTAATCACTGTTTTGGATATTAAGAAAAACACAACGTATACAATTACACATAAACATTTAAGAAAGGGAACATCTTTCTTCTCCCTTCCCCAGGCTCAAGTTAAACCAAACAGCTTATCTTCCCCACTTTTTGGTCTGAACATCCCTTATTTTTAAGGTTTATACTCAGTCAATTTCAATTCTTTTGGTGTTGAAAGGTGAGAGGCACAGGAGGTTGGGGTCATGTGAGTAAAGGTTTTTGTCTGCTGATCCTCTGAACCTTTTTCTGATTTACTTTACTTTACTTTACTCATTTTATTTTTCCTCTGCTCTTCTGTACCTGTTCTGCTGTGTACTGCCCATGGTCCAACAGTCTCTTGGGGTGTCCCTGCTCTGAGGTAGGTCACCTGTTGTCCTCAGTCCCTCAGCATCATCCCTGCCTCGTGTTGGTCACTCTTGGGTCACTTTGGTATGGAGTGCCTCCTCCCAAAAATGAATCTTCAGCAGTTTCTTCTTCCATCTCTCTCCTCAAGCATCTCTCCATTTGTCTCCCTGCAAGTCTCTTCATGTTCATCCTCTCCTCACAGCTGCCACTCTTCCATAAATATTTGAGCAGAAGTATCCAGTTCTCCAACAGCCTGCAGTCTGGGCTCATGATGGCTTATTTCTATGGTTTTAGAGCTGACTGAATTCATTGTGATCAGGACTTGGCAGCTCATGGACTTCTCCAGCATGTCACCAGTTAAGCCAGCCCTAGCTAACTTAGACCCTGTAATTCATGCCTAACAAAGCACTCGTGTGAGCTAATTGGGCACTTGTGTGCATACTGGGTATTTGTGTGTGTACAAATGCTCATGCATAAATTAATCGTGTACTCATGCATGAAGTAGTTGGAGGCTCATGCATGAACTGATTGGGCTCTCATATATAGGCTGAGTGCTCAGAAGTGTATAGATGTGTATAAGTTCCTTGCCATCACTACTTCTCCACATCTACTCCCCCCAGCTTCTCAGCTGAGCCTATATACATAGCTGTTTGGGAATCCATCCCTTTTTCCACAGAAGCAAACCCAAGGACTGGTCTATGAGCTTCTGTTTTAATATACTTGTAGGTAACATAAAAATGTTTCATTTTTCCAAATTTATAACTTTTTTTTTTTTTTTTTTTTTTTTTTTTGCGTGTGTGTGTGTAAATTCAGACATTCTGGAAAATTTAGAAAAGGACCTACATGATTGTGAGGTAAAATAATGTATTTATTTATTTATTTATTTATTTATTTTTCTCCTATCTCACAAGTCGCTTGAAAATATTCAGTAAAACTAAGTAGAAGCTAAACTTCATGGTAATCTTTGGATTGATATGGTATTGACGATAATTAGCTTTTGATCACAGTGTTCCTACAGCAGCTTAGGTCTGCAGCTCCACGTCTCATTTAGCTCCATGCAGCTCATTTAGTCATTAGTTCAGCAGTGCAGCTGTAGCCCTCAGGAAGTTTAGTCTTTGTTATGGGTAAAGACCACTTGGTTGAAACAATGTGGACTCTGTCAGAGGAACCTAAATCTGGTCATAGGCAAAGCTATTATGGATAAATTAGTAATCAGCAGTACAGAATGATCCTCCAGTTGCAAACACTTTCCTCAGATCCTTTTGTTTGTCTGCCATTTATTCTTTGAACATTGATGCCCTACTAGATTTTTCCCATAATGTTGCTGCCCACATCTTAGTTGTCACAAAAGGAGCACCTCTTATTTCCAGCATCTTCTCCCACTGCACTGATATGCTGCCAATAATGTTTTTCTTATTCCTTACAGAAAATGGTATGTGGGTGTCCTTCTATCTCTATAGCTTACTACCTTGATGTTGTTCTTTGAAAGGTAGGAAACATAACATTTTGACCCTTTTGTCAGTGGGCCATTTAGGTGACTAATTCCAAAAATAGTGCATCTTTAAGGAAAGATTAAGTTTGTCCACAGAGAGCTAGAGAAAATCCAGACAACTCTGCTACTAATGCAGTACACTTCTCCAGTCTGCAACGAGAGAACTGACTATCTTAAGCAAAAGTAAATGAAGTCAGTGAGAGCAGATCTGGTGGGGACCTGGCAGGGACCTGGAAAAGCTTAAATTCCATGGAGCTCCACCTGCACAAGTGTCCTCTCTGTCATGGAATTTTATGGGAACCCATTCAAATAACTTAATTCTCAAGATCCTCTTAGTCTTGCAATCCTCTTACACTACATTTTAGTAACAAGCAGTAAAGTGGTCTTGCTCAATTTTCCTTCCTCCTTGTTATTGTTTCCTGCCTTACTTTGTATGCGAGTCAAACTATTCACAAGGGAATGATATTCACAGCCTTTCCTGAAGGAGCTCTCAGAGGAGTCTTTATAAGGAATCTTTATACAAGTAACAGGTTTTTCTTAATGAAAGCATTTTTATCTTTTTTTCTGATTGAAATTCTTGAAGTGGAGATTTTTCTGCATATGAAACATTTAAGAATAAAACCAGTTTTTCTCTTTTACTTACTCTCGCATGTGTATATGCTTCCTTTCCTTCTCTAATGACTTTTAGCTATAGTGTGTATTCGTGATACAGTGGAGTTCTCTAACATATTTTGAGCACAAAAGCCCGTGTTCAGCAAATTGCTTTGACTAATACCATATCCAGTTACCTGAATGTTGGAGGTACATTTTGTTGCATTGCCAAAGAAAGCAACTAATAATACTTCTAAGAACTTTAACTGTAAGGGTATAAAATGTGTGGTGTATGTCTATTCTTGGCAATCACTTCAGAGTGAAAACCAGATATTAAGAAAATAGATATCACTTATTCTATGTATGTGCCTGTTGTTTTTCGCTATGGGTTTGCAGTTCTTTCATTGTAGAGAAATGTTGTAAGTTTTGTTATGAAACTTCTGTTATGAAAAAAATAGCTGTTGCATAATCATTCAAAGAGTGTTTACCAAAATATAGTTGAAACTTCCTATAATGCTTTTTAATTGCATATTGATACTGAATGCTTTACGGTACAGAACTGTCATGTTTGGAGTACCAACCAGGTAAGTTAGTGCTACTGCAGAAAATACTTTTCTGGTATAACTATGTATACGTGTGCTTATTGGACAACCTTTAAATATAACACAGTATGGCTTGATCTAGTATTTTAAATTAGTGTTGTTTACACAGGTTCAAAAGTGAATAAGGGGATATTTCTACTTTAGCTGCACCTTTTGGTTGTCTGTGTATTCATCATATAGCTCCTTTGAATCCTCTTACCGGTTTGTAAAATAGTGACAGTAATACCTACATCACAGGGATGTGGTCCTAGGTTTATGGCAGGCTGAGATTTCACGGACAAAGGGAAATGCACTTAGGAAAGAAACCAAATCCATATAAAACAGAGAGCCCATAAGCAGAGGGAAAAAGATGTCACTTTGCAGAAGCTGTAATTACAACTTATGGATTCTAAGGAAAATAACTATATAGTGTACCTACAGAATTTCATGGTAATTACAAAACAGCAAAATTTGCCACTTTTTAAGTCCATGTATTTTCAATGTAAGACCCTACATCACAAGTAACAACAGGATTTCATACCACATGTGACTCCAGTGTTTGGTTCCTCCCCAAGCTCTCTGCTTCAGACTTCTGGATAACTAGCAGTCTTGTACAGTATTTCAAGACAAGGTGCTGTGATGGAGAGAGAGAGCAGAGCACTGATACTCACTGGCAATGGCAGCGAGGTTCTGTATTAGGTGCCTCTGCCTGTAGTTGGGAAGGCTAAATGGCAGCAATGTCATGTGGTAAATAAATTACTGTACAGGCAACTCTAGGTTAAAGACAGAATGATACAAGAGTCAATCATGGATTTTCCTTTGATGCTACATGAAAATATTTGGCATTTAATGAAAACACAGTAGTTTTCACAAAGAACGAATAACAAGCAGCATTACTGGCAGAATTCTTTTCTCTTAGTGAAGCCAGCATCAGGCAACAGTGGCGCCTGAGAGCATACAGCATATAGAAATGTATTGTTAAAAAGTTTTTGAACAGTGTTGTACTGTTGTTCAGTTATTGTTCAAATGGTGTTTGAACAGTGTTACCTTTCTACATAAGATGGGTTTTTATGTACCCAAAGAACAATAGGAATTCCAATCGAAGTATCAATTATTCAAAAGAATTGATATTTTTCAAGGATATTACTAAAACATGCAGTGACTGGTTTTGTTTTTGTTGCTTCTGTACTTAGATCAATATAAACCTGGTATGACAGCTCACAGTACAAGTGGTCTAGGGTATTTATCTTTCTTACTCATTCAGGTATGCTTTATAGAAGTACATGATATGGATTAGTTTGAATTCAGTGCACTTTCCCACAGATGGCAGATTATTATTTGCTTTTGGAAGTGGTTCAACAGAAAAATTCTGAGGAGAGGAGGTTCTGTCATTAAGATCTTTTTTTTGTTTGTTTTATTTCGTTTTGTTCTCATATCACTTCAGATTAGTAACATATATTACCTATTCTCATTAATTTTGCCAGAATTAATGGCACTGCTACAACATTGCAACTACAACATGAAATTATTATAAGAAATGCAAGGTATTATGTAGTCATGGGTCTACATTTCTTCAGCTTGTTCAGCATTTGTTTCTTATAGAATGTGTTTTTTTTAATATGAATTAAATAATAAGATGAATTCAAGAACATGAAAAAGTTTGTGGTGGTTAATAAAAACATCTTGAGTTAGAGACTCTATGACATGGTACAAGAACTAGCTATAGCCTTACCTATTCTATTGCTTTAAAGCTAATCAGAAAATGAAATCTAGTCCTCTATTAATCTGTTATGTTTAGGCATTGCCAAATATTGTTAAAACAACATTTTCAGTCTTAGATCCCAAATGACAAGTTTTTATAGGATACTTTGAGACCAGTTATCCTGAAGATATTTTTACAATTGCACTTAGTACATCTTTTTGAGCCAAACAAATTTGCAAGTGTTAACATTTACCTTTGTAATATAATACGCAAACATAGCGTCTTCTCTCCCAATGGCTATTTAAATTGTTTAGCAAAGTTGTACGTAGTTCTATAGTGTAGCCAAAGAACATTGTATTGCTTAGCAGTTGTTTGTTATATTTCCAGCAAAAACAAATGATATTCTGTCATTTGAATGAAATGACATTCTGTAGCCAACTCATATTGTTTATTTGCTCTTTGTAATGTTAGACCTAAATGGATAAGGAATATACAGTTTCTGAAAAATTGTGTGTTTTAGGATGTAACCTTTTATCTTTTTATTTATGATACTTCTGTAGCTATGAAAAGTGTTCTTGGCTTTTTGACTCTCATATTTACATAGTAGATGCTGCCTTTTCCCATGCATTACTAAACTTTCTCAATTTCTCTTCCCCCTCCTTTTCTTTCCTTTTCCTGTCTTTCTGTCCTTTGATCTCAAGTGAATGGTGCCAGCAAACGCACATTGCAAAATTATGTTGCATAAACAATGTCTGATATGTGCAGATTAAAGTCCATCACAGGAAAAATAAATCTGATACAGATTGCATCAGATCTGCAGAATTTGGATCTGCTGGCACTGGCAGATTTGTATTGCAAAAGTTTTAAATTTTTGTTCTTCATTTTGAAACTTGAACTAAGATGCAGGGGGAAAAAAGGGGGAGTGGGAGGGAGGAGGTGTACTTTATGTATATATATTTATAATATAAAGGACCTAGAAAAGGTTTCATTCCTCTATCGCAGTGTCTGAGTCCTTATCATTTGTATCTTTTAGCTCCATAAGGTCGCACCACTCTGATTTCATGTATCTGTCTTTGGCCTAGTTATAGCACTGTGACCGTTCTCTCTTCAGTGGCTGATTTAGATGTTACCTGGGACAAAGCTTCTAGGTTAAAACTCTATCAAACTCTATCGAAGTCAACAACTAACTCACCCATGATGAGAACTACTCCATTAGTTACGAAGAGCTAACCAAAGAAAGGCCAGTCACAGAATTTCTGCTTTATCTCTTCTTGATACTTCACTGATTTTCCAAAGTAGAAATGAGCTTCATCTGTTTTTTCCTCTTTTATGTTATTAAATGGCATTGGCAAATTACTTTAAGAAACTTAAGTAAATTTCATTTTATAAAAAAGAGTAAATTTCATTTTATAAAATCTACTAGCTTTGAAGTGGTTCTGGCTTGGCTAAAATGTCTCTGAAAAAAAGTATCATACAGTAGAAACACCCAAAACATTAAGTGATACTGAGGTCTTGAGGAATAAATAATACATTGGTATTCCATATTTTATAGCTCTTTTACTGTTATAAATGATCTTTAATTTGCTATTGGAAAGTCCCATGAGTTTTTACATTAACTACACAAGCAAAGGGGATAGTTTATGGAATTTATATTCAGATATCCTGTAATCCAATTTGGAGTAACAGAACTTTAACTTCATGCTGAAGTTGCAGACAAAACATGCATTTCCAATGTCTACCTGTTACTGAAAAAGAAGAAAGGCAAGTTACTTAATTCATCTTTATTGGAAAGAAAATACTTTGTAACTAAAAACTGCATAGTTGTCAATGAAAAAGAATTTTACATGTGGATGGGATAATAATTTCTTTAATGAAGTGATGTATATCTTCCAGTAATTCATAGATAAATAAGTTCTCCTCAACTTTCAAAGGTTTCTGTAAATTAATTTTGATCCACAATGAATATGTAGTCTTTTAAAAGGTTAAACTGTTTCAAAGTCATCCAGATCTTGCCAAAAATATAGCCATTGCCAGTCAAGTGCAAAATGACAGAGATGTTGGTGAAAGAATAAAAGCGCAGCAGCATCTTTGCCATCGCAAGGTCGTTTTTTGTGTACTGCAATTGTCATTTTAAATGTTGGAAAGAAAGCAGGCAGCAGTATGCCCTGTCATCTCTGGTGACCTGTGGGCAGCCACCCACAGTCAGTGCTTCAGCAGTCAGTGCTGAAGTGTGCCTGGACCACTGAGATATGAGGAGTTTCCTTCCCCACATCCCAGCTCTGTACAGCACCACAAGGTGGAGGTAGGGTATGGGTTCATTTTCAGGCTGAAGGCAAGATCAGAGAATGAAGCATTGGAAATATTTTATACATGTATTGTATGGGATGCACCTCATAAAATCATGAAGAGAATTAAATTATATCATTACAGTACCTTGTGTCTGCACTTCTGGCTTCCACTATTAGGCCATGTGTAGAATTAAAAAAAAAAAAAATCTGATGCGTGATGTTTAATCCTCTTTTACTTGTTATTTAATTTTGCATACCGATGTACAATGCAATACAACAAATATTAAATGTATATGCTAAAACACATGAATTCAAAACCCCATTTATTTTATCAATTGCTTAAGCTCATTTGATCGTAAGGGACAGGGAGACCAAACAGCTATAAAAGAGCTCCATTTTCTATCAACTGAACCAAATCCTCCTTTGATCTGTTAATCCCAAGTTTATAAGGTTAGGAGATAAGCAAGCGTAACTAAATTCCTTTTTCTTTTTGTCCACCTAATAGTCTATGAAGCAAAGCAAACATAATAAGCTTCTTTGCTGCTTTTCAGCCTCTTCTTGCTGAATAATTCAAAAAGTGCATTACAGGTTTTATGAGTACAACTGTACACACAAGTAATGTTCCATGATTATTTTTTTTTTGCATGCCTCAAATTTGCATATATTATATTATTATTTTGCATTTCTGACACAGAAGCTGACTGCCTACTCGTTCTTGGCTTTTTATTAGGTCTTTGATGCTTGCTGGAGGAGAAGGCCTCTTTTGTCTCTGATAGCCTTAAGGCAGATCTAGGTTAGCAAGAAAGCCAGAGGTTTCAGGCTTGTTAAATGTCACAGTAATGGCTGTCTTTACGCATTGAAATACCAGCCTTCTTCTTTATAGGAAAATGAATCACATTACCACCAAGGGAAGGAAAGCCTTTGTTGGAGGAGACTGCTAGTCTGCTACTTAAGAAGGGGATTTAATTTTCCCCTCCAGGCTTTTTGGCCAGCCCACTACAGTTGCCCTTGTGGAACTCTGATATCATAGCATGCAAAGGATAGCAAACAAGAAAGAGCAATTAGCCATTAATCATACTCATTTTGCGTTGGATGGACAGACCACTTAAAATACTGTATATATTCAGTAAACGAGCAAGAATAGCCTGCGTGGACAAGGCACAAAAGTGTAGAATGTTATTCTTGCATTTTTGGATAAGCATTTCTTGTTTAATTCTTATTCAATGTCACTGAGCTGGTGTTATGCATACTACTTTTTATTAAACCCTTCTCAGAGAACTGAATTGAGGATTTACATTGCCAACAAAGACCACATTTTTAAGTAATCCACACACTTATGAGAAATTTAAATAAAAATGTAAGAACTGCACTATTAATTCAGCAAACATACAAATTTGATTGAAATAATTTATTATAATGTTGTTTTATATTTATGGTTTCTAGCTGGTTCCTAAAATAAACATTGGTTGATAAAATCATGTTGTTGTTGTATATGAAATTAAACATTTAACTAGATTAATATATACTTAGACTAGACTCCCTATTTTATTACATTAGAAAACAGGGAAGTAAGCCTTTTAACTAAATTAAAATGTATATGCTTATTATTCAGTCAAATACTATTTTGGTAGAAAAGAGGATATAATTTAAAGGTTTTTTTGTTTGTTTGTTTGTTTGTTTGTTTGTTTTTTTTAATAACAGCATGAGCTTGTGTGCTGGGGATGTATTGGAAAAAAAGATTGTCAAGAGTTTTTGCATCAAAGGCCAAAATATTTAATTAAGTAATAATAAAAAAGCTACCTGTAGGCTGTGAAGAAACCTGATTACTTTTTTGTTTCTAGGTCCTCTACGTTCTAGAACTGGTAGATCTCATGCTCCCATTCCAAACTGGTAGTTTTATGTTAAATGACAAAAGTAAATTATTCTGCTTTTTCAGTTTTCATATAACTTTGGATGAACTATATATTGAAGTGAAGTAGTTCCTTTATATGAAAAGAAAAAGTAAAGCATTTGTTATTTAATCTAAGAAAATGACGTCATTGGAATGCTGACTCAGGGACTTTCATGCAAACAATGTCTTTTGGTTTTGCTATCTCTGCAGCAGCTGCCATTTGCTTTTGGATTTTATTTATGACCTTTCCTATGTTTCACCTAGTGGAGGTGAAAAAAATGATTATGAGAACCACAAGCTGTCAGTACTTACATGCCCTACATCCTTATCAATTTGCATGCTTTTACGTTCCAGAAAATGTCCAGAGACTCTTTGGTTACTGGGAAAAATGCGGTCGTCTTACATTTGCACCTGTATCTGGAGGGATGCCCCAGGTAACTTGTGTATGAGGTTTCCTGGTGAGGAAAGCAAGACATTACAATATTATTATTAATTACTAATTACATAATTATTTGCTTTTTTTTCTAATTGACATGAGGCACTTGATATCTGTCTTAATTATGATAGAATCAGTCATGGTTTAAGACATCTGATATTCAGAGAATTCAGATATTCACATATTCAGAGATATTCAGAGTTCAAAGCGCTGCTGTGGTGCTTTTGGGTGATCTTTGACAAGTCACCTGCATTAACGTGCTGGTTCCCAATCTCTAAAAAAGGTTAGTGACGTCTTAGTAGCCATGTAATAACAAATGATGTTTTCTAGATATATCAAGAAAAGTAGATTTAAAGAAAATTTGAAGAAAAGTGTGTTAGACAAATATTTGTCACAATTTTAATATGCAAATTTTGGTTGTATGTAAAACTAGCCATGTAGAATAATGCAGGTTATCTGTAGTAAATTATACCCCTTCTGCGCAAAAAAAAAAAAAAAAAAAAAAAAAAAGTTATCCCTTTAAAGGTATGCTTCAGCAAATGGATCTGGGGGAGAAGGTCAGGGTAGGTAGCCTGTTTCAAGAAGTCACAAGAAGTCTCTGGTTCCTGTCTGGAAGTCTGATTCCTAGGTGCAGTTACTAACTCAGGACTAGAAACTACACCAATAAAAGATTATTGGAAAAATACAGCCTGAAGAAAAAGCCTCTAAACACTCTTTCCCCTCAAAAAAAATAAATAATGTGACTTCAAACCAAGTAAATAATTTCCAACAGTTAAGGACACAGGTCTGCCTTTATGTGGAGAGAGTTAATTGAAATTTCTTGCTGGTTTTTGCTCAGGTAGATTTTGTTCTCCATCCCAGAAAAAGATTAAGAGTTGGTATTGGCTTTGAAATAGAAATGCACTTCTGAAATGATATCTTAATATGACTTTCTGAGATGGAGTTGAATTGATTATTTTTAGGCTTTTTAAATTATTGGTGAGTGGAGAGTGCTGGTCTGGATTCATAAATAATTTTAAAAGAACTCTCCATCTTACCAAAAATAATGTGCTACTTCAGTTCTTTTAATAGTTTTCAATTTCTAGCTCCTTATCTGTTACAAAGCACTATTTTCTTTGTGAGCTTTGGACAGTGAAACAGGAAGCAGATTATTTGAGAAAATGTCCCATGCATGAACTGCACAGTACCAAAAGTGATTGCACTGGTAGAAAAACCAAGGAATTATTTGTTGTATTATCTTCCAAGAACGGAGCTACAAAAGGTGTGATTTCAACTCATAAATATTAAGATTAGACAATTCTTTTTGAAAAGTAAACTAGTTACGGAGTGTGTGTATTTCTTATAACAGTATTCGTGAGGTAATGATGGTATTAATGTACTCCAAAATATATTTAAGTAAACAATGAGATTTCCAGAGATCTCAAAGTCTCCTGAATCAGGTTCATCGATAATAAAGTACAAGTGAAAAAAGTCAAGTAACTAGCAAAAGGCTAAGCAAGGTGAAAAACAAGCACACTTGTTCATTCTGAATAACGTTGCAGACAGGTAGAAAAATAAGACTAGGTTAAAAAAAATGAAGAAACTAAAGAAAATAGTGTTTCTTTTATTTCAAGCTTGCTTAGGAAACAGCTGACAGGGAACTGAAATAACAAAACCTAATATTTATGTAAAAGAATATTGTGAAATATTTTTCCATAATAAAAGAGACTCTTTACTGAATATTAGCTGTTTGTATAACAGTCGTCAACTCTTCCCTATTACTCTAAAATTCTTCACTCATATAAATTGAGTGTAATTTTTATAGCATGGGTGCTGAGTAGCTGTCACATTATTTACTTTGACTAGGGAAAGAAGATAACACCTGAGATATTTGTATATTTTTTCTCTACTTTAAAAAACTTAGCTGCAGTGAAACATGGTAAGTAAAGATACATCAAATTTTTGGTCTAGCAGTCTGACCATGTATCAATTTCACATTCCTCCATTTTCTTATAGAAGAATAAGGAGTGATGTTTCAAGCAGCATCCAAATGGTCAATACTTATAATAGAAAACTGTAGATAGTTAAAACCAGCTTCTGACCTTTTATGTATATATTAAAAAAAAAAAAAAAATCTAATATCTAGAATATGTTCCACATATAGAGTAAGACACATCCCTCTAAATATCACATGACCTGTTTTTGGCATGCACTAGTTCCCTAGTTTAGATAACAGTCTTGGGGCACTCTTATGCAGTTGAATTTTTGTTTTTAGACATAAGAATGGTAACAAAGCTATTTGGAAAGGATTTATAAACATTGTGCATTTAGTATTTGTTTTTAGCATTTTCATAGAGTATTCTTGTGTTCTTTATTTATAGTATTTCTATTATTTAACTCTAATGCTAAAATTCATGCCTAGAAAACTGGATTTTGGACCTTCAAAACTATTAAATAGTTTTGTTTTGTTTGCTCATTTTCTGATGGGCAAAGAATACGTGCACTGTCTCCACCTTTTTCAGCTTTTGCATAACTGGGCTGATTAGTAAATGTGAACAGTCCATGAATCAGATGGATCTGCTCTTCCCTTATCTTAGAGAGCTCCCAGTCCCTTGCTCCTATGTTTATCATCTTTATAGCTGTATGAGATAGGGTGAGCAGTCTTCTGTAGAGGGAATGAAGACACAGTGAGACCTCATTGCCAAAGGCACATGGGGCTTTGTGGCAGAAAGGTGAAAGTGCTCCGCAAAGCCTTTCCTACAGGAATAGCTCCCCTTTCCTTTGTAAGAGGGATTTTCACTCTTCCTACATTGACTGATTGACACCATATGGACATTCATGTGCATTCTCCTACACAGAGGCAACTGCATACTCAGCTTTGCCTTGTTCAGAAACTAGAAAAGAACCATCCTTGCTCCGTAGTCTTACCAGAGCTTCTTGCAGTGGAGGAACTCTTGAGAGTTCAATGTTAGGACCAGCACTGTCTCCTTATATCGAGGTGAAGGAGAAGGTACCCTCAGTCTTCTTACAGCCAAAGTGCTTCAGGTAAAAGTTAGGAAAGAAATTATTTCTGTGTCAAAAAAAGGCAAAATCTTTGTTGAAATGAGAGTAAGGACTGTGAAGAATAAATACTTAGCCAAGCCCTTTCAACATGCTTCCCCTTGTATCTGATCTGTTCAGATATGAGAGGGACATGCTGAAAAGGGAGTTGTCCTTCAGCAGAATCGAAAGATGTCTTCCAACAGAAACATAGCCCCTTTGTGTGCCTCCATCCCTCCCTTTCTGTTGTCTGTTCCAGTATGCAAATCTTTTTTTTTTTTTCTTCTCTTGCACAGCTTGATATGTGATTGGTTCTCTCTTTCAACACAAATGACTGTAGATAGATTTTTCTATTTATATTCGATATCTATGCCTTGGTTCTCAAACAGAGGGAAAACAATATAGTTCTGCCTGTAGGAGGTTGAATTTGTAAATATATATTAGTTTGGAAATACAATGAGAGATAATAAAATATTCAAAAAGGAGTGTGCTCTTGTGGGATATTATTTTGCACAGCCAGGGAGCAGATTAATGACACTATACAGGGGAAAAAAGAGGGAGTAAGGGGGGAGAACAAAACAAAAAACCAACAAGATATGCACCATAAAATATGGATTGGAGTGGCAATGTGGAAACTAAAATTCCAGTCCTGTGAATTCCAGTCCTGTGAGCATTTTTACAAAGTTTATCAGCTTTAAATAGCTGTAGTCAAAAGCAGTCATTATTTGAGAGACATAAAATTCTCTGCCCCCAGCAGCAAATTATCAGGAACAAGAATCATGCTCTGTTACAGGTGTGAGTGGTGTGGTCCTCCTGAATAAGATTCAGGATGCTTGTTGAATTTTGAGGTTTTGTTGTTGTTGTTTTGTTTTGTTTTTATGAAAGCTGTTTGGTGAAACATACTGTGAAGAGTGTGTGTGTGAGCCTGTAGCAAAAACATTGTTATATTTCTTAATTTCCATTTAATGTTGTACTACAGAAGCTATGCTGCATTCTTTATCTGTCTTCAGGTAGGAGGTAGGAGAAAAGTGTCAGAAGTGGAGTAGGTTTTGTTGGTCCCTGGCCAGGTGCCCAGGACACTTCCCACAGTGAACTCAGGGATTCTTTGCTTTTCCTGTTTGCCAGCTGGCTACTGACCTCTCAGACTGCCACCTGTTATCTTGGATTCATACAGGACAGTTTTGAACACATGGTAAAGATGGGAAATTGATGTTCGTTTGAAAAGTATGATAATTGAACATTTGAAAAAGAAAGATTAAGGATTTATCTAGGTTGTATTCTAAGTAATTTTTCAGCTATTTTTTCAGTTAAATTTATCCTAAGTAATTTTTCAGCCTGCATGAAATTTGGTATTGGGCTCACTCACCAAAGTCTTCAGCCCAGTTTGCATTTTGATACTAATAAGAAGCCAATAAGAAGTGACATCTGCAATAGCGTTTTGCAGATGTGCATGTCCTTTACGCACCACTAATCATAGATAGTATCATAAACTATCCAAGCTTCAAGGATCCACAAGGATCATGAAGTCCAACTCCTAATAGCACTAATTGTATTGTGGCTTGTCTGAAACTTCCAATTAGAAAATAATTCTTAATTCTTGCTGGCGACTATCCCAAAATTCAACAGTTCAGTTTGAAATTTCCCTTCAAGGCATCTACTCTAAGCTGTCATCTTCCTCCTTAACTTTCAGCCAAAATGGGTGTGCTATTATAAGAATAAGGGTAGAGAGTGAGATGCTTGTGCATAATAAAAAAAAATCAGGATCCCGACATTAAAAAATTGACTGACTCTAATATGCAGATTCAGGGTGCAAAACTTGGTGGGGATGACATCATTGGTGTTTTTCAACTGTGTGCTAGTTGTTATCTACATGAACAATCCCTAATGTCTGTCCTGTGTAGAAGCATTTGTGAAGCTTTATTCATTTTGCAAAGCCAGGCAGAGGCTTGCACCAAATGTTACCTGGATCCACACTGCCTTTGTAATTGCAGTCCTGGGCTGCTGAGGGCCAGGTGCTGTCTGCGTGGGAATGCCGGAATCCAGGCAGCAGGAGGAAGGGAGAATTTTATTGTTATTTTTTTCTTTCTGTGCTGTAAATAATACATCTGTTAGGCACAGGCCAGGGAGCGGGAGAAAGCAGTTCAGTGCAAGAGGAATAGACTGGGATGCAGATGGGAGAGTTAGAAAAGGACAGAAAAATATGTGCATATTCAGAAGCTCTTTGAATTATAGTTGCACACACAAACCTACCTGATGTTTTGTTTTTAAGAATGCCTGTTCAAATTCTCCATGTAAGTTTGTGGTTGTTTTTTTTTTTTTTGTTTGTTTGTTTTTTATGCTACCTTTATTTATATGTATTTATTTCAGTGTGTGTATGGGTATACACCCAAATACAGGAATATATATAAGCACATGAACATAATTAAATAGTATTTGATGTAATAATTATAAGAGATTGGTGTATACAGCGTTAGAACTAGGTAATACATTTTCATAAACTTTTTTTTTGTTTTGTTTTCCTGATAAATATCTGTAAATGAGCAGCTGCCCTAAACATTACAATCATGAGGCCTTCTGTTCTAATCTATTTTTCAAGGCATATGTAGATTTTAAAACTACATATTGTTACTTTTTAACTATTTTAAATGCTTTATTTGGCTAAAACTTTTTAATTATGAATTATTTTAGTCTCATTATCATAGTCTTCTGAGTCTCAAACATCGTTACTTATTTCAAAGCATAAACCAAGCATTTTTTTACAGTCCTTTTGAAATTGTTTCCTCTGTTCTTATAGTGACTTGCCTTCCTTTTCCTTCTTCTGAATACATTTCCTCTGTGCTGCTGTATCAAAGAATTCTTTTTCTTTTTGGTGATTGTTTATACATTTGAAGATATTTAAAGAGGAAATAAGAACTCTGTACTTATAATTAAAGGCCTATCCATGGACCTTTGCTTTTGAACAGTTCTAGTTATGGGTAGATGTAAGCTGTTTCCTCATGCCAAATGAGATCAGAATAATATTAGCTTGATTAATGGTTTAAAAACTTGGATTGTCTAGTGCAATGGCTTCTGGATAATCTCTGAGAGTCTAGAATATATATGCTTTCTTTCAACTGTGCTGCAAATGTAGTCCTTTACTTAAGACATTAGTTCAAACTGCAGTTAAGTCAGTGGTAAATCTTTTGGAGCTGCTCAAAAGTGCTCTTTAGAGTTGGGATGGGATTCTTAAATGTGCCAGCGGACATTACATACCTAACGACTTCTGACTGTCATTTAAGGTGTCTGATGATGGAATGACCCAAATCACTGATGGCTTTCATAGATCTTGAGTGGAGAATAAATTTCTGAATGCAAGAACAATTTATTAAGGGGAACAGAAATGGAAATGAAACAGATGTTGTTGAGGCAATAAAACATTCCATAAGCTCTGTGTTTTTGAAGCTAGTCTATAGCTGATATAAATTATTTTAACTTCATTGTAGTTTTTTTTGTTTGTTTGTTTGTTTTAACTGATTGGAGGTATCATGACCTAGATTAGCTGAGGATCTGAGCAAGTCTTTTTCAATTTTGGAAAGTAAACTAGGAAATTATACAATAATTTAGCAACCTTTATTAGTACTTCATTATATTTCTACAGCATGATAATAAAACAGAAGTTCTTGTGTAATGTGATGATAAATTCTGATAAGTCCTTTTTGTAAAACAATGGCAATTATTCCATCTATGATATAGTTAGAAGTATCTGGAAATACCTATGTCAAAAGATCTGTCTTGCTTGTAAATTAAATTTTGGTGTATTACAGTGGACAAAATCTTCCACTGATATAAGTAGATGTACTCCTCTTTACCTCAGCTGAGGATATGAGGAAGTATGTTCTAAAATGCCTCTCTGTCCATATTGGTAATCTTCCTGGCACCTGCAGAGGTTTAACACTATGTCCTCATCAGTTGCTTTCTTTTATATTTACACAAACGTATTGTCTTCATTTTGTGCTTGTAGAAACAGTTGTGCAAAGTCTTTATATTCAGTAGAATAGCAAGGAGAAAAATTAGTAGTAATTCTGTTTGCTTGAAGCATAAATAGAAAGGGAGTCCTGTTTGCATAATATTAGCTACATGGGTCTGCAGGGCAAAATGCAGCAAAAATGGCTTATTGGAATTAAATGAAGTACATAGAGTTCATTGCAATTTCTGTGGCAGAATAGTACTTTAATTTATTTTTTTTTTAGAAGGTTTCATTTTTTTTTAATGCATCTATAGTATTATTTTCAGACCAGAACTCTTTTAGCCAATTGTTTAAAATCACATTTAATTCTACTGAAAACATTTCTGCTATGTTCTTAACAACAACAAGAAGGAATTTCTAATGCAAATATATTTCTATATAAAAAGAGATTCCTGTTTTGCTGGGAAAAGCTGCTAGGTATTTCTATGAGTAATTCCATGGATATCAAATTGTCGCAAAAACCTGCTGCTACTTCTGTGACAGTCATAGTAGAAAAAGGAAAAATATGAGGATTTCAAGGGAAAGAACTTTCCCAGGAACTGGATCTGCATATTTAGAGCAGAATTCCTAACTGACTAATATAATTGAGTCTACAAATATTAATGTAAGGAACATAAGAATTTAAATAGAGGAAAAGTGGGTAGTTTGATTTTAGTATGAAGCTAGAGGCTTACCTCGTCTATAACTACATGAAAAATAACACGCTGCTGCCAAAATAATTGAACTGCTGTTTTTTTGGTGGTGGGAAATACTTCTGGAAAAGGTTGAGTAATTATAGATTAGTTCTGTGAACCACCTGCATAACTCTGCAAAACTGAAGATAAAGTCAACACTAAAACTACTTTGCTGTGGTGTTTGTACTGGATTGACATCCACAAGTCCCTGGGCCCTGAAGGGATGTAGGAGTGCTGAGGGAGCTGGCAGACATCATTGCTAGGCCACTTTCGATCATTTATAAGACGTCAGGACACTCAGGAGAGGTACCTGAGGACTGGAAGAAAGTTAACGTCATGCCAGTTTCCAAAAAGAGCGAGAATGAGGGCCCAGGGAGCTACAGGCCAGTCAGCCTCACCTCCATCCCTGGAAAGGTGATGGAAGAGCTCATCCTGGAGGCCATGTCTAAGCATGTGGAAGACACAAGGGCGACCAGAAGTAGTCAGTGAGGATTCACTCTTAGCCAACCTGATTGCCTTCTGTGGTGGGGCAACTGGCTGGAGAGGGGAAATCAGTGGATGTTGCCCACCTGGACTTAAGCAAAGCTTTTGACACTTTCTCCATGATATCCTCACAGGCAAGCTTGGGAAGTGTGGTCTGGATGAGTGGATAGTGACGTGGATTGAGAGCTAGCTGGGTGGCAGGTCTCAGAGGGTTATAATCAGTGGAACATAGTCTGTATCTCCGTTACTCTGCAATAATGCTGTAATGGAGATAATAATAATTTGAATATGAAAGGGTGCAGACTCCTGATTTTTGCAGAGGCTATCTTGTTTTTACCATAGTATGCAAGGCTATTTCTATAAAGTATTTATAGATAGGTATTTATAAAATACCCTGCACAGTATTCATGGATTAACTGACCTAATTTTCACTGTTAGCAAATCTATAAATAAATCTTTTTCTCTGGTTTTAAAAGTAGTTCAGATTTATCTCCAATCCGTTGCACAGGTGCCAATGCACTGGGTTTTGCATTTGTGGGTTGGTGTTTGAGAGGCTTCTGCCTACCTTCTTTCCACCTGTTTCTTTATTTTCTACTCAAAATTTCATTACCTTTTGTTCATATACCAAAGATGAGCAAGGTGAGAGAGAACTACAGCTTGTATTTAATAAATAGGAGAGTTTGACCACTTTCATTTTGAAAGATGAGAAAATCTCAATTCCGTAGGGCATGAGATTGGACAAAATGGAATCCCTGCTGGGGAACATATGCATTTTTATTCCTTATTGTCAGCTTCCTTTATTCTGTATACAAATGGACAGAGGACGACAGGATTAAAAGATTAGTTATGTCAGTTCCTTTCTGTTCCACTATTTTACTGCTGTTTTTACTAAATCAAGCTACTGACCAAATGTCTAGTTTCCCTTTCCTGTGAAGGGTGTTTCTTCATGCCCACAATTGATTTTCACACTTCAATCAAAGACTATTCAAATCTTTCAATTGAAAATTCAGGTATGTTTCACGGACTTAAATATAAAATAAAAAATTACATTCTTGTCATGCAACACAGATGACTTGTTTATTTTAAAATACATCTCTACATTAGAAAAGTTTTTCTCTCTACTAGGGTTTTGAAAGAAAGCTGTCAAAAGTGATCTCTCCCTTCTTTGCATACATTTGTGTCACAACTCTAGGAGCCACTACTTTTTTGTCAACACTTTTCTCTTATGGCATGTTTGGAGATGCCATAATCAATAATAAGCCTATCCTGTATATCCTGTAGTGTAATAAAGCAAATGAAAACTAAAGAAAAACATAAAGTAATTCAAAGGAATGTTGTATTGGCTCAGTTTGCTTATATTTGGTAATGGAAGCACACAGTGTCATGGCTATTGCAGCCCATCCTGCAAATATATTCTGGAATACATCTGGCAATGTGTGTAGGAACGCCTTCATTTTTAATGGAATGGATAACAATAATCCCTGAAGTATTCATTTGTCTTCCTGAACATAGAGTATCTGTTTTACCATTAGCTTTTTGCCATAGTAACACTGATAAAACATAATGTAATGGAAGACCTGATGCATCCCTATGCATGAATGTGGGGGGAGGTTGTGGATGCAGATCAGACTTGGAAATCTTGCTTTTGAAATTATGAGGTTGGTAAAAATGCATCCCATTTCAATTTTAATATTTTAGAAGTTTAGTAACTTGCATCATCTATTGTAAGGCTTTGATCTTGTAAGTACTGGCACTGTGCACAGCAGGAGCATTTGATTTAGGGTAAGTGCATACAGTGACTGCCACAAAACTCAAGTGAAATTAAACAAGCAGCTGAGGGCTCCGTATTATTAGAAATCTTGAGCTTCTTGTATACCTCTCGTTCTCAGCAATATTAGGCAGGAAATGAATATGGAGTGTGAACAGAGAAAGCACTATATAATGATGTAGGCTCAGCCTTCAGCTGACAAAGGAGATGCCTGCTTATGTGCTTTGTGTTCACTGTGCACCCATCCCACAGGTCTTTCCTGAATGTTGCAGTACGTTTCTTACCCTACCTGCTTTTCTCATCACCTTTTAACTTAGCTGGCCATCCCACTGTCTATTCCTGCATTGTGTAAGAGTGATTTCTACTTAGTAATTTCAGACTGCCTCCTCCTTCCCTTACTGAACAATTATTTGGCTTTCTTGGTTATACCACTTACTGTGACCCAGCATTCACAAAGGCAAAGCAATTAATTCAAAGACCCAAGCACGTACTATACACGAGAAAAGCTGCTATTATTTGCAGTCACTTCATTTGCTGCATCCAGAATTTCAAATCTCTACAAAGCTCCCCTGCAAACAGTGTTCACAGACCTTTATGCTTAGCTTATTCTGTCATTTTAAATAGTACATCTGCATTCAGTGGACAAACTACCTTTTTGTGAATTCAGCAGCAGTACTTTGTCATTCTAACGAAAATTACTCAAAGGACTACAGTATGATAGTCATTTATCAGCATTGCTACTGTGTGGGATTGCAGATTGTCTTATATCTTCCCACCACAGAAGTGTCTGCTTTGCTTTCTCATTATTTTATCCTTTTGCTTACAGGCATGGCAGGAAATTAGGATATTTTACTTATAGCTAGTGATGATTGTTATTTTTATTCACAAAAAGCAAGGACTGGGAAGTTATTAAACTTACTCTCGTGAGTGAAAAAGATAATCATCAATTCATCATTTTTTGTTACTAAGATTCTCTATTTGCTTCATAGAATTACTGTAGTTAAAGGAGAATTGTGTTTTGGGGCTTGAATTAGCATGACCATTAAAGAGATTCAGATTAATGGCTGTTGATATAGATATGATATGTTTAGTACTGTTTTATTCTTATGGAAATGAGTTATTTTTCTGTACAGTGCCCACATATAAGATAAACATAATTCCATACTGACATATGAATAGCTGTTCATTACTATAATGTTCTAAGGAAAAGTATTTTGTCCTTTTGCAGTGGCATATGGCTGTAGGTTTAGGATACAAAACTACAGCTACTGAATAGCTTGTACTAAATGAGCTTTTTCAGCTATTATTTGAAGTATTGTGTATAATCTTGTAGTGTGAATAGAAATACCACTATGCCCTCGTTACCATTAGCTAATGCTTTTCATATATTAACATTTAGATAACATAATTACATCAACATCTTTGGTTGTCACTCCATTAATTTACTTGATTCTAGTTGTAATTCCAAGCAGTTTGGCTTTCATTCAATCCTGTCTACAAAGCAAAGGGTTGTTTCAACACCAACCTGATGTAACATGTCATATGAAGTACCTACTCAAATATCACTACCAGCGATATTTAAATCATGAGTAACCTTGTACATCAGTTCCTCCCAATGGGCAGAGTGCATTGTTTGAATTTAAAGAAAAGTTAAATAATTCTTTGTGATTTATTTTTGTGTAATTGGTAACTACCAGATAAAAGTACACAACAAAATGCAACCCCTCACAACCCTTACTTATTCACAAATCCTTTTTAAGTTATACAGTAACAAACAATATAAAGCTCAACTTTGCATTTAAACGCTCTTATTTTGTTATTTCTCTCTCTCTCTCTCTTTTTTTTTTTTTTTTTTTTTTTAGCTTATTACAGTTTTCAGCTTTAAAGGGTTGTGTGCAGCTTCTTTTCCTCCTCTCTTTTGTTCAGATGTTTTTGAACTCTCCAGTGTATCACCTGATGTGAGCAAGGTTTTTGTTTTCCTTTGCTTTACATCTTTTTGCCATTTTAAGTCTTTTTTTTACTCTAACACAACAAACAAAAAAAAAAAAAAAAAAAGAGGAAAAAGTAATGTCATCTTGAAAAGGGAAATCACTATTCAAGAGGAAATTGAGAGAAGTGATGTTGTGGCACCTTACTGAAAACTAGATGCGGATATTAACAAATTTAGGACCCAGTTAACCAAGGTCATTCAAATAAACCATAGGGATTACTCCTGTCATTAAATCCTTATCAACATGGATGAAGGATCAAAATGAATAAGCCATAACGACCACAAATTCGTTATGGTTGAAGTATTCTATGGAATGCTCCCACAACTGATGTTCAAATGAAAAATGAATGACCACAATGACCACTCTGTATAAAACAAAACAAAAAAATGTTTGTTGATGCATCATACAAGTTTAGAGTATGTATTTTCTTTGGAGTCCCATAAAATAGAACAGCATAACGATAACAAAACTGCACCATAAAAATAACAAAAGAAGACAAGGTCCCCCCAGACCACATAATTTTATGGGAAATGGATCTGTAAGCATAGTGGATAAGTGAATACTTATTTTTGCTCAGAGGTGATGAAGAAATACCCCAATTTCTATGCAACCACAAAACTAGAGACACAAGTTATTCACGTACCCCATCACTGTAGTATCTGTTGTTTGGGTAAAGTATTTCAGATTGTTTTGAATTTCTGGCAATATTTTTGCTTGTGTCATGCTTTTGCAAGTTAAGATTTTTATTTCATTTGTGCCAGAAAAAATATCAATAAATCTCTATGTAAAAATGATTGGCCAGAGACCACATCTCCCTTTGTCTCATGAACTATCAGATAGTCAAAGCATTCTAGTGTTGCAGTGATCCATGTCCATATTGGAGTGGTATTTACCCTTTCTAATATAAATAGCATTGGGTAGATGGTTCAAGCAAAGCTTTAATTTCAGTCAGAACAAGTGATCACAGAATCACAGAATTGAAGGGGTTGGAAGGGACCTTGGAAGATCATCAGGTCCAACTCCCCTGCCAAAGCAGGTTTCTTAGAGCAGGCTGCCCAGGTAGGCATCCAGACATGCCTTAAATATCTCCAGAGAAGGAGACTCCACAACCTCTGTGGGCAGCCCGTTCCAGTGCTCCATCACCATCACCATGAAGAAGTTCTTTTGCATGTTGGTGCGGAACTTCCTGTGCTTTATCTTGTGGCCATTACCCCTTGTCCCATCCCCACAAACCACTGAAAAGAGGTTGGTCAAATCCCTCTGTCTCCTACAGCTCAGGTATTTATACACATTGATGAGATCCCCTCTCAGTCTTTTTTTCTCCAGGCTGAACAGACCCAGGTCTCTCAGCCTTTTCCTCATAGGGAAGATGCTCCTTATGAGGGCCCATATCATCTTTGTGGCCCTCCACTGGACTCTTTCCAGGAGCTCCCTGTCTTTTTTGTACCAGGGAGCCCAGAACTGGACACAGTACTCCAGGTGATGCCTGACCAGGGCAGAGTAGAGGGGGAGGATCACCTTCCTTGATCTGCTGGCCACGCTCCTTTTAATGCACGCCAGGATCCCATTGGCCATCTTGGCCACTAGGGCACACTGCTGGCTCGTCCATGGAGTATCTCAGATGGTGCCATCTCAGGCATATTATGAGGTTGAATTTGTTCAAGAACTGTTACTGGTTTGTGTAGCAACTATGCTGTTCTTGTCCTTTTTTCTTTCAACATAGAAAATGCAAAAATAATTTGTTAGAACTTGATTTATGAGAGATTTGCTTATTTCACAAAGTGTTTACAACTGTTGGGAGCCAGAGTTTTTTTTGTTTGTTTGTTTGTTTTGTTTTGTTTGTTTGTTTTTATTTTTTTCCTGTGCTTTTGCGATATTTAAGGACTCTGAATGCCTTCAGTCTGTAACTGCAAGCATTTGTCCAGATAGGGATGTTCCATCAGATTCATCTGCTTACAGTATGTCCAGCAACATATGACAGAAAGCATAGGCACACTGTTTTGCTCAGTTTGCTTCAGGTGCTTTTTAACTGGAATGTTCAGATAACACTTCAGTTGTTTAAACTGGTTATGAAATGTTCTAGAAAGAGATACTCTCTTACAGTATTCCCATCTTATCCTATATGTACAGGAATTTTTACCAATGTATGTTGTGGAATATCACTGCTACCTGAAGAAAACTATGGTCCAGCTAACAAACCCTTAGAATTACCTACTAACATCCTATAATTATGTGTTTTCAGGCAGTTGTCAGTGTGTGGAACCTGCTGTGGAGCAATAGCACGAACAAGGTGATGCGAAACAGGGCAATTTGTTTAGCTTGGTAGCTTTGGCTGTCTTTGCAGAGATGTACTTACAAGTGTAGAAGGGACTTGAAGACGGGATTTAACAGTTCATGGAGCATCTATGGAACAACACTCGGGGGCTTGACTCCTGGCAGGATAGTAATGCAGAACTGGGGGACCAACAATGGCATCAGAACAGCAGGATGGAAAAGCCTGCTCTTCCTGGGGTTGCTGTTTGGTCTGTAGATGCATCCCCACTATACTAAGAGCATAACTGAAAGGAAAAGATGTTTCTCACTGTTGCAAGACGGAGTTGATCAAGCTGGAAGATTAGCCATGGTCTAGTCCTGAAGGTGCAGAATGCCACATTCTCTAGGAACTTCTGTGTTGTCAGGGATAAGGACAAGGATTTTGTCCTTCTGCTATTGCACCTTGTCACTCTTGCAGAGTCAACTGACCTTCTTGCTCTTTGAAGTCTTTTAATGGATATTTGGATGAGAAACAAGAGCTGTTTAATTATTCCATAAGTGGTTACAGAATGAGGGCAGAATGTCTATTTACAAGACTGAAGGGTGCATGGTAGTGCTCTGTGACAAGTCTGAGTGTTTCTCGACAAACAGAGTTCCTCTTGTTCCAGGAAGAATTATGTGCTACATATCATGTCTTTCACTTTATGGGAAAGTCACGTGGAAAAAGGCATTGCACAGTGAATAAAAATACTTTTCTAACACAATATCTTTAATTACTAAACGCCCAAGATTTCACTTTGACGGTGAAATTAAGCTCAGGCTTACAAGCATTACATTAACAACAATTTAAATTAATTAACTTCAGTTATCTCTGTTTTTCACTATTTTTTTTTTTTTTTTTTTTTTTTCAGATTGGCCAGTGCCATCTGTTTTTTTTTTCTTTTAAAAACTGTGTTTGGAAAAGAGATCACAGATATTTTTCATAGCACATAAATTTCTGTTTTTGTTGGTTTTAGTTTGTTATTCTTCATAGACAAGCTATGCAAAAGTGATTCCAATAATAGTTTAAAATAAAACTTTTAGTCTTGTGAGGAACATTGAGCACAGCTTTCTTGGAGCTGGTGGGTTATGTTCCTTGCATTATTGATTTATAATACTGCATGGTTTGTAAAAGGCAGAACTATAATTTCATGCAAACAGGACACTAATGCATAACTCTGCCCACTCTAAGGCTGCAGCAGTTTATGTTTCTCTGCCAAGTTCATTCTGTCTTAGTCACAAAATAGTATAAACAGTTCTAACCAGGGCTGTAAAGTGTATAGAGTTGAACTGTTGTGCATTGCAGAGTTTTAAGTTCTGAGCCTTAAATAGTAAAGGAGATTTCAATTCCAAAGGGTATAACCATATTTTTCGATAGGACTAAAATATAACAGTTGCCTGAGGAAGAAGTTTTAGTTAAAAAATATTTGAGGTAGGCACAAGTCATATTTAAACTGTAGTAGAAAATGAGAATTCTGCACAAGTTCTCAGAAAATTTATCATGCTAAACCACAGGAAATCTGTCTAAACAGTGTTACTGGCTGGACCACTGAAAGTGTTTACCAGAGCTCATGATACCTGCCAGGCTACAAATTCTTCTGACACAAAGGCAAACAGGGTAAATTTTTGACACTGCTCATTAGGGACTCCAACAGAGGAGGCGAATTAAGCAGGTCTCTAAAACCTGTTTTATTTAAGTTACTTTTTGGTTTATTTTTGGAGATTGTCAGTTGTGTACAGCTCTTGTGATCAATGCACCTGTCTAAATGAGCAGTCACCACTGAAACCTGATGACTACTGGAAGGGGGGGTCTTTGTGCATTTAGTAGAACTTTCCTTCTTCCAGTTAATATCATCTTTCCCTTGTCTGAGTCATGTGACTTGCTTGTGTCAGAAAAATCTATAAGAAATACTGTCTATTGGGAGAGGACGTTGCAACCACTCATAAATGGAGGGGTACTTATATTTTAAATAGGTTCTTTGCTTTTAATTTTTCTAAGGCTATTTTGAAGGATGGACAAAGAATATTTTACAATGGACAAACAACTGCCTGCTTCAGGAAGCTGAGAAACTAGGAGCCAAATATAAGAATGAGTAACAGCATTTATACATAATTGTGATTCAAGGGATAGAGTCACAGAACAACTTCAAAGATTCCTGCTAGTCGACAGGACATTTGGAACAGACTGAGATGAGAAAAAAGCATTCTCTTTGCATTACAAAACTCTGGCTTTCTCTTTCAAACTGCTAATTAGGAAAAATAGGTAGAACCCACAGATAAAAGCAGCGTATACGTCAATCTTAAAAATAAAATCATCATTATGGAATTCTTGGTACTAAGCATCTAGATGTTGTTCCCCCATGATCTTGTTTCTGTATCCAGGAACTAGAATTTAGAAGTATAAAAGACTAACTTCTCTAAATCGTAGTGCACAGTATATATTTTGCAGATTTGAATTGCTTTCTGTTTGAAAGGTTGATTTCCCCAAGCATTCTTGTAGAGTATTTGTATCTTAATGCTCATGTATGTAAATGTATTTTACAATTAAATTGCTTTCAATTCGCAGTATCATAATTTGCTTGATAATTACAAGTGTTCTTTGAGGATACTTGTTAACGTTTACAGATGCATCAACTCTTGCAAAATTGAAACAAAGAGAAAGGCATCTGTTTGGTTATATACAAAGACCTTTCCAGTCCTAAAACAAAGCTTGAACAAAAACTAAACAACAAGAATGCTTACTTTGATTTATCTTTTATTTTTTTTTTTTTTTTTCCTATTTAATTTGTTGTGGTGTAGTCCAGACAGGATAAATGTTTGGAAAACGTGTCTGCTGACTTACGAACTTGATTCTGTGTATGTATTTCTGTAAAAAACTGCTTAATAGGGTAGCGTTTGATGTGGCTCTTTCTAGCAGCAAGAGTCTCTGACCCTTGACTAGTTCTAGCCCAATGGAGCAAAGCATAGGGAAAATCATGGAGAATCCCTCATGATCAAATTGAAGTAGAAAAATTAATGGAGGTGGAGTGTTTGTTTGTTGTTCTGTTGGTTTTGTTGTTGTTTGTTTTTTAAATAAAAGCCTGTTGCCTTAGCAAATGAGATCTGATGAAAAAGTAGAAGTGAGGGAATTTTTCACCTCTGTTAAGTAACAGTAATGAAATTCTTATGATTCTTAAGGCTGACAAGGAATTTGGGGATAAATGCATTAAGGAATATATTGTTTTCCAGTGACCTGTAACTCAGTTTTTCTAAGTACAGTAAAATATGTGTGTTTCAGAAGTTTCTTTGCATAGCCTGAAATCATTCTTTGAATTGTTGCATTACTTTCTTTCCTTTTAGTTAAGCATGGTTTTCTTTCTATCCTTCAGTGTGTCTTTCTGGTTTTGTAGTGGTGATGTCTGTGAATAAATTGTGAATGCTTTGATGTTTGTAAATAAACAGTTGCATTTCCTTTCATTTTAATTTGGCTTGAGGTATGTTTAATTTCAGGGTAAGGGGTATTGTATTCCTGCAAGGGTAGTGATCTTTAAAATTTGGGTGCTCTTCTATTGTCCTGATTTCCTAGACATTTCTCTGTGGCATGTTAAGGATAGCTGACCATACCAGGTCTTTGCTAGACTGTGATTTAGAAAAGAATAAAGCTTTTAGAATAAAGCATATAGCTTTTTAAGAAAAGCTGTATGTGTAGAAGTGCCTTCTGATGGCCTATAATAGCCACAAGAATTTATTGGCATGTGAAAATATAATTAGGAACACGTGGAACCCAAGAGCATGGGACAGAGTTTGTGGCACAAGAGCAGAACCCAGAAGCAGACTATACTGAAGTTGTGAGTAGCATATAAAAATATTCCTATTGCATTGCATCTTTTGATGCTTCTTTTTATTGTAGTTGCAGAAAAAATGAGACCCAGATGCACTCTGAGTGTGCAATCCAGAGCCTGCAGGTTCTAATGCAGTATGTTGCTGCAGGGCCAGATTGCAGGACTGCCCTCAAAGATGTGTGAAGTTGATCTGGAAATGTAAGGGCCGAATTAAGCAAGTGAAAAGAGGCAGGTTCTGGAGTGCAGTCTAGCAAAATTGGTACAGTGTGGGAAGAGGTTGTGCAGTAGAGAAAGCAATAAACCACTTTTTTCCGCCATTGATACTCCAGGGTGGGGGACTACACCTGAACAGCAATAACTCTGGGATTACTAAACATTTTAATTGTACTGATTGTTCTGCATTTGTCTGCCTCTTTGTAGGATTTTTCCCCTGTCCACTCAGAATATTGTGCATCAGTCAGTCACTTTTATTTATATCCTAATAATTTGGGACTATTTACTTCAGCAGAAGTTGTTTTTGCATCAGTGTGGTGAGTGAATGCCATAATGTGGTGTATTATAAAATGCTTCCTTGTAATTTTATCACTTTGCATGAAATCTCCGGAAAAAGAAAGCTACTTAAAAATTGCCATCATAAAATTTATTGGTCCCATCAAAACTACCATCCAAAGCAGATTTTTATGGAGATGATCTCTTAGTTCTCTGCTTAGCAAAGTCTCAGGTGAGCTACCAGTCTATGAAACTAGATGCTTAGAAGGTGTTTTGCTCCATATTTTGTGTTTTACAGGCAGATGAATGGAAGACTATATCAAAGAGCTTCCTTTTTTTAACATATTATTTTGGTTCCGTTTTCAGGTGGAATATGAGTGCAACCAAAGCAAATGCTGTCAGCCTTACATTCATCTCAGGAACCTTTCCTCCTTTCCCTTGAGAGAAAGTGAGCTAAGAAAAACGAAACTATAGGGTTGCATCTAAAATTCCCTAATTATACCAAGTGATATTTCTGGGGGGAATTAAAAGCATGAGGGTAAAACAAGGCTGATTTTCTGTTCTCTTTATTTTTCTTGTATATGACTGTTTTTAAGGTCTCTGCAAGACAATATGAACACATCATTTTGTAGGGAAGAATAACTCAGTTTTTAAGCTACAACAACACTTTTAAATATTTTTTTTTTCAAAGTTTGAATTGTATTATAATACTTGACATAGAATATTTTTCTTTAGTGATTATTTTTTAATCAGACAGCATTCGGATATCTGCACTGTGATCTCTTACCATCCTAAGTTTAGGTGGAGGCTTAGCTGATTGCTGGCCTCACTCCTGCTCAGCTTTTTGCATGGACACTGCTGTTTCTGATTTTACTGATAGGAAATTCCATTAACATAGTTTTGCAAGTCTAGCACTCACTGTAGTAATAAATGAACTTACAGATGCATCTATGTTTGTTAATACTGAGACAAACCCCTCAAAAAACTGCCCAAACTCAGATTACACGCTAGCAAGCATATAATGAGGTTATAATTGAATAGCTGTAGAAAGTGCAGCTGCTAATTGGAGAGATTTTGTAGGCGATTGGCATGTGGAAGTCACATATACTTCTGAGATACTTCAAAAAAAAAGAAAATGTGTTTAGATGGTGCTCTCCATTAGTCATTTCTCTTTCTTTTAAATTGTATTTTCTGGGAGATGCATTGCTAAATATTCTGCCATGCATTTTTGATCTAAAATTCTTACCAACATGCATGTAAATTTAGAATGCTAATAAACTATTTTTCCAAAGCAGTCTGCTTAAAGAAAGTTGCAATTCCTATGAAAGGATGTCTTGCAGCACGATCTTGTACAGCCACTGTTTCTGTGATGTGGTTCCTTTGAGGCAGTGCTACTTGATCTGCCATAAAAATTATGATAGCACAAACTGCAGTTTAAGAGGAAATGGAGCTGAAAATGTACCTGTTAATGTGGTATATAATTCTGGGGAGGAATTAAATATACTGGGGACGAAATGGCCCATCTGTACTATGCCAGACCTCTGGCAGGATTTTCACTGCAATGACGGTCCAGCATGTGGGTGGGTCTTTTCACTAGGAGGCAGGTTTTGGTCAAGAACCCTGCAACGTACCAATCCTATTCTTGCTTGCCTGGCCTTTCTTTGCTTTCTGCTCATCTGTTTTCAGACCATGCATCTTCACATAAGGCAGTATCAAAAAAACAAGCTACAAAACCATCTTTACAAATAACTGGAAAATTATCATGCAGCTACTGTGCTGACAGCTAGCATGAGACTTGTAAATAGAAGGTAACAAAGTGGGGTTCTTAAATAGCAGCTCTGATGCTAGTTCACTTGACTTTGCAACTGCATTCTTTTACATATTTCCAAAAATTTCTGAGACATTAATTATTTAATTTAATTATTCAATCTAATTTCTGTAGTATTTACAAGTTTATTTTAATGTTGTGGTAAGAGAGGAGAATTATGGCCATGAAAAATTCATGGCCGTGAAATAAGCCTACAGCAGATCAAGAATATAAGTTACAAGATAAGAGCGTAAGTTAGAATTTTTGATTCCTTCTCTAACATTAGGCACCCACAATATTTTAAGATTTTTTTTTTATA
This sequence comes from Aythya ferina, assembly GCF_964211825.1. Lineage (NCBI taxonomy): Eukaryota > Metazoa > Chordata > Aves > Anseriformes > Anatidae > Aythya > Aythya ferina. The sequence goes on along the minus strand of NC_140308.1, from coordinate 17,599,417 downwards.
AGTAACATTTCTCTAGATTTTACTGTCTATTGGGTTTCACGTCATCTAAAGGAGAGTTTTGGTGATCAGAATTTAGGTCATATGTGTTCATGTACTGTATATCCAAAATCCTCTGGGTTTTTGTTCATTTGTTTGCTCTTATTTTTGATCTGGCTTTGTGGCATTAGTCCTAAAAACTCTTCTTATCTTAAATTCTTAAATAGTTCTGCCTGAAAAGATATGGCAGAATTGGATTGATGGTTAGCTTTATTTTATAGTTGAGTAAATACAAACCTCTGCCGTTGATTGGATTCTCTTCTCTGTGATGTTCTCCCAATGAAGCTTGAAGAGGAGGGTGTAAATGGAATGGCATTAATCATGTTTCTTCGGGTGTCAAAGGGCTGGAGGGTCTAAATCACAGCTTAAGGCTTACAAGTCCCTCCCTTTTTTTTTTCTTTTCTTTTCTTTCTTTTTTTTTTTTTTTTTTTTTTTTTTTTCATGATAACCACATCCCCATTGTTTTTATTTATTATGAAATTGAGACTTTGTTGTGGAGAAGTGGTACATCTTTATGCAAGGAGGGTGAGGAAGTTATGGATTGAGGCTGTTTCTGGTTTGTAGTGTGCCCCTTTAATGTCCCCCTTCAAAGTGCCAGTTGCTCAATCAGAAAGGCCCATCAGCCCAAGCCATTTTGTACAGGAATTACATTGATAATTTCTTGTATTGTATGTACGTACGCATATATACAAATTCTCTTTCATGAATGTCCTCAAATAAAGAACTCATTTTAGATGAGTTGTTGCCAGCCTAGGGTCTGGCCTTTATCCTCATTCTGTAACATTAGCCTGAAGGTTTAATTCAAGTTGTATTTAGTGGAATACTTTTGTAGTCCTTCATTTACATGTATGCCAACAAGCTTAAATGCACTGCAACCTTGGAAGACTTTCAAAGGAAGTAATAATTCCTCTGAAATAGGTCTTTTGAAAGCTTTATCTTGTTCTTTCTCTTTTTGTTAATCTTGGAGCCCCTTAGCATGTCAAAGCAATTTTTCTAATGTCACATCTTCTAGACATTAGCATGAAAGAGCTTTAAAAGATGATTTGAGAAAGAATAAATGTTGAATGAGCATTTATTATAGAGCCGTTTATGCTACATTTGCATTTTGACTATATTTTTGACGTGAAATGTTTGAAAAGCAGGCTAATTTGAAAGTCAATAGTCTCTAAACAATGTATACTACAAGTCTGTTTACACTGAACTGTTTCCTTTGTGCATTAATTTACAAAAATAAGATTTCATTAGGCTTAAGCTATTTGTTTATAGGGATGAGATTAAACTAGTCTCATTAGTCTTAACATTGAAGTGGTATTCCCTTTAGAAATTTGGTAGTGATCAAATGTTCCTCTTTAAGTTACACTCGAGAATAGGGACAAACTCATCGGTCAGTTGATATTGATCTGTTTTGAGGTCTGATTCCTTCCTATGCAACTATTATGGAAAATAATTACTGAAGAATACCCATGGAATAAAAAGAATAATATTTATTTACAGTACTACAAAGAAATTTAAAGTTTTTGTTGTTGTTTGACTTTTGAGATCATGGCAAACTAAAATTGTCTGTGGAAATTGTAGTTTACAGACTGAAGTTGTGCATAATTTGAATTATTTCATTTATCTTTGTGCACAGAGACTGGCCAGATAGCAGTTGGGACATTTACAGTTGTATGTTACCAGGATAGCACATCATGTATCACCCAGGTGTAGGTACGTTGTCCAAGATATTCTGTAGAAAATGCCCCAAAGAATTGTGGTTTTCAGGTATAACAATATTCAATATATGCTAGTTAATAAGCTCATACGGTGAGACTTCTGGAAATAGGTTTTCACGCAGCTTGCTACTTACCAAAATTTAAGGAAAGTAAGAGGAAAAGATCTTCCATTTTTACATCATAGCCCTTCAAGTCTGCAATATGATAGGAACTCAGAGAGCTGTTGACCTACTATCATTTATTTATTTATTTATTTATTTATTTATTTATTTTCCCCAGGGCTTAATCAAGTGAAATTCCTAGTGACTAATGCACCTGGATATGCATTATACAAAAAGTAGTCTTTTTTTGGTATTTTTTTTTAAGAATATTCAAGCTGTTCTCTGAATGTAGCCTGTGTAGTATCCATAAAAAAATGCACAGTGTGTGCAATAAAGCAGGAAGGTATTGCTGGCATTCCTTTGGGATTACCTGCATGCCTCTTTATAGATTTGTCATTTTTGAATAGCATGAATTTCTTCCACCACATCACTGTCTGAAGTAGTCCCTGTATGCCACCCTGCACTTTTGCAGCCTGTCCTGAGCATGGGGTGGCAAAGAGCAATTTTGGCCAGATACAGATGAGAGACTCAGAGTAACTCGTAAGGGAAAATGTCACTGCTGGTGTTGCAGCTGGAAATGGAGCCAGGCAGAAACACATGGGCTGTGGCACTGCAGCTGACCCACTGCTGCCGGATCTAAGGTTTAGGAATCCCCTTCACTGTTTGCAAGTAAGCAGCTTCCCCCTCAGCTCCCTCCACAGTACCTCACATACTCAGCAAAAACTTTTGTTCTGCTTTCCATCTCCAGCAGTAATTTTCAGGCCTTTTTACTGCAGTTTGGGGGGGAGGTCTCTGGCTTTGAGTCCTGAAGTGAGTGAGGAGAAATGGAGCTGCTTATTAGATACCAGCTAATTCCTTCTGTTACTTAGAGATTTAGAGCTTAGTGATACAGTTTAGTGGAGGACTTGTTAGTGTCAGGTCAGAGGTTGGACTAAGTGATCTTGGAGGTCTCTTCCAACCTAGATGATTCTGTGATACTGGGGGTTAATTGGGTCAGTGGAGACAAAGTGATCGTTCTGGTGGTGGTGAGAAGAGCAGGTCAGAGCCGTCCTCTCAGTGACAAGCCATCAGCGCAGGGGCTGGAAGGGAACCTTGTCTCTTCTCCTGGGGGAAGAGAGGCACAGGCTACAGGTGGGGACTTCTGTGCCAAACGCTGCCAGCCAGACCATGTGGGCATATTTGTATATTAGCTTTTATTTTCCAGAAACAGCCTCTGACTTTTTGCAGGCATAGTTTTCTGACAGCAAATAAAAGTTATTGCAGTTACTGTTGCTTTTTAGACTTGTAAATATAGAAGAACCTGGCACTGATGCACTGGTTGTGTATACATCTAATTACCAGTGACTGAACAAATGTAGTTGTAATTGAGTTTCCTTTTTGTAAAGCTAAAGATTAAATATTGACCAGCTGAAGTTTTCTGATTTTCTGGCAAAGGTCTTGTTAATGTAAAACATTGGTTTAGTCACCGATAGCATGGGTTTCATCCTGGCTAGGCCTTTGACCTATCTGTGTGAGGTAGGATCTGAAAACTGTATGGCAGATAATACAAACACCAACGGTCTGCCATTGCTACTATGTTCCTATATGAGAACTTCTTGTCCACACAGAATAGTTGGGAAGATTTTGTTGGACTATAGCAGGGTTTATTATGACAGTGTTATTATTACTTCCTGGCTGGCATTTGTGTTGTAATTTCTGAAACGTTCCTGTCACTGAGTTGTCAGTACAGGGAAGACAGTACTGGGTACAAAAACAAAAAGAAGGTGTAGCATAAAGAAGAGGGGGAGCAGGCTTTTAACCATCACATAAATCCTGTAAGAAATAGTCCTTAAGTTACTCATCTTTTCCTCATCTTCGGTATAGCTTCAGCTGGTGTTGCCATCCAGAGAAAAATTGCAATTTTCCCAGCCTAGAAACCTTAAAATACTGCTAATAACCCATCATTCTGATGTCAAGAAAGCCATAATCATTCTAAGTATGGCTAATGTGCAATTACACAGAAGCTGCCCTCCTTAAACAATCCTTTTTAAGTTCTCACAGCATAAAGAGGGCAAATCTTGTGGCGCCAAGTAGTAGAGATCAAAGGGCCCTGGTAGTAGTGAGGCTTCTAAAATGCCAATAATATCAGAAAAAGGGGAATCCACAGAAATGAGCAACTGCTCCTTAGGTGTTCTTGGAAGGTATATTTTTCATTCCTCTTGAGATATCTGGGTTACTTTTTTAAAAAAGCTGTTGAAATATATGTTCTCAGAGCAGCAACTCAGTGTAGAATGTTCAGGATACAGCTAAAATATGGCCTAATATAGGTGTGTGTTTATATATATTTATATATTTAGGTATAGTAAAGAAGTCTGGACTACTTGATTGTTTGTAAGGATTTATGTGAATATATGTGTGTGTGTTATGTTTATATATATGCTTATATATGCACATACAGTTGCCAGAATCGTTGAGTACCTGATAACAATTATGCTAATACTTGAGGGGATGATCTAATTGAAAGGGGATTGCAGGGAAGGGTTTAATTTTGGAAACTAACAACTTACTTTGACCCGCCCCCCAGCTCTTCAGATGGTGTTTACTGTAAGGGAGTATATAAAGAACAAGTGAAAGATTTACACTCTCTTACTGTCATTCTCAGACATGCACACACATATACAGGGAAAGAAAAAGAAACTATTTGTGAACTTTCTGAATAAGGTAAGAGTGTTCTCATAAAAGTAGGATTTTTAAAAGGGAATTGTTGAAAATGGCCTAAGAATAAAGCTTTTGAACAGTATCCTTTTTTCCTTGGTATGAATAAAAGCTTTAAAAGCTCTAGCCTTTAACCTTTTCAGGTCTTTCTATTCATTTTTTGAACAGATTTACATGAGAGATGTTCTTTTCTGTTTGAGTTATTTGATATAGGTGACGATCATGTAAGTGCAAGGGCCTATCTTTCTCAGGATCTTAGACCTCAGCACTGAGCTAAAAGCTTGCTCTCAGCAGTGGATAGCAGATGAAAATACCTCTGTCCTCCTTCAAATGTTATTTCCCTGGAAGTTTTAGCATTTCAGGTCTAATGTTTTACTACTTGGGTGCCTCCAAGCCCTAGCCTTCAGATGAAACTGTAGAGGTTGTGTAGTACCCTGGGCAATCCTAAGAGGACATCTACTTGTATGAAGTAGTTGCCTGGGGACTGGACTTCATCACTTGTGGTATCTGTAGTAGTCTGTGTCCCTTCTCTCTTCCTGTATATGCAAGTGGGTTTTGCCTGTGCATTTAGAGATGAGAACATAAACTTAGTATGCTAAACAGCAAATTTCTACGGAAAGTCAAATCCTGCAGTGAACAGTCCTATTGTCTGAGTAAATTCTTGCCCCATGCATACCTGTTGAAAAATCTCTCAATACTAACACATAGCAATTCAAGAAGGAGAATGTTTGTAGTAGGAATTTAAGATAGTCCTGGTAACTTCCACTTATTAAAAATGTTGTGGCTTCTGTGTGAATAAAAACACTAAGCAAAATGCTGGCCTTCCTGAAGTCAATTTAAAAAAAATTACTAGGTGTAGAATTTTATTTATTGGCCCTAACAGATATTTTTTTTTTCCAAATCCCAGCTAAGCTACTTTATCTGCTGGGTATGTGCTTATCTTGCAGCTCGATCATTCCTTTCTTTGTTGTCACTCAAGGTTTGCTTTTGAAAATGTATTACATATTATTTCCTCATCTGCAGGAGGAATTATTGAACTATTAGGCAATTTCACCATGTTTCACAGTGTTGCATAATCTTTCCCCCACAAACTCTCACTTATTTTATCATTGGTTATCAAAAATTTTTGTTTGTGCTACAATCTGAGGTAGTAGTACCAATGGTTGCTCATCCCAATAACAGCTACTACTATATTTTGTCAAGCTTGCTCTGAATTCTCTGATAGGTTCAAAAACCATTTGTTCTTATCAACCTGTCTATGATAGTTGAGGTGAAAAAAGTCTTTCCAGTTTCAGCTAGTTAAATACAAATCTTTTCTAAATAAATCTTGCATCACTATAATTGTAAAGACAGAGTTGCTTGAAATCACACAGGACTTCACTTTCAGAAAAACAGGATCAGACTGTACTGGCCTCCACATCTGCCTAGTGCTCGTCCTCTCTCTTGAACAAACCCTAGCCATACAAACAAGCTTGAAGCTCAGTGTTTAACAGAATCTTGGGTTGTGTTTTCATACATACAAATGTGTTACTTATGAGCCACAGTATCCTATTTTATAAGATAATGTCTGCAGTTAAACGATCTTAAATGATCACTTTTTACTTTTCTATTTTGAATGAGCCTTAATGTTACAGTTTAATTTAATCCAGCCCATTTACCTAACAGCTTTATTCTTTGGTAATACACTTTCTTGATCTTTCTTGATCTTTTCCTCATGTTTTTTTTTTTTCTTCATGCCCTTCCGCTTTCCCAATTTTAAGTTTAGAATTTCATTCATTTACTTCACAAAGATACCTTGCAATATACATATTTGCAATAGTCAGATGTATGCTGCCTCCTATAGTTTTCTTTCATGATACCTGGTGGAGATCTGTTGTTGTTGTAATATATTTATGCAAAACTTGATACATAAAACACAAATAATCAGCAATAAATGATGACATTTTAACTCCTTTCCCATAGGCATAATAAATAGCTCCTGCTCCTCTGAGATGGATACTTCAGTGTTATGAATACATACTTGAAAAAAAGTAATAATAATCATGGTCAGGTGAAAATATTAATTGTACATTTTATATGTTGTGATTTTTGAATTGTCACTCTTACAGTTTCCTTGCTGAAAATAAATTCATATTTGGATATTGAAACAGTTCTGTGTAGGACAGGTATTGTCATATTACAGTGCCTCCTTCTTCTTAAACCTAGGAGACTTGGACCAGTGCAAATAGACTGAAAGCTTACCAGGCAATCATTTTACAAGGCATCACAGGGTTGTGGAGCCTTACCATTGCACAAGTATTTAACAGTTGCCACTGCTGGTTAGTTCTTCACTGCAGAGTTGTGCTTTTGGAAGGTGAGGGAGTAAGTATAATGTAGTATAAGCTGACTGCCTGATGACTGCATTTTACATAAGAGTGCAGTTAAAGTCACTGAGGATTGCTTTGTCCACTCCTCTGAGAATACATATAAAAATTGAAAAGGAAGAAGGACAAAGAGAGGTGCCCCAGAGGTTTTGAGCAGATGTGCCTTTTGACGCACCGTTTAGGAGTTCATGAAAAAGGCAGAAGTCAGTCTTCAAGATCAGTGAACCTCCTTAAAAGTTAAAGAGCTTACTGGTTTCTCAGGCTCATTTCTCATTGCTACTGGCTCCCTTAAGGAGTGTTGATCTACTTCTGTTGTTCCTTTTTCTACGTTCTTGAAGGATGTGAAGCTACTCAGATAGAGAGTAATATCTGAGGTTGAGTTGTTGATTAGCAATTGAACAGAATTTATAATTTGACCAGGTGTTAATTTGTTAAAATGTTCATACATAATGTAGGTTTAGAGGGACCTCAAATGGGATGTGCTACACAAAATTATATTCCAATAATTCTCCCAGTTGACTGCACCTTTTACTAACCTCTCATCTTTTGTCTTTCCGCTGGGCCCTGGTTATTTTGAAACTTTTGTGGGTATAACCAAAACTTTCCTTTTAATGGCAGTTTGTGTGCTTCGATGGAGAGAATATATACAATGCTCAGGTATATCCAGTGCCTGTGGCTCCTGTATAGTTTAATAAATAGGCATTGAGACCAATATATAACTATTCATCCCTGTCCATTGCTGTGGAATACACGGATGTACTGGTCTTGCTATTTTTGCAAATTACACCAGAACAGCTCGAAGTTTCAAAAAAGTGTAACATGGTCTGTTTGCGAAAGAGGGCTCCAGGGATGCTGTTTTGTTGACCACGTGGCATTGGCAGTTGGAGCACAGAGGTGGGATACAGACAGGTTTCAGTGGAACAAAGCTGAGTCACCCAGTTTAGTATCTGTCTGCTGTTTTTCTTTGGGTGCCATTCAGTATTTAGTGATTGAGTAAAACTGACTTCAGTTAAGAGGTCAGCCTCAAAACACACTAGTACAATAAATTGGTGTTTTTTAAGGTGTTCACATCACAAGTTTCATATGCATGTAAAGGTAAAAAGTGTTTTCATATAGGGTACTGGAACAAACCCAGGAACAGTTCCCAGGCTGCTCAGGTCAAAGGTCCCCCCTGCTCCCTGCCACCCAAGATGACCATTGTTTGGGTCCTGGAGGAGGAGAAGTCTGCAAGTAACAGTGGCTGGGACTGTCTGCCCAATTAATAATCATGGAAAAATGCAAATATAAAAAGAGGAATGGGTAGTGATCCTACTATTAAAGCATTAAATATTTTGTAGCATAAGAGCACTAAGTCAGACTTCACTAAAGCATTTGAAATTAGGACCTCTTAAAAAAAATACATCAGTTGGAGGGGAAAAAAAAAAAGCTTCAAAGCTGCTTTTTCTCCCTCTTGGAAACCTGCTGTTGTTAGGATAAAATGAATCGAGAAAAGAGAAAGGTTTGCCTTCTAATAAAGCATCTGTTGCCCACTTTGAACATTTCTTACTTCTTTGTGAGTGTGTCTCTTCAGTTATGGCGACTACTGACAATGAAGAACAGAGGTATAAAAAAAGACAATACCTGTTATATAGCCAATATTTCTGATTTCATGTCACTTTGAACAGAATCTTCATTTGACCACATGCTGTGTCCAAAAGGAATTTCTTTGTTGGCTGATCCAAAGATGCTGTAAGATGCTCAAAAAAGTAAACTGCAGGAATCTGTTCAATAGGAAAGATAAAAACAAATCCTACAATTCATTCAGTGCACTGCTATCACTTTTAACTTCAGCCTATTTTGGCATGCTGCATAAAAAAAATGAATTCAAATGCCTTGTGCTTTTTTCCCCCCTTTCTTTTAAGGCTGTTAATTCTGGTCATGGACTATAGATTTCCTTCATCTTGGAAATAAAAGGTAATAAAATAAACAACTACACACAGGTATGAAATGTGAGGAGAACACAAGTTGAACATACATTGCTGGATAGCTTAGAAACCTGTGGCCAGTTGTTATTGCCACAGCTTTAAGCTGCTGTAACCAAGCATTGTGAGGACTACTTTCCACAAAAGATTTTCAGCCTTTCACAGCAGGAAGTTCTCAGATTTGGCCGAGGTACTTACCTGAATGATTCAGCAAAATTTTGGCCAGACCTCAGACACTTTTTCTGCCTTCTGTGAATGCATATGATTTAAGGCCAAAATGGGAGGAGATGGCATTGTAAGGGCCATCATCTCCAACTGGTCAGCTCTTGTCCTACTTGCTATGGATAAAGTCAAGTCATGACCGGCCACCAATGTATTAAACATTTAAATCTCATTAAGTAATGAGATTTAATTTTAAAGTTTGACCTAATTCAGCTGAGTTTAATGGAAAAGAAAAGTCTTTAATTTTAATGAATAATTTTAAATTTTAATGAATATTAAGTTCTGCATAAACAAACATTTGGATCTTTGATTTACTGTAGATAAGGTTGCAAGGATGACTTCCTCAAATTCTTTCCTAGTTTCCTCATCTCTTAGAATTTGAAGAAAAAGAACTTGTAGGGCTGTGAGGTTGTTGTTGTTGTTGTTTTGTGTGTGTACGCTTAAAAATATGTATGCTTTTTCTGGTGAATTGCATTTCTCACCAATGGAAGAAGTGCACCCATGGGTCTGTGTGTGACTTGGTTCAAGGCTTGGAACCACTGTGCTCAAGAAGGATGATTTGAATTTCTCAGGTTTACTTAATGGCACAGATTTCCTGTATGCCTGAACTGTAAAGATGCTCTGAGATGTTCACACAGGGCAATAGTGAGAGTCTAAGGACATGGATGTAATTACTACAGTTGAGTTTTGTTATGGCTGCAGTCTGGTGCTATTATTCATGTGAATTGTTATAGCAGATTTTTAAAATATTGAGTCTGGTCTTTTAATACATCATTTAAAATGTTTTCAACATAAGAAGTCTTGCATAATTTTGGAAAGAATTAAGGCAGGTTGTGTAAAAATAACAGACACTTTATGGTATCTGTATGAAGCCTTATGGTGCTACAGAAAACAAGATAGGTATGTATTGTGCAAATGTTACAAATGGTGTTATGTAGACAGAAACTAAAGATTTTAACAGCAGTGTGGCTTATACCACGGTACAATACAAAAATTGCCATACAAAATCAGACATGCTATAAATCAAATTTAGTGTCAGAGACAGCTCAGAATTTTGCAAGAAATAGTCTTGTGACATGATCCTACTCTTTGAACTCAATAGGAAAGCACATTGATGTTAAAGGAGCAGGGCTGAGTCCTCACAGAATAACCTGTTCCCACAGAGAAATGTATATTTGTAACCCTTTCTTTATCCATGGCTGACTTATAAACAGACTGAGAAGTTGGATGTCTTTTAAAAATAATGTAATCTACTTATTTTATAATGGATGTTCTTGTAAACATCTGATTCCTTTTTCAATCTCATTCATTTCTCAGACTGAAATATGTCAATTCGCAGTGAGTTCCGTGGGTTTAATAACTCTTTAGTTAAATGTTTCTTTCGATTTTATGTTTATGCTTTGCCTTTTCTCATCATTTTTGTACATGTTATAAAAGGAACAAACAAGAACACTCAATCTATTATCAGTATCCTTCATTACAGCCAAGTAGCTTTTCAGGTCACCTCCTGTTTCCTTCCTAAAACAGGAGGATTTCTCAGAGTCCTAAGTAAGTTTACCTGAGAAAATACCCATGTCAGTTTGGAAAAAAAAAAAAAAAGAAAAAAATAATAAAAATTTTAATAAAAGGAGAGAGAAAAAGAATATAATAGTCTAAAAATAGTGTTCCTAGAAAATTCTCTATTCACTTAAATCCATTTTATGATTTCTCACCAAAAAGCTAAAATACTAACTAACTATGGAAGCTCTGGAGTTATGAAGGAGCGACGTATACACTTCAGATAGGTCTTTGAGAAAAGCCTATAAGATTCTTTGGAAAAAAAAAATGACACAAGCTTTGGAAACACAGGTCTGTGCATGGCAAGCAAGATGTGAAAATGAACTCTGCCCTCGTGTAAGCTTCTATAGTCTGGTATGGCAGAAGCATTCAGGTTCTGCCATGAAGCCAACCGGTTTTGCTCTGGGAAGGGTAAGGGTGGCAGGATTTGTGATGACAAATCATATTACTAACCAGATTTGAACGAGACTTTAACCAGCTAACTAGATTTGAACACAAGTCTCTTTCACTTTTATGTTCCATTTTAAGAGAGGGCACAACAGATGATACCATTTAATCATTTGCAACTTACCTCTAGGCTGGCTACCCTCTGTCTCATTTGAATTCCTTTATCCCCAGGCACTGCCAGCTTTCCTAAGGGGTTTACCCTTTGAATTATGCATTCCTTCTCTCAAGTCATCAATAATGTTACTCAGAGCAGCTGTATGTTCTGTAATTGACAAGTTATCTCTTCATGGCAAATAGTAGAGTCTGTGATCGAGTAAGCAGGTTCATAGATTCTCTTGATCAAAGCATCAGAATCTGATTATGTCTCTTATAAAGAGCTCCTTTGAAGTGGATCAGCACTCAGGTAATTCGGTTATCTGCTTTCTGGAGAATTCATCTTGAAAGGAGGTCATTTGTTCAGGTACAAAGAGGTGGAAGACACCGTTTCCATTATGACCCATCTGGTGACTTTATGTCAGCCTCAGTGGAAAAAAAAAGGAGTACATCAAGATTATTTGCTGTATCTGAGAGGTAAAGATGTGATTATTTTGGTTTATCCTGTAGATTCAATAGGAATGATAATTTATCTAAGTGGATCCTGTATTACATTCATCTACATCTGATCCTTGCAACACTTATTTTAAAAAGCAAAACAAACAAAAAACCCCAACAGTTTCCAAACTTATAATTAACCTGTAGTAGCGCTCTTCAGAATGTTACAAAACTTGTTTTTTTTACCTACATTTGCTTGTCAGCCAACTTATTAGCTCTTGTCCACCTCATAATTCTGGAGGGAAGTCCATTTTTCAAACCAGGCATCACACTTCATTTCTCTTTCCTTCTTCTTTTCAGCCTTCCATAGGGCTGGAAGTTTCTAAGGGATATCCAGAAACTCAAGAAATACTTCTTCACACTTTTTCTTTCCCATGAGTGTGTCACCATTTCTTGTTTAGTTGCTAAAGTAGATCAATGCTTCTTCTTAGGTACAAAAAGAACTTCAATGCGAAGAAACCAAAAGAACTGCCAAATAATATTTTAAAACTTAGAAATCCCAAGAAAAGCAATGGAAAAAAGAAAATGCATTGTTAATCTGAGCACTTCTAAACATTAGTATTATGCTATTCAGTTGCTTCTTAAACATGAACTTCTCAGCATCATTTATACTGTAGATACATATGAAGTTTGCAGCACAGTTCCCCAGTGGCATGGACAATCACAACACACAAGGCCTGTAGAAGATCCTTTTACCACTGAAATCTTTGTTCAGTTCTCATTTAAGGAGAAACGAGAGACCAAAGTCGTGCATAATTCCTCTATAGCATGTTCAATTTCATTCTAGGGCATCAGGAAGACTGTTGGGACTCCAAATGGATGGAAGAATTTCAGCTGTGGAGACAGTATAAAAAAGGGCTAAAACAAAATAATTAATTTGTTCTCTTTTCTTCTGCTCCACTACACCCCTGCTATAATCTTTCCTTTCTTCTTCACAATGGGTAGATCAGATACTAAAAGGACTTTTTGTCTCCAATGTGGGTCTGCTGGCTGTAGGATCTGACAAACATTGCCTTTGAAAACAACTATAAAAGTAACAGCCTCTTTCTGTGGCATGTGGAATATTTGAATGGAAAAGAAGGTCAGAAATCCTTTATTCTCTCTCTCTCTCTCTCTTTTTTTTTTTTTTTTTTTTTTTTTTTTTTTTTTTTTCCTCCCCTTGGATTTGCTTGGATGAATTTCATGGCCAAAATGATGCCCCAGTTCCTATCTCCATAACAGACGGAAACACAATGTGACAGGATCCAGCAGGGAGCTTGAAGCTAGGAGTTTCCACCTTGGTGTTTTATTTCCTGCCTTTCTTTAGCCGTCAGTATCATGTCTCCCTAGGGCAGAGAAGGGAAAGATGTGAAGGTATCATAACATTTATAAAGAAATTCTCTCTCACATTCTTTGTTATCACTGGGCATCAAGGAACATATGTCAGCATTTCTTCCTGAAGTGGTATACATGGTATATTTTTGTAGTTAGCTGGAATTATGTGGGGTTTCGCTTCAGATCTCCTACTGTTCTCTGCTCCTGGATGTTCAGCAGCCCTTGGTATATCTGTCCATGGGAGAGGACAAGGTGGTCTCAAGATTCTGTTTGTGAGAAATAACAAATCCTGCTGAGTATGTGTTTCTAGCCAGAAGGTAGAATAATAAAAATGGAAATAGCTTAGGGAAAATGAAAAATAGTCTTTGAGAGTTTTAAAGGGAGCACTCACCTTAGGACCATGTGGAATTTCTGAAAGAATTCTTTAAACCTCTCACTGTGAAGAAACGTCTTTTTTTGTGAAAAGAAAGGCAGTCCCACAAAAGTACAGTGAGGGTTTAATATCTTTTTCTTTCTTCTCTCTTCAGCTGGTGTCATATGTGTCTCCTCCTTGCTCTTTAGGCTTCTCCATGTTTGCCTACCTGAGGTCCCTTTGAGATACTTTCTGGGATATGAAACATTTCTCTGTATGCTTTTGATTGGGAACTTTCAAGTGGAGACAAAGACTTCTGCTCTGTCTGGTTGTTTTGTGTGTGTGTGGTTTTTTGTCCTTTTTTTTTTTTTTTTCTTTTCTCTGTACATTAGCTTTGTCTATTTTGTGTGATCTATGAGACTAGCCCAAAGTAATTAAGACTTCCATAACCTTCTGTAATTTCAGAATCTTCCATGTACACATATATATACAAATATTTTGTGTTAAATATTTCTGAAATTGTGAAATCAGGATATCCATGTGCAATCTTAATTGAATGCTTCTGTACATCCCCTGGATCTGCTCTGTACCCATCTCACCTGCTCTACACAGATTCAGCTGTGTGAACCTGGGCAAGAAGATAAAATTTAATTGGGCTATGTCTTTCTGTTCTGCAAACTTAGCCAGCCAGGGCTGGCTCTTCCAAGATGTCTCTAAACCATCAACTGCAGTAGGATCCTAGTCTTGGTTATGATTCCTAGATGCTGGCATGTTATCATTAATTATAATAATGAATTTAAATATTAGTCAGTGATGTGCATTTTATTAGTATAATTGAATTGAATGCTCTTCTCTATGAGGCAGTTATACAGTGTGGGAACAGCATGAAACCATGTAAAGTATTTTGAAGGGGAAAGCTATAATCGAGGGAAGAAAAAAAAAAAAAAGCTGTTTCTTTGCTTCTGCTGAGGGAGTGAAGTCCATTTAGTACAATAATTGTGGTAGTTGCATTACAGTTTGTCTGCCACCATGGAGTTATTCCACTGCAAGCCATGAAGCATTGCTAAGATGTAGATGTGTGAATGCAGGAGCAATAGCCAAGCAATGAGGAAGTTAAGTGGATGAGACTGTTGGGATGAAAATGGAAATCATTAAATGTAGGTGTCAGGATTTTGACGTGTGACTGTGACTTTAGGCAGTTTTGCAATTGATACTGAAAAGAGTGGGGGGAAAAAAAAAAAAAAAGAAACTTCCTGTTAAAAGAAAAAGTTTTCAAACTTTGTAGACAAGAATATAAGCCATTCAAACAAATGACTGCAAACAATACTACGGCTCTGTATGTTGTATTTTCTGAATAAAGAAGGTTTGTAGTGGTGCAGCAGTGCTGTGGCAGCACCTGCTCTGACTGGCTGGGGATGCCTGGAGCCCAGCTGGGCTAAGGCAGCTCCCTTCCATGTCCGTGGGGCTCGAGCCTGTGGGCTGGAAGCCTGCCTGGTGGGAGAAGGGAATGGCCATTTAATGCTCTTCTCCTCTCCTGTCTCTGTCTCTTTGTACATGCCACTCACTGTATCATACACAAACTTGGAGTCATTAGTGGACTGCCTGCTGTAGAGATCTCTGGGCTTTACACAATCTGGCAGTCTCTCTGTCACTGAAAAGGAGATTTGAATCAAATCGTAGAAGAGAAGAAGAAAAATTTCTCTTACGAGAGCTGTCACCTTGCTTTTAAAGATGGCTGGGATTTGAGGTGAAAAAAGTATTCAGAAAGAATTCATCTCCATAATCCAGAAACTTTTTCTAGCTTGAAATATTTTATCATTGTATAGAGAGTTTTCTTTTGTCTGCTTGATCTCTGTGACCTTATGTGCAACTTTGTGTGCTGTAATGTGAAGGGCACGTCTTAATCTGTCCCATACACAGGAGATGGTAGCCCCCGACTATAATAACCCCTACGAGCTTCTGAAAGCATAATGCTATGTTGACACTAATTATGGATACTATAAATATCTGCCAGTTTCCTGGTAAAGATTGAATCTTGGGTTTTCCAGAAGAAATGGAGCTTCAGATCTGATAGGAACAGAGCTGCGGTATGTCCCTGTTCTGTGTTCCATTTAAATATAATTACAGTAAAGAACTCCTAATTATCTGGACCTCAGCACTGTGGCTGGACTACAGTAAAGAGTTGTATCTCCACTGGGGTGAAATGTGCTTGTTTTTCCCTAAGAATTGTTGCCAATATCATGTCTACACCTGCTCCTTGTGAACACACGAGTCTTCTTGTGATGTTGTTTCATCACACTGGAATTGCTGTACTTTCTTCTTTCCTTTGTCTCTCTTTATATGAAGACAAAAAGACAAACCAAAATAAACTGGGCTCTGGTGCTAGGCTGTACTGCTACCAGCCTGTCTGACCCCACCTAACTTGGTTTCTTGCGCTTTTTGAAAATCTCTGCAGTATCAATGGCAGGATATTTTTCTTGATATGAAAACATGTCCAGTAGCTTGGTCAGGACCTTGTCGGTCACCTCACTGCCAAGTGACATCTGAAACAAGGCCATGATCTTGTCTTCCTCTTGTGAATATTCTGTACTTAATGTGCTTTTACTTCTTAAAACTTCAGTTGCTTTCTAGAATTACAAACTACAGGACTTTTCCAACCCAAATTGTTTCATTTCAAGATCAAGTTGTCTACTCACTGATAAAGCATCCCTTGTGTCCTTCTGAAAACGTCAGGCTCTAAAAGGTGGAGGAAACAAAAACTTGAGTGTGACAGCACTTCCACCCAGGCTATATGATTAACACGCTGGGGTGGATTCTCAGCTGTGCTGAGTTTGGCCTTCGTGAAGCGGAGCAGAGCCAGAGGGAGGGGTGGCACCAAGCCACCTTCCAATTCCTTTGATCCCCGGCCAGCAAGGGGCAGGGCTGGCTGGCTGCGTGCTTCAGAGCAACCTGAGAGGTGTTGGAAGCAAAGGGGCTTTAACAAGGCAGGGGTTGCTAACCCGGGCTGCTGCCCTGGGCTGGCTGCAGTGGTATCCTGGGCATTGCTCTCCTCTGCTCCGCAGCAGAGCTTCTGACCCTATTGCTTGTCACCAGGAATCCTAACGGCATATTTGTAGCTACTGCTTTTAGTATTGAAAAAGCAGCCGAAGTCAAAGACAAAAGTATTGCCCGTTACACTTACATACACTTACAGATAGCAGGAAGTACCTCTTTCACCAGTACATTAATTTTCTTTCAGAGCAAAACCACTTTCAATTATTCATCTTGATTTCAATGTCTGGATCCATTCTACTGAATGTTACTATTCATCTTTAATAAGTGTCTTATTTTTTTAAATCCCACTTACAATCAGGTGTTTATCATTACAGGTATTTGAGGAAATGGCACTTGCATTTTTGGAAAATGTTTGCATCTTTGAAAAGCACGTATTTGCTGGTTTTTAGGATGAAATATATTTTTGGAGTGAAATTCTTGCACTCGTTTTTTAAATCTATAAAATGTTACTTCTCCAGCAGGGTTTAATTTTTGTGGTAGTTTTGTAATTCTCTTAATTCTGAGAAAAATGTTTTCATCATTAATAGTGTTTGTAGACCACATTCTCACAAACTTATTGAGATTAATGTGTTAATGACAAAAATATCCTTTAGACCCTTCTATGCAATTTTTTATTTGAAATTTTCAAATTATTCCATTGAAATTTTTGTTTTAAGAGGCAAGAGGTATTTAAAATGGAAGGCTCACTACTTCTTGCTACTGGAGTGCTCTTTGAACTAAGTTGGCTGGATATTTTCCCTTTGGAGGAGACCTTCATGGAAGGAGGGACAGATGATCTTGTGTATCTGTCCAGTGTGTGGTTTCTGAAACATCTGGTGCTGGCTCTGTTGGAGACAGGAGTGAGGGGATGGGGAATGGGGAGGAAGCATTCTTCTGGAAAAATCACTTTTTCTGTTTTATTTATTTTAAAATCTTACTCTGAATTTCTTCAGATGGCTCTACGGCTGAACTTCTTTCTCTCCATTTGACATTAGTGGTTCTTCTATCCACAGAACATGTAAAGTGTAAAATAAAATAAAGTATTTTTTTTTTAATAAAGCTATATTGTACACTGTTCCTGAAATAATACTGTTCAGTGATCAAGTTAGCAAAGTCTGCATCTTAGTACAAATCCATCATTCACTTTCACACTTGTAAATTGTGACTGCATTACCCTGCAGCTTTAATGTTCCATTATCCTACCTATTTTTCAGAGCTTACTGAAGGAAAAAAATCATTTCTTTGAAGGTCAAATAAATAAATAAATATGTAATATATCTATATTTAATAGGGACACTTGATTAAAACTTTGATCTTAAATATTTGTTCAGCTTTGATATTTCATTAATAATTTTCAAGGTTTTGTGTTTTGTTTTGAAAAGCTAAGTGCCTTTTGTAAAATGCTTTTATTTCATGGGAGGCCATCAGCACACCTTTAAAGGACCATGTAAAGTTCTTGCTGTAAGACCAGTTTTGTTCAGACAACGCTTCATGAAGTGTGAATGTCTGATGCCTATGTACTATGTCTGTGTATGTCTGAGTGTGCTGCACGATATTCTGCCACCCTGAGCAGTGCACAAAATGCTTCTCCCACCCCAGGCCGTATTGGGTGGTGTAATGGCATGGCCTTTCTTTCTCTTGTTAGTCCTAAACCACTAAAAAACAGTGATTGTGGTTCAGATTTGAAATGTTTTGGTTTTTACTTCACCTGGGGAAAAAAAAAAAAAAAAGCTGTGCACTTTCCTCATGCTTTTTTAATTGCTAAGTCTAACAGGAAAAAGAACAATAAAAAATAGGCTAAATAAAAGCAAAAACACAACTCTCTCCAAATATATGAAAAGCTATGTGAAGAAGCATGAGTTCTTTGGAGCAGGGCCATCAAATTTGGCAGGAGCAAGGATATCTTCAGATATAACTTTTTCTGTGCTTATGAAAAACAAATTATTAACAACTGAAAAAAAAAAATATATAAGCCAAATTCTCATCTGTTTGTTCCCTAAATGGTGCAGTTTTAGGGGACTGAGTTTTGAAAGCATCTTTGGAAGCTTGGAGAGGAAAGGCAGCAGAGCTCTAGAAATATATGGGTAAAAGCAGGAAGCTGAGATTCAGAGCAGCATTTTCGAGGGAGGAGATGGGGTTCAAAGGAGGAGTATAGGCTGCAGACAGGCAAGACAGATGATTTCCTGGACAAGTTTTATCAAGGTGGAGAGGGAGATGGTTCTCTGGGAGGTGTCAGAGTGTGTTCTCAAGGCAGCGACATCCACTGCATTGCTGAAAGCCCTTTCACGCCTTTTCCTCTTCATGTCCATCACTGTTTTAGGAATATCTCCTCCTTGGTGACTCTTTTCCTATTGATGTCAGCGGACAAAAATTCATCCTCTGATCTTATCATCTTCCAGTAGAAAAACATAAAGGTCCTTATCCTGATACCAGATTTGAGGGTAATCAGTACTTAGCAGAATCAGGGCCTTAAGAAATTACTTCTCACAGTTGTGGTAAAGCTGACCTAGAGCATTTCAGAAAGAAAGTCTTTTCTGTGAGATATTAAGCTAACAAGATGTGTTAAACTCATGTGTCACACTTTGAAAGCTTGAGAGTTTAGAAGTGGGAATTCCACTAAATTCACAAGAAAGATGAAAAAGGAGAGAAGAAATGGGGGAACAAGAGGGGAAGAAAAACATAAGGTAGTTTTGCCTAATCCTTTGTGACCAGGCAGACTCAGAAGGCTACAGCCTGTCAAACTGATAGAAACAGCTGAAGAGATGGCAGCAGATATTTTACTCAACTGTGTAAGGTTTCAAAAACTGGAAAAATAATGAAATGTTTCATTTTAAAAATTTCTGGAGCTCATCTTCTATCAGTTAGCTTCCTGTGCATAAACCAAAAGCCTGTTTTCTCTTGAATGCTTTCTCTAATGTGTCTTTAACTCCTAAGTCTGTATCTATAAATATCATTGCAATATAAAATTGATTTATCAATAAGTAGCTGTGTGCTACTTGGCATTTCTCATGTATTACAAAAATGTAATTACCTTATCTTTGAGCAAATTCCATATCCAAGTGAAACTTGGACAGCAGAATGAATATTGTCTATATATTCTGTATTAGGTATTGTGGGTGGATATTTATTCAGTATGGTTATATATTATCTATCTACCTACCTACAATCTTTTGGAAGAGCACCTTAGAGAATAGTAACAGTAGGTGGACCGCAGCGGGATGAAGCTGTGTGGAGCCTGTAGAGAAACACAGACTGCTCAAGTGTCATTTGCTCATGTATGGTGTGGCACTGCTCTCTTCCTGCTACAGCACGGTGCAGCAAATTGGTGCACAGAAGCAAGGCCACGCTGTCCTGGCCACGTGCATGCCAGCAGCATCCCTGTTCTTTGCATCCTCCCTAGCAGGGGGGAATGCTCCTCGCATGGCCAAGCCCACCACCATGTGTCTGCTAGGTGAGTCAGTACATCGGGATCACACTAACAGGAAAGTGCTGAAAAGTAATGATATTTTAAATAAATAACATTAGAACTTTTATTTTCTGGTTTGTGGGCTTGTAGGGTATATTGGAGTGACCTTTCTTAGAAACCACATGGCTAGATACTTTCCCTCTCTTATGATTCTTGCATTATTAACTGGCTCCAGATGTTGCAACTGTAAGAAATAAGCACTGGGAGAGTTGTAATTGTGTCTTCGTGTAGCAACATTGGGAAGAGTGATCAAGTGGCTCATAGTTGCTCCTTCCCCAAGAGGCAACGTTAAAGGCAATTAGGTGTAGCTGAGCAGATAAATATTTGAGATATAAAATGTGGCCATGGAGGATAATGAAAGATAGTACGGGGTTTCTGTGAGACCACTAACTACAGAAGGTTCATCAGATTAAACAGGAGTAGGAGAGAAGTAGGTATCTCACTTTTTTTTTTTTTTCTGCTTCAACACCATGTGCAGAGGTGCTTTACAGGAGTCATTACTGAATACATCTTTGAAAGGCCAAAGTTTACTGTAAAAAGAAGAAACTTGTCTCTAGAAGAATTTGCACATCAGTAAAAAAAAAATAAAGTTCAAACTTTGGATGTTCTTTATGTGGGATCTGAGGTGTTTTATCTGTAAGAAAGTGCCTTGTGCTGAGGAATATGAGCTCTTCTGAGGCATGTGAATAGGAATACTTGCACGGAAATATTTAAATCATATAAGTTTTCAAAAAAAGATATTAAAGTGATGGATTCTCCAAAAAGCATTCCCTTTGGGAAAATGTGTCATAGTATATATTCTTCTCCATAAATTGTACTGCCTTGTGGTTTAGAAAAACTTCAGGGAAATTGGATATTGGAACTGGGTTTGCTTACTTGAGTGTGAGAAATACTGATTTAATAGCAAATTTCAAGACATTATGTAAGAAGTATGAGGAAATCAATATACCAGATCATAGACGTACTGTATTTGTGCATTTAATGCTTCCTTTTGGACTTGCTTGTTAATACGGCTAGGTTTTATCTGATTACCACATCAACATTAGAGAACATGCTCTGGCTTATATACATTGAACTCTTCTTTTGTTAATGTGTAGGGTATCCACTAATTCCATGCAAACTGTATTTCAAATGCCAATCCCTCCAGATTCTGGGAAGGATAGTTGTTCTCACTAACATGCTGGCATAGCTGTACTTGGAGAGATTATGATGCAAGAAACAGATGAATTGCAGTGAATTCAAGTAACAATATCAGGTTGGGCTGGGGCTTAGATTTTTTTTCTCTTTGCCAGGAGAGCAAAACTACATTTATTTTCAGGCAATTTAGCAATTGCTCCAACAAGGCTGGATAAGATTTCTGAGGGCTGCAATCTTCATATGCAAGGTGTGCAAAGGAGGAAAGGAGGCACTGCAGGAGCAAGGGGAAGCACCAGGCAAGTGACTGCAAGCGATGTGCACGCACGTCCTTTGCTCCCACCATGATCCCCCATAGCCCTGGCCCCCAGCCCTGCACCAAGGCTGCCAGCTGTGCTGCCCCGTGAGTTATGCACTGTTTATATGCTATGAAAAGCAACTTCCAGTTAAGGCTGTGCTGACACCACCTAACTCATACTTGCTGAATCTGGGGCACATTATGCACAGGTCTCTGAGATGAAAGGCCAGCCGTGAACTAGCCGTTCTCCTATCAAATCCTTTCAGTCAGTCAAGCACTAATGAGAAACACTAAGGAATATATTTCCAGCTCTTCTCTGGATTTGGCCAACTTCTAAAACTAGGCTAATTGTCTACACGTGTTTTGTTCAGTTGAAACTCTGTCAAGAAAACAGCCTATCTGGCTTGGTTTAAAAGTTAGTTCTGATCCTGTAAAGCATGTAACTCTAGTGTAAACTGTAGGTTAAATTCCATTGATATTTTAGGTTCATATTCTACGACACTGCACAAAGGAAAACTCAGCCATTTCATTCAGTCCTAGAACCCGTTAGTTTAACAAAGTGTTCTTGAAAGAAACAGTTCATTTGCTAGCTGAGTAAACAACTTATTGATACTTCTATTGTTTTAAGAACACAGCCTGCGAATAAGCAGGCAGAGTTGGCAACTAATACTTCTGTAGGTAAAAATGACATCTGCCTACCTGCATAGTTTTTGATTTTTTTTAATACCCTTTAGAAAATTTGCAAGAAAAAGGGTATGTTTTGTTAACAGCAATTATTAAATCTTTCCAACCATTAGGAAAAAGGCTTGTTTTTAATATGCATCATGTTGTATTATTAGTCAGTGTTACTTCAGCAACAAGAAACAAGTTCCTAAAATGAGTGCAGGCTTATCTTATTCATCATCACAAATTGAAGTCATGACTTATTCTGCCTACATTACCATTTGATTGGTAAAGATAAGATTTAACTTAGATTCTGGTAGTTTGTTTGCTTTTGATTAATTATTTGTATTGTCCAAAGTGAATAAAAGCAAGAGAGATGTGTTTAACTACTATTCAAATTGGACATTAGCCAGTCTGGTTTTGCTTGTTGGATAGCCTGTGATATATTTGATGCTTTTTTGTTGTCCATAGTTTTCATGAACATTAAGGTTGTATTTTGCCTACTGGGACTGAAGTTTTGGAGGGGAGTAAAACAGTCTGTTCCTTGCTACTTGCTTTAAAGAAGAAAGCTACATGGAGGCTCTGGTATTTTTGGTAGGCACATGTGGAAAAAACATGTGTTGTGCTATGACTGATCTAGCAGATTGTTTAGCTATATATCGTGGTATGCCATTTGGGGGAGCAATCTGAAGTATGAAACAATCTCAAGTGCATGTGAAAGTTCTCTGAAGCAAAAGAAGCTTTATGTATGCAAATGCTCTACTAACATGCCCAGTGTGTAATTATGCAGACAATTGAATGCATTTCTATAATGCACCATTTTTATGTTTAATCCAGCCCATTCTGCTATATCCATAAGAACATATGGATAAAAAATATATATATTGGTCATTTGCCAGATAACATAAATGATGAAATTACTAATATACTCCAAGTAGATGGAGCATCACAACAGGGTTGCATAGTGCTGTAGCAACGTGATGTATTGTATGCCTAGTGGCCTTCAATTATTCTCACTTAATTATATACTGGAAATTCTTGGGATAAATGAGATAACCAGAAGGTGTTTGGCATAAATGCAATATGTATTTATTTTTTACATTAGTTATCTTTTGAATGTAACTTTATCAAACAGCTCCACAGGGTAAAATTAGTTGTTGAAGATGTAAGAATGTGTTCTGTACTTGTATAACCAGTTCTGCTTTTTTTTTTTTTTTTTTTTTTCTTTTTTTTTTTCTTTTTTTTTTTCTTCCCAGGCTGTGCATCAGTACTTCAGGTGTCTTCATGACTCAAAGTACCTCAAACATCAGTGCATCTTAAACTATCCTTTGGGCATGGTGACACACAATGTTCTGGGCCACCTGGAAACAGAAGCATTACAAAGCAGCAGCAACCATCTATTACATCAGTGAACTGCAACAAGAAAAGGTAGGAGGAAATTACTTTATGGGACAGAGAACTTAAGAAGCAAGTTTCTGGACTTGTTTCTATGCTATGTAAATAGAGAGAAAGTGGAGCACACACACACCTCCATGGCTGCTACATTAACATAAATATAAAGGAGGCACTAATACCATGAAATGATGTTGGTAAGTAGATTTTTAATGTGTCACATTACCCAAAGTATTTGTTATCTTCAGTGGAAGTTAAATAGTTAGATATCATTTCTATATAGATGGAGAACTAAAACTGTCTGTCTTCTGTAGGGTGCTACTTTAGCAGCTTTTTCGAGGAGTGATTTGCTTGCTGTTGTCTTGTGGTGAGAGTCACTGGTTACATTAAGTTCTCTAATGATAAGTTTTTGCTGAAGCAGCCTGTACTAGTTCTGTGCACTATTGTGATGTTCATTAATACTGGAGAATCTGTGATTGGTAACACTGGGAAAGAAGTAGTCCTGTTTACAAAGGAAGCAACTGAAGCACAGGCCAAATCTTGCCTGAAGTTGCTTAGTAGCAATGCTAGGAAGCAGACTGATGACTCTTGACTGTTATTTCAACAAATTGCAGAAGTTGCTACTGTGCATCCCTTTTCCTTATACACCCCTTTTTCCTTATGCAACTTGACTGTGAATATGGAGGTTGCTGTAAAGATTGTCTAACCTGTGGAGATTTGCAAAAACAATTTGTCATATCTGACTGATATGACTGAATATGACATATTCTGCTTGTATGGATTTGATAGATCTTATCAGAGATGCTCAGTGTGTCTATGAATGTCCTGGTTGTTTTTTTATTCCATTAGGCCAGCGTGTGGGCCCCAGAGATGTGGAGTAGTTAAGTGATGAATATTTGAGCACCTAAATATTAATTTAGGAACAAAAAGATGGGTCAGTTTCAATAGAAAGTATTATTTTTTAATAAAAATCCTGTTTTTCTGTGAAAAAAAAAGAGTTCATTTTGAAGAGATAACAGCTTAACTGAACTAAAATCATCTCCCAGAGGAATGCAGGAAGCATTTGCAACGAGTGACCATTTACAAATGTTGTGAACTCTTTTCTCTGAACATGATTTCCAAAGTTCAAAGGAAGAATGCCCTGTTCTGGGGGTGAGTGTATATTGCAGTCCTTAGTGTTGCTGTTAATGTGGAAGATTGGGAAGAACTGGGAATGCAAGTTTGTTTGCATTATTCAGTGTAAAGCCATCTGTTTTTTGCTTTAATGTGAGAGGTAAAACTTGAGCAAACAGGCACACCAGCATCACTACTCTAACAAAAGTCTGTGATTTCTAAAGGGTATCAATTTCTTTTTAATACTTCCAGCAAACCAGCCAGCCTCCTCTGTCCAACTTTGGGCTCAAGACTTTTGAGCATTTCTTTTAAGGCCGTGTTATGAACTGCTGAAACGTAGGGGTTTATCATAGAAACCCCAGCGCAAGCTGAGCTCTGACCATAGTACAATTTAAATTATTTATGCACAACGCTGTGTTCAAACCATGTGCACATTTGTCCTTGTCAGTCAACAAGTGTTCTATTAATCAAACAGGAACCCTGGCGCGTTCATTACAAAAGTAAGAACATTGAATTTGGGATGGTATTTTTAGTGGTTTTGACAGACAGCGATTATTAAGCTGTCACTCCCTCTTTTCTGCCAACTCCACTATCTTCCTCCCCTTCTTCTGCAATGCATTGTCATTTTATTATTAAGAGCACACTAATAGTTAAACAACAGGAACCCTAAACCCCTGACTCGTTCCCTGACATGACAGGTTATTTTTTCCCTCTATTCCCTGTCCAAGAACCCCTGCTGCTCTTCCCAGCATGCAGTGCTGTGTGACCCTTAACATCTGGCAGTGATTAATTGTCTTAGTGTCATAGCGATCGCCTTCCTCCCTCTGATCCTCACTTACTTTGTTCTCCCTTTTAAAGCCAGTGTGCTGGAACCTTTTCTTCCCACTTTTAAATCTGTCCAGTATCCAGGATACTGCGTGTGTCTACTGCGATACAACTTGAAAGAAACCGAAACAGTCAGTTATCTGGCCCCGAAAGTCTGGTCATGGATTCAGAGGGCTTTCTGTTCACTGAAGGGGTGTGCTTGAAAAACAGCACTAACTAGAATGACACAGATCTTGTTGAACTTGATCCGGATCTCGGGTCCCTTCTAAGCAAACAATGCAATTATGGTAAACACCATTTTCAGCAGACACAAGCGGTATTGTGTAGAAGGCTGTTGGCTGGAGCTTACATAACGTTACATAGATTAAGGACCTGACACCCCCTGACAGCAGCTGCCCTTTGTGCTCAGCTCTGCCCGCGTTACCACGCTGCTGCGAAGGTCTGAGCCCTGGCCGGGCTGAGCTGTGCTCCCACAACTCCCACCGAGTTAGGCAGGGCTCCCCCGCAGGTACTGATGGCTGCTGCAGGAGCTTCAGCCCTGGGGTGCCCTGGGGTGCGAGCTGACAGGGAGCAAAATTCTTTGCAAGTGAATTAGATTGCTTGAGTGGAGGCTGGGGGTTCCTCGTACCACTTAAAATGCTTTCAAAACAGCAATGCAAGTGGAAGAGGAGAAGGCTGTACCGCTAAGGTGAATGTCAGGTGTGTTTGCTCTACACCCAAACCTCAGGGGCCTTCCCGTGTGATTTTCAAGAGTCACTTTAATTCCTGCCTCAGTTTCTTAAATGGGAAAATAACAACAGTAACAGCTTTGAGGCAGTGGACACGATTAATATTTGTAGAGAACTTTATTTTTCCTGTATGAAGTATTGCTAGGCAAGTACGTTTATCTGTGTGTTAAAGAGCTGCAGCCCAGCATGGGGAGCTGTGTCAGAGGGAGGAAGGAGGCCATGTTGTGCAAAAGCCTTGTGACATTGCTTAGGCTCAGGATGCCTGTGATCTCGTTGCAGTTTGGCAACTTGCTCGGGTAAATTCCTAACTGCTCTAAACTTCCATTTCCTTGCATGCAAATGGAGGATGAACTAACAGTCTTCTGTTTAATAATAACAATAAAGAAAACCCCTCCAAGACTGGAAGATGAAAGGTAGTAAGAAGCAATTGTTTTAAATCCGGGTTGAATAGCAGAATACATGCACTGAACTTAAACTACTGTTGCATTTACATTTTAAGCAAAATATCTGAAAGGCAGTTTCTCCTTCACTTACCTACTGAATGCTGAGTTCAGAGCTCACTGTCTCCCATGACAGACACTCCTGATAAATAGGTGTCTCCTGAGCACTATCGTGTTCTAGCTCTTCATGTATTTCAAATAACTATCAGGCCATTTATTTTCTATTTCAAACCCAAATAGTAAAATGGAGTGCATGGCCTTTTCCAGTTGCTAAGCAACGCTCCGTACCCTGCATCCTGCATTTTGCTGTGCCATTTGGCAATTCGCACAAGATCGTGTTTGTTCATTTCCAGTCTAGTAACATTGGTTGCTATATTTCAAGTGCCAGTATAGATCAAAGTATTTCCTAGAAGGATAAACATGTTAACTGGCAGAGGGTGAATGATTAACATCAAGCGCAAGCCTTTTAGTATAAAGGACTTGGCATGTCATCCTTTGGCAAAGCTATTCAAGCGAATGCCATCTATACCTAGCAGATGTGCCACTGAGGAGTTATCCACTCCTTTCCCAAGTGCTGCTCTCAGTGCTGGTGGGACTGAATAAGGATGAGAGCCGCAACTGAGCCAAATGCTGTTGTCAGCTGTGGTAGTGTATCAGGAGATCTCTGCCGATTTCACTTCAGTTTTGCATCCGTATAACTGGTGGTAGAATTATATTAAACTCCTGTTTTCTCTTCCTCTGCCCTTTATGAACACTTACATATGAACCAGAATCTATTGTTTGACTATTTAATGTCACTTGAAAATAGTAAGAAAAACAGTAAGTGTATGCCTAATGAAAGCTATTAGTAGGGAGCACTCATGCCTTGCAATAAGGCAGGATGTAGCTGGCTTTTGCTGTGGTCTCTCCGTTAGCAGAATTCGCCTAAAAAGTGCATGTGATGGGAATCTCCTAGTTAGCATGCAATTAGGAGATGAAGGGAGGGTTGACAGAGTGTTAATTGGGAAATACTTTTTAAAATACATAAGAAGGACAGTTTTTAAAAGCTGAAGATAATCTGTATTTCTCCCCTCATGTCTGTTTTGTTATCATTAGTTACTCATAGATTTGCGGGGCATCTTTAATTTGAGACTCCTGTCAGATTCTCAGTGGCATGTAATGGACTGAACTAAATGTCAGATACTGACAAACATCATCAAAAGTTCTAGTAAATAACAAATGGTGTGGTGCAGTGGTAAGCTTGACAAGGGGTGCAAAAACTTTGACTCAGCTACAATATTCCAAACCCTATGGAAAAGCTGAGGGGAATTTAAAAGAAATCATTGTTCCTGTTGTGGAATGCTACAGGTTAGGTCCAAGAAGTGAACATTTCCCATTGCATCCTCTAAAATTAGTGGATTACCTGCGTGATTTTTATAGAACAGTATTGGCTTATCCATGCATCATTGGGAATACATTTTATAGACTTTCTCAAGATGAAAATATACCTGCCAGCAGTACTGGTGGGACTGTAAGTGCTAGAAGTTGTTTGTTAATTGAAGACATGAGCATGGTACTCTCTTGTTCATGGGGTCATCATTATCTGAACCTGATAGTGTGGCCAAAGCCAGACAGGGGATAAAGCCACTCGTACCTTTTCCCCTTGATCATATACCCTATCTCAGGCAGGGCAGTGAAGGGGAGGATGAGGAGGGAGGTGAGGCAGATTGGCCTTGTGTGATCAAAGAGCAAAGGCAAGAGGCAGTTTGTTTACACTGCCAGAAATGTGTAGAGCTGGGGAGAATCAGCCCGCCCGTTTCATGGCAAATAATCAGTTTCCTATTTTCTATGACAACCATTAATGTACTACAGTTAGCTGCAGGCCTATCAGTAAGGCTATTTGCTGTGACTGCTTTGCTGTTTGCCCCCGCAGAGGTGAGGATCCTCCAGCAAAAGTCTGTAACAGTCAGTGGAGCAATACTCGCTCCTGTCTGTGAGACAGGAGCCAGAGCAGCCTCCGCTCATTATCCCATAGCGGTATTGGCAGACACTTCTAACTGATCTAGAAATACATTAAAGAAGCTCTTTCTCACACACGCACAGCAGGAATGCACATAAGTCAAAGGATGGTATTTTAAAATTGACATGTACTATCTCTAACTTGTATTCCCTGTTGTTCAGTTCACTTTTTCTTAATATTGGAATCATTACACTGCTTGAAGTCCCTTAAGAATCAGTGAATTATTTAAAGTTTATGGCTCTCTTTTGCTTTTAAGGTTAAAAATTTCTACTGAACTGACTAGATCCTTTAGCCAAGCCGTGATGCTGAAGTAGTATGAAGTTAGCACAGCATTCCAGTAACACCCTAAAAGCCATGTTTCTTAAATCAGCTTTAATTTCTAAGCTGCTAAAATGTTGATTTGGGAGCTCATTAGTTGTTTTGCAGAGTGGAGTGTGTGGTATTTAGAGTAGGGCTATCATAATTGGGGTTAAAAATAAAATTAAATGTCACAGCAAAAACATTGTTAAAAATTTAAAGCGTTTGATATAACTAATGGAGCAAAGAAAGCTGGTTTGTGTACTTGTGGCCCAGGCTTGTGCAAGTATCTAATGCTGATCGCACAGTAAGTGTCTGTAAAGTAGTGTCAGCTTTTCAACCCAGCACTTGTTTCTGAGGGTATCTCACACTCCAGTGGGATCACCGTGGAAGATGAGCAGAACGGGGAGTCACACCAGCTGCTCTTCATGCTGCTTTGGGACTCCAGTTTAGGTGCTTTTGGTGTGTGCCTCTCTGTCTTTGCTAAGTAGAAAAGTTTTGCTCTTAACATTTGCCACTGCAACCTGTGTTTGCCACTGCCCACCTAAACCAGCCCTAAGCAGATGACACCAGTAGCTTTTTAGTGTCAACTGGTGGTTTCCCATGGCAGACACCCAGGGGTGAGGAAGCAGTGAGCTGCACTTTGGGGCAGGTGTTGGGAGCCCTGCACTGTTCCCATCAGGGGACAGGATGTGGGGAACAGTGGGGTCTTCACAGAGCTGCCCCCCACAACATGGGTGCACCAGCAGCCCCAAGGTTGTTTGTAAGATAAATCAAAACAGCCCATCACTTTCTCTGCTCCCCTCAAAAAGCTTGCTGCTGTCCCTGATGACACCTGAGCAAAGCCCATTGGGGAGATCTTCCTACAGAGAGAACAAGGCTAAAAAAAAAATAAAGATTTAGATGTGTCCCTGCCCCAGGCGGGTGCTTTGTGAGCACGCTCGACCAGCGCCATGGCCACATGTGCCTGTCCTGAGCTGCGTGGGTGTTGCTTTGGCAGACAGGAGGCAACTTCTGCTGGGAGCAGCTGCTGCTGTCTGCAGCTGGGGGTGTGACTGCAAAGGCACTTGGGCATCCTCGGGCTTGGAGGGCAGGGCTGCAGCCAGCATGGAGCTGCAGGCAGTGCTCCTACCTCCGAGCTCGGGTTGTCATACTGGCTGAGGATTATGGAAACCAAATAGAGAAGCTCTTGAATTACAGCTTGAGAAGAGAGCATCTTGGGGTAACACCCACTGTAGCTCAGGCATTGGATTTTAAAGAAATTCGGAATTTGTTACTTCCTTATTTCTCTATATGGGAGATGGGAGTAAAGGCTTGAGGGGAACAAACAAACATACAACAAAAACAGATTATTGGCTTCCCTGAGGAGGCAAACACTGACAGCTCCACACACACAATTTAACAGTGTTGGGGCAAGCCAGCATGGTTGCAGAGCTGAACGGCCACCTTACACAGATTGTTTCCAAGGGACAGAGAGATCTGTTTTTACATCCCATAGGAAGTGAGTGATTTTCAGTGCTTACAGTAACAAAGAATTTCTCAGAATGGAAAATTTTAAGAATTTTCTGTGTTTGGATATCTCCATACAAAGTATCTTGCATACTCAAATATCAATTCTGATATTCCATAGTAAATTCTCATTTGGAATGAAGCCTATCATATAAAAATCTTTCTTCATAGTGTCTGTATCAACTTTGAATGTTATTTAGGAAAATCTCACTCAAAAAAAACAAACCACCAGCTTTCAATCAAAATCATTTTTAATGAATAAAGCATTGCAATTAATAAATATTTTAATATATATATATATAAATGAAAATTCTAGATTAGCACTACACCTTACTGGTATTTTCAGTTAAAATAGTCTAAATTACATTTTTAGGTTTAAATTACAGGTTTAGGTTTGCAAAAAAAAAATCTATAATTTTCAAAAAATCAAAGTATATTTTCACTTTAAAAGAAAATCATACTGTTTTCTTTAACAAATTAAAAGTTAAATCAATTTAATCTCAGGTTGAATGAAACCTATTTCTGATAAATCTTCTACTTTTTCTGGAGTGTTAGGAAAATGAAAAGTAAGTTATTAATTCAACTCTATTCAGGACATTCTACCTTGTACCAAAATGTTCCTACAATTGTTCAAGTATGAGGAAAACAGATCAGGCACAGACCACTGATGGTGCTGCCAAGTGAGGTGACATTGACATTCCAAACAGTTAGATTTAGTAATATTGCTGGGCACACTATGATTATCCTAACTCCTGAGAATTTTCAAGATTTAATATTTTTCCTGGAGCTTGGATGAAAAGCCAATCTAAATATTATTCAAATGTAAAATCTAGTAATTTGGACTGAGTCTATTGAGACATTCCAGTTTCATTTCAAGACTTTCAATGTTATAAATTCAGTTAAAAACACTTTTTTGAACATCTGAATGAAAAAGGGAACTTTCTCATTTGACAATATGTTCTTTAGATTTCAAAACCTCTCTTCTCTTTTCCCTCCCTGTTTGAACAGAAATTATTTTAAAACCAAGTTCCTTTGAGCTTTTGAATTTTTCATGAATTGGCATTTTCATGTGAAAATGCATTGTGGAAAAAAATAATCCTGGCCATCTCTGTTTAAAATCTGCATGCAATTTAAAATATAATTATCAGTAGTTGGGTGTACTTGGAATAAGATCTCAAACTCACATAGAAATCAAAGTACAGGTAGGAACAGATAGCAGAGAGAAAATCATGGTGAAGGAAAAAGATTGTGCTGAAGGAGATAAAAATCTGCAGGAAAGATAACTATTGCTGGCTGCTTTGTTCTTTTTTCTTTTTCTTTCTTTTCCTTTTTTTTTTTTTTTTCCCTTTCCTTGCTATGTCTTTCTATTAATGCCTGAAAGATATTGTATGACCAGTTAATTCTCAGATTCAGTCAATCACTGGCTGAATTAATTATCCTTCCAGGAAGCTTGATATTTGATGAAGAGTGAATTTAGTCCTTTAATTTGCTGCATTACAAATTGTCAGGTAACTTCCTAAAGCCATATTCTGATCTCAGTTGCATCAAAATAAAGAGTATAACCCCCTTCACTTTGCAGGATCAACACCAAATATATATATTTCTTAATTAAGAACAGAATCTAACCCTTCATTATCTTCCTTCCTGTATGCCTTAGTCTACGCTGGAAGGAGAGCAAGTGGTGGGATGGCAGCGATGCCCAAGATAACCCAGAGCCGGGTTTTCGCTGGATTTCTGTAGTCCGTTGCGTTTGAGAAATCTCTCCTACTTAACCAGGCATGGGGTTCAGCCAGATGCCAGCAGCGTGGCCACGGCTCCGCTCAAAGCCCAGCAGGCCCCAGAAAATGCTGTTGACTGCTCCAGGGGCTTCCTGCCTGGGGCTCCTGGAAACTGTGCTCAGAGAGCACCCACAGATTAAATCGACACTGGTGGTTTGACAAATGACCGCTGTCATACATCTGGCATCCCTGTGATGCTGCCCAAGTATTTCAGGCTGTACCCAGCCCATTAACGTCTATGGAGACTAGCTTGGTAGCCTTAGTGAGAAAAGCTGGGGTGTAGCCCACCTTGATATTCTTAGAAATCATAAACGTTCATGCGTAAATGCACGGTTTGTATCCCCTCCATAACCTTACCAGCAAGAGAAGGAAAACATCTACCCCTTGGCAAGAGTCCCCGGTGTACTCAGGGCTGTTGGCCGCAGTTGTGTATTTATGAATTCTAACAACTCCATCGTGAATGTTGTCACCAGATACCTGGGCTGTAGCCACAAGAACTACATTTCCAAATGTTTAAGCATGGTTTGCTCTTAGGAACATGCTCTCCACTCTATTATTTAGTTACTATAAACAGTGACTTATGTGATTTTTTTATTATTATTATTTTTTATTTACTCCCTAATCTTTCTAGTCAAGGATGAAATATGTATGACATTACTTCCAGACTTCTTGTGTTTTGTGTGTTTTGATACTATAGAGATGGCTTTGTCTTTTTTCTAAGACCTTATGTCCTCAGATACAGAGCAGAGAGAGACAGCAGAGAGACCACCACCATTGGAGTTTGTACAGAATGTGCATCTGGCATTTCGAAAATGTTGTTTGGCCTCCTGGAGAGAAGCAGTATAGTTTTTCATCTGGAAAGTATTCAAAGGGTATTTGGTGGGAAGGAAATTTGTAGCTGTGTAATACAATTATGTAGACAAAGGTTGCATCCAAAGTGGGGTTACAGTCTGTGGGAGAGGAAAGCAGGATAAGAGAAAATAGTGATTAACTATTTTGTTGTAAAGGGTTCTGAGAGAGTTGAAAGGATATATGGGATCTGCTCCAGGCCACAGGGACTGCAACAGAGTAGTAGGAGCAGAACATCCCAAAGTGGGAACAGGGGGAAGAACCTTTCTCTAAATCACATAGATATTTCCAGTACAATGTTGCTAATTAGGAAATAAGGGACAAGCCCAGTTTTTGGCCTAAAGTACTCTTTTAGAAGTGTATATAAATAAACAAATACAATTTAAATTTCAAGTAGGTGTTAAAAATGTAGTTCTGAATGAGAGCTATGAAGCAGAAAAGGGCAGATACCTGGAATATTTTATTCCTTGGCTATAATTCTGCTTTGCAAATGTCACTGAGAAATATTTGACCAGTCTTGTTTCCTTCAACTATGGGGAAAGTTCTGATTATTCACAGTGTAAGAAACAACATTTCTGTATACCTCTATAGCACTTCTGCTGTAGTAACAGCTCAGTTTCAATGTTTTGCTCAGTTGTCATTTTTTTTATAGAAACAGATGAATTTTAGTGAGATAAGAAGATAGGAAGAGTCACTGAGTGGCCAGCCTAAAGTTGCAGAGGGAACCAAACCATTGCGGAGCAGTTAATCTGTCCACCTAGTGACAGACTAGCCAGGCAGCCACCGGCTTGGAAACCTGCCTGTTCTGCAAACAGATCAAAGCACTGTACACGTGCTAGTTTTGCCTGCCCATTTCCAGATAAGTCTCGTCTCCTTTGCATATTGCAGG
The DNA here is from genome assembly GCF_964211825.1 of Aythya ferina. Lineage (NCBI taxonomy): Eukaryota > Metazoa > Chordata > Aves > Anseriformes > Anatidae > Aythya > Aythya ferina. The sequence continues at coordinate 17,565,654 of NC_140308.1, read as the reverse complement.
GTGTTTCTTCATTTTCCATAAGGAGTCACTTCTCAGTTTGCTATATGGAGGAAAGGGACCTCAATTCCACTCGCATAAGATCAGCTTTTTGGCAGCCATACAGCTTTCAGGAGAGAGACAGGAGAGAAAAAGGAAGCACCCATTAGGAACAAGAAGATGTCAGGCTGTTTTAAGTGCAGTTGTTCAAACAGCAGGTCCTTGTTAGAAGTGTGTAGTTTTTGGACATGTCCCTAGACTAGGCTCTGCAGTACAGTAGCATTTCCAGAAATGAGTAGTGGGAGGGGATTTTATCATGAAATCACACAACATAAGGCAATTATTAATATTATTATTTTAAATCCAAAAGCCTTTGAGTGCACAAATGGCATTATTTCTGTGTGGTTATTTTTATTACCTTATTATAAACTTTAAAAAGGCCAGAAGTTTTTTATTCTTCAGTTTTGGAGGGAAAAAAGTTGCTTCCAGGCTGAGATTTGGCATGCCAAGTCTCTGGCCAGAGCAAATTTTTAAAGCTGTATCATAAACCCCTGAAAAAAAAGGAGTTTATAATAGAAATGCAGACATACAGTTAATTATATCGTCATGAATGGCGCCAGTATAATTAGCTAACTTCTATATGATGCCAAGTTTTAAAGTATTTTGCTTTTATGGCACTGGATGTCAAAAGCTCTTTATGTTAGTTTCTTTCATTTTTGCCTTTATTGTCTTACTGACCTGGCTCACCAGGTTAGGAAAATGGCTTGCAGATTTTTCTTCAGAGCTGAAGAACTTTTGCAGCCTCAGTGGATAGCAGAACCCTAAAACACAGGGTGTCAGAGGAGTGGATTCCTTCCAGAGGTAGGCAGGAGGGCTTCAACAGATGCAAATTACTCTGAATAACCCTAGATTTGTGGTTCCCATTGAAGGGTTGTTTGGAGATCACTGACAATCTCAGCTGAATGGGAATCTGCTGATGTTGGGGCATTACATACACTTTTAAGGTGACAGTTTTAAAGAAAGATAAAATGCAGCTGAAGAAAGGATTTTTTATTTTTTTTTATTTTTTTTAAACACAATATTACCTACCGGTTCAAAACCAGAGAAAGGTGCTAACAATAGAGCCAAGGAGTTTATGAGATGAGAAAGGCTCCTTCCTCAGGTTTCTGTTTCCAACTATTTGTAGCGTTTTTGTAGCTCCTTGCTTTTTAAATGCTTCATAGCATTGTAACAGGGGTTCACCCATCACTGAAATCCATCTTCCTCTGGAACAGAATACAATAACCATTACAATAATGTTACCAGGGCCATATTTTAGGTTGCAAAGTAAAGATGAACATATTGTTAAAGAACCAAGAGAATCTGTGAATTAGCCACACATGCTCGAATATAATTTAATTGATAGTGATAGCTTAACACCCTTATTCACAGAAAACAATCATTGTAATTTCAATGTCCAGGCAATGTCTGGGCCTGTGTTTTAATCTGAATTTTCAGAAAATATTTTTTCAGTGAATTTTAAATTTTCTTTTATCATGGAATATCAATATGCATATAATGGTATACTTAAAGTTACGTATTTTACTCAGTATTTAACATGTCCATATTTGTATACAGATTCTAAAACACTTTTAATATTCATATGCTTGATATTAGTTTTCTCAATGCAGCCAATAAGGATCTGAAGGTGAAATACAGTTTCAAGTTCAAGAACATATTTTGTTCAAATACACTGCAACCTGTAGCTGATTGCTCTTTAGGAATTGTCTAATTGTGCTGCCCTGAGGAGTGAGGAGGTATCTTTTTCTGTATGGGTAGTATATAAGGTGACCTATTAAGGCAATCCTACTTCTGTTTTATTTGATTTTTAAAAATAAAATTAAAAAAAAAAAAAAGTGTAAGACTGAAATGGAACCATTCTTTAGTGTTTGGGCAGGTACACAGTCTTTCCAATCTGATAGTCCTGCATTATTATGCCTAAGTATTACTTTATTACATTATTATGCCTGAGTATTACATGCTGATCTACATTTCTTCAGAACTTCCATCTAATTCCATCTTTTCCAGTAAAATTTTCAATGTAATTGAAAAATTACAAATTGAAAAATTACTTTTTAAAGTAATTTGTTGTGCAATAATCAACAACTCAGCAGGAATTAACATGGGCTGTGCTGTATTTTCAGGCATTTTTTTCCTTCTCTTGGCGCTGTGCTTGTCACCTTTCCATGACAGCTCTTCTTTTTATGATCATTTTGGCTTATATGCTATTTACTGGCCACATGGAGTTCTACACCTACTGTTATTCCGTATGAAACCGATAATGCAAAGTAATGACATGAGCTCAGTTACCACACATTCCCTTTTTAGATGTTGGATTAGTGAAGGGCCCTCACATGGCTCCTTCCAGCTCCAACAGGCATAAGGAGTCCTTCTGGTTGCAGCAGAACTGCCCACGTGAATAATGGCTGAGGGACCAGGCACCCAGTGAGGAACAGTGATTTCTGCTCTGCCAGGGGCATGTCAAGTCAGTGGCCACCAGCCACTGTAATGGAATTAATGAGGGGAAACAGTAGCCAGCACTGACAAGTTAGGATAAACTCCGCGAGCTGCAGTGCCACATTCAATTACTGGATTTCATTGTTGTTCCCCAGAGATGGGGAACCTCTGACAACCTCCATGAAAGCTGAACTGGAAAGGCTAGGAACAGAAAAAGCAAGTATGAGTAAAGCTCATGCTAATCTCCTTTAAAAAAAAAAAAAAACTAGCACTGAAAAAGCCCTGCCTTTCTTTTCGGTCCCTGACTCTGCTACAAAGTCTGCACTTTGCTGCCTGGCAGGAAGCATTAAAATAAATTGCTTTCAAATGAAAAGAGAAATAAAAGTTAGGAAAACTTTTTTTTATTATTATTTTTTAAAGATTTTGTCTGTGCTTAATTTTGTTGTTCTTTTGGAAGTGACACTTTTACATTTTGACACAAAGCATATTTTGATCTAAACTCTTAGTATAAACCAGATTGGACTATCAAGATTCCTGGGACTGCTTTAAAAAAATAAGACCTAAGGCATCTTTTTTCCATTCCAAATAAGGGCATTTACTAGTAAAGGAACCAGAGAATTAGTCCAAAGAGTGCAAAAAACGTTTTGATGCCAATGGTATTTTATTCCATAGAGTACTTCACTCAACCATAGATTCCAACACATATGAGCAAAATAGCAGCCTGGAGGAATGATTCATGTGGAATTATTTAATTCTGCTCAGCAGAGTGCTACTTTTAGCTGGGAAAAATGTTCTCATAGACTGGTAGGCAACAGAATATCCAGTACAAAGCCAAATGACATCACCGGCTTCTCTGTGTAACAAAAGGCCAGTGGCATCCCCCCTTGCTGAGTGAAAATTAGCAGCAGGTCTTTGCACAGTGCACATACTTTGAGAGGAGGGAATTGTGTCATTGTTATTTGCTATTTCCGCAAGTTGACACTTATCTTGTAAGCACATCAACTGTTTGCTTTAGCTCCACAAGTCATTTCCTATACATTATATCAGTTAGTCATGCTGTTCTGCATTGTGTGCAGAAGAGGTTAAATTCCACGTGTAAGGAAATCAAAGAAGAAAAACCACCTAAATAACTATATAAGAACAACTGCAAATTTCTTAAAAAGTGGCTGTGTGGGTGAACTGATTCAGGGTTTTGCTTCTACTGCATTTGAAGCCAGATGAGCATATGCAACTCTTAAACTTCTTAAAGGAAATTAAACCAATTCAAATTCTGCCAAGTTACCAAGTTAAAATTGCACCTTTTCTCATTTTTACTTCCCCAAAAGCACACAGTTATGCGAAAAGTGGAAGACACCAGCTCCTTTTCACATGTATTCCCATATGTAAAGAAATACATTTTTATAATCATTGCATATTAGCAGACACTACCCACTTTTATTAATAAACGTTTCTCTGCTGCATCGTGGCTGGGGAATTGCTTTATCCTTGCTAGGGAATTGTATATCATCTACTTTTTTTTTTCCTTTTTTTTTTAATTTTATTTTGTTTCCCAGTTCTGATGTCATTGAGGCTTTGGATTTGGTTTTGCCATTTGTATTTATTTAATTAGAGCTATACTGTCATGCAGTGCTCCACTGTACATCTCAGACTTTGGTAAACAGAACTGTAACTCCTCAAGCACAAGGGAAAAATAAGAGGGGGGATAAAAAGCAGGACTGTATTGAAATACTACATTCTTTGATAAATAATAATGAATATTTTATTCTGCTTGGTTTGAAACATAATATTGCAAGATTCTGTTAGAGGGCTAGAATATAGGATTTTTTATTTTATTTTATTTTTCCATCTCATATGTCTTTGTGCTATAGTAGGATCCTGAAGAAAATAAATTCACCTGATCCATGGTTGGATACAAATTCATTAGTCAAGATTTTCAGTCAATGGACTTCTGCAACTGAAACAGTTCAAATATTCATTAATATCACTGCTCTTCAACTTTTTTTTTTTTTTTTTTTTTTAATATCCCAGGACAATACTATAAAATCCTCATGGAGAGAAATGTAAAAATTCATGGCTTCAATTCATCAAACGCTTAAGCAAGTGCTTAATTTAAAGCATACGGATGATCCAAATTTGCTTCATTCATTGGCTTCTGGAGTAGAGCCAATACATTTGGAATGCATCCTGCATATTTATTCTACTATATACATGATTTTATCATATGTGTGAAGTTGCTTGTGATTAAATTTGTCAATTACAGTAACTGGATTGAAATTTAACCTGAGAAAAAAAATTCAGTGAGAGATGTTCCTACAATAAAGGTAACCTCTGAAGGCAGAGAAACTTTATTTATTTATTTATTTTTAGAAAAAAACAGACAAACTATAACTAGCATTTGAGGCAAAATATTTGTGTAAGTTTTTTTTTTTTTTTCTTCTTTCTTGAAAAGTAGTAAAAAAAAATATCTAAGTAAAAATGATTGGATTTGTTGACTTAGATATTAACCTGATACTCCATCTGATGCTTAGGTGTACTAGAAATATCTCGAGAAACTGCATCCAATTTTCTCACCAGGTTTCTCAATAACGTTGTTTGATTCTCCAAATACTGACCAGAATAGATTCTGTTGACAAAGCTTTAACTTCAGCAGTTCATCTAAGAATATTTCTTTCTTAAAGAATTGATATTGATTGTTTGCAATATTAAAATTAAGATGTGGCAGAGTCTGTCCTTTGCACCTGTCTGCCCTGGTGGACATTTTCTGAGAAATTTAAGGGATGATCTGGTAGATGGATGCTACCCAGAGCACATATTTTCAGGCAGTGGTGTAAGTCAGAATTTGTATTCTATTGGTAAAATAAATAAATAAATAAATAAATAAATAAATGTCTGGTAGTAAAAAACAAATGAAGTGCTCTAAAAAGAAAGAAGCCGGCATTTCTAAATGATCTGGCTGGTCTCCTACATTATGTACTTTTATTCTAAGAGAAATTGTAATCTCCCTCAATTGTTGTTCTGTTATGTCATTTTCTGTATACTTTGTATATGGAACAAATACAAGAATGTATTATGACTTTTTACAGAAAAGTTGCATGGGCCTTACTGATAAAGTCTGTCCTTCCCCACCAACAGGAAGGGCTGATGTATTTGTATTAGTATCCATATTATTCAACTCAGAAACATTGTTGAGGGTGAAGGGCTTCCAGGATGGCTAGAGTGACCCTACAAAATGTTTGATGTGCTACTGTAGGAAGCAGAAATTTCCTTTGGTTTCCTCAGATGGAAACTTGGACTCTTTGTTCCCTAGTTCTCTGATTCCCGGGCTACTCTCTTCAAAAGACATTTCAGCTTTTTGTGTTATTTTTAAAACAGGAAGAAACAGATTTTCTTTGTTTTTAAGTTTATTACTGAAGGCAAACTTGAAAGAACTTTTTAACAGAAGTATAAAAACACTAGCATCTGTTTTCCTATCACTGGTGACTAACTAAGGGTCTCAAAGGAAGCTCCATTCCAGCATGACTTGCTTCCATCCACGGCTAAGCTACCAGCGTGTCCTGTAGCCATCAGTGGCATTGTTCTTCACCAAGAGGACAGTCAGGTACTGGCACATGCTTCCCAGGGATGTGGTCACGGCAGCAAGCCTGTTGGAGTTCAAGGAGCATTTGGACAATGCTCTCAGACATTGGGTTTAGTTTTAGGTAGTCTTGTGTGGAGGCAGGAGTTGGAGCTGACAATTCTTGTGGGTCTCTTCCAATGCAATATATTCTGCAATTCTATGACTGCGAGAGCCAATGCTGCTTAGGCACACTAATGTGTGGCAAACTTCCATGTGGAAACTTCCTTATGGAAAAGGTGTACAAAATTACTTGTAATGTGCCTTTAAAGGAGATACTCAGATGAAACTTCTGGATTTTGTGTAAGGTCACAAATTATTAGTAGTTTCTAGTTTACAGGGGCTAGATGCAAGTCAACCAATGCATGAGAACCAAAGAGATTTTTCCTTTGGTACTCCTGATTTTACTTACATTTGCATGGGATCTAGCCCAAACTTGGAATTGGAGATGGATTTTATGTCCTCTCTATTAATCCTCTGGATATTTAATTCCTGAAAGGGAGACCATGAAGCCTTCTTGAACAGGTTTAAAAATAATAATAAATATTTATACACATATAAAATCCAATATACTGAATATTATTGAAAATCAGGCATTATCCATGACACAACTGGAGGCCACAGGTTTTCCTTGAGACTCCAGTAGCTGCCCATTCCTTCGTGAAACTCTAAAAGGCATAATACTGTTCTAGAATGACTGCAAGTGACAAAGATGGCAGACCTACTCTTAATACCTTGGCATCTACTAGAGGTTGATGGCATAGGTGTGAGTTTCAAAGAATGAATAAATAATAAATGGAAGCATTAGCATGTTCAGAATTATGCTTCCCTATAGTAATGTCACTATTCGGGATGACTTTAATATGATGTCCTACATTGTGACCAGCTTGCTTTCCTCCTCCTATTCTCCTTCAGATCTCTAATGAACACAGCAAAAACTACCCTGAGTTGTTGTGCTTTCATCTTCAGAGACATCTGGTTTCTTGAATCCATATGTATTTTTAGCTACTTGAGACAGTCAATAGAGAGTATGAAATTACTAATGGAAGAATCAAGGCTCCTGAACAACTTACTGCTATTCTTTTTCTTTTTAATCATCCAGTTTTTCTTTTCCTTCTTCTCTCTGTAACCATTTATGCAAAATTTTTAAAAGCTATAGATGATCCCTTCTCTATTTACCCACTAATCACTGAGTAAGAGAGTTTGCTCAGATCCTTCTCAGTAAGTTGAAATCTGAAAACTCAGCACTAATTATAACTTTTCATTTGATGGTTATGAACGCTTAACCTTGTCAGCTCAGATATGAGTGCTTCATTCTGAAGTCTGCAAGTCAAGACTTCTTCTTTAAGTGTTTTAAAAGAGAGACTGCTGGTTTTCACAATGAAGTGAGAGATAATCATTACATATGCACTTCAATGGAACAATAATATCCTCTCTTGCATATCTGTATAGCCAGTGTAGAAGGTTGCAGTGGAAGGATATGAGACATCAGGTCTTTTGATAACCCAGGAGATACTGTTTTGTCGTCTTGTTAGACCCAAAGGTAATGTTGGCTTCCAATTAGCATGAACCAGTGCAATGTTAAATGTTTGACTGGAAAACAGACTGGAGGGGAGGGACCAGAGACGTGACTATCAAGTGGGATGCTATAAACCTTGAATGAAGATTTAGGTTTGTGAAAACTCACCTAGATAAGCTTTTTTTTTTTTTTTTTTTTTTAATCTCTCTGTCACATTCCACGTATGTATTGTGGTAACCTTTGTTTCCTTAGGCTAACTTTTTACCTGGAAGTAAATGCTGAATTGCCACCAATGTAAACTCTATACTCATCCGCTTGCAAACTGCAGTGCTTCTGACATCAGAGGTGCCATAAAGTATATCCACTTGAAAGGATAGTACATGGCTAATTTATTGACATGCATTCTTGATCTAACTGCTGAAGAATGATGATTTTCCAGACATACAGCTTTTGTGGGAGACTTTCAAGTAGCTTTTGAACTGATTCAAAGCATGCTTTTGGCTAAGAAATCACTGGTTGCCATGAAGTAAACAAGGTGACTATACTGGTCACCAACTATGACTGTGTAACGTCGGGGAATTTGCCTTCTAAGGTGTGTCAGGGAAACCTACTAAATTCATGCTCACATACAGGAGAGCTTCAAGAAACCTGGATGTTGACACACTGCAAATGAACACAGAGAGGATTGTATAGGCAAAGCCAGGTGGATTATGAGAAGTGTTTCCTATACAGAAATGTAAGATGCAACCTTTGTTATTTTAGGAGACATTGTTTAGTAGAGATAAGATACTGAATTTCAAAGAACTCAGGTACTTAAAAGCTGCTGGTGAAACAGAAAACTAGTTTGGCTACTCAATCATGCTGAAAAAGCCAGACTGGTGAGGGAATGCATGTTTTATTGCCTGGGACCGGTATGACTGAATTAGTTGTGTGACCACAAATCTTCAATTAATTTTCATGCAAATTCCCTTAAAACACTGCCCATAAAACTTAACTTCATACATTATATTTTTATATATACAAATACAAATATACAAATTTTTATATATACAAATATACAATTATATTTTTCAGAAGAAAATATATTAAAATTTTGCAATAGATTTTGAGAAGATATTTTCCTTCTACCAGTTTCCTTAGGAGCATGGGCTGAATCTTCCAGGCCTAGGAAATAGAAAATCTTATGCTTAAAGTTACAATAAAATCACTATTTTTTACTCACCTATCTGTCCACAGTAGCTACCTGGCTCACATACTTTAATAATCATACCATACATTTTTATTTATTTATTTATAGGTAAAGTATTTACAGTTTTATAGGTTAGAACAAGTGCAGTGCTTATTTCTGGAGCTGTCAAACATCAGAAGTGACATTTGTGCAGGGCTGAGCACATCCTGGGCATAAGAAAAACTCTTTTGAAGTCACTTTTTCTGGTCTAAGAAAATAGAAAAAATGTGTTTATACCTAGTGATTTAAGAGTGTTATCACAGCACTTCTAATTAATTCTCTTATACACAGATATGAAGATAAGCATAATAATTAAAAGTGGGTCAGAATTGAAAGGGGAAACTGAGAAATCCTTATGTGGTTAAATTCTGACTTTCTTGAAGAAAAGCTGATTTGGGATTTAAAGGTTGGCTTTGGGCCCACTCACCTATAGGTCTTCAGGAAAACACACAAAAGCTGTATCAGAAATGAAATTTTCTTCTGGATTTTCACTTTCTGAATCTGTTCTGGTGAACTGCCAACACAAAGTATCTGAAGAAACCTCTTCAGTGCAGTGCAGAAACCCAGCCCCACCACTGCCTGAAAACATGGCTGTGTAGTGTGCTTGCTGCAGGTCTTCATTCGGAAGGTTGGCTAGCACTTTACAGCTGATGACTGTCTTGGTGTAGGAGAAAAAAATGTATGGAGAAGCAAAAAATACAGAGAAAATATCTGACTTGGGCCTGGAAATGAAGAGGACCTCATGAGTGGAATTAAGCATTCCCTGTGCTTTGTTTTGTGAACTATAAATGAACTTTTCAATTTATATAATATTCTCTAAATACTATAGGAGATATATAACATATACTTGGATCCTGTAGGTAAATGCACTCAAAATGGATTTCCAAATGTAGCATCTGAAGCAAATATGTGTTAAACATTAAATGTTAATGCAGGTGTGCCCCATGTTCCTATCCTTAAGTAGTGATCTCTACACAAGTGAGAGAAAGCAAAGAACTGTGAAGCTTCTTGACCAGCTGTCAAAAGAAGCTTCTTTTCTTGCTGTCAGTAATTATGTCTATGCTCTGCATAACAGCAACATTCTTTTTCAGAAAATGGAAACGGTATGTTAAAGCATAGTGTTAAATATGGACAGTACTTCAAAGGATATTTAAATTAATAATTTTCAGATGTGGCTGGCTGACTGACTAACCAGTCACATGCGTCTGTTGCAAGCCGGGGGTTCTGGTTTTGTATCACTTTTCAAAGAGGAGCAAAGACGATGTCTGAGCCACCACAGCTAGGCAACACAATTAATAGAAAAGTGTGGAACATGTTCCATAGAATTAATTAAATGTAGATTAAAAGCATTGTATATAAAGAAGTACTTTGAATCCAAATATTTAAAATTTTTTGTGTACTTACAGAAGTAAAATGTTTTGTTTGTATTTAACAACAGTAGCCATAAAAAGATGTTATATCTGCTTTTATATTTTGAAGGCTACATATCTCCCAGTGGTAGTTAGTCCTGAGGGAAGGAGGTGATGAGGAAAAGAGCAAGGATCAAGGAAATAACTGACAAAATTTGTCAGTGAAATGTAGATATGAAATAATAGCTTGCACCTAGCTGACTGTTTCCTTACATCCTTTCTACAAAAGTACTATTTGATGAAGCAGAGCTTCCTAGAGCAGTGTCTCAGCTGGCTGATGTAACCGTGTTACAGCATGGAAGTAGCAATACCAGGATGTTGTCACAAAATTTCTAATGCTCTAGACCTAGTACCTGAAAACAATTTCAGTGTGTAAATTACTGGTTTGACTAAAAGGAAATAAAGGAGTGGGGAGGAGAAAAATATTCAAAGTTACATGATATATTAATTAACAGTAGGGAAATTGCTGTTAGGCTTGGGTGATTTTTAAAAATATTTTTCAGGTTAACTGGATTTATTCAGCTATGCAAAGAAGGAAATGTTGAAAGACACTGGGCCACAGCCTGTTTTAGCTTACAGTCTTGCTGTAGCTATGCCACTAAAGTCAGTGTAAAGGATGGGTGTTCATGTTTTGGAGTCAGATGCTAACAGCTGGCCAGATCTGTGATCTTTTACCTCTTGATCTTTTCTTAATCCTCCAAGCGTATGCTTAGAAGCAACAGCTTTCCATGCCAAAGCGTAACTGTTGATATTTTCCAAGCCTTATTTTCTAGCTATAATAGTTCTGGTACAGTTAAGCTATATGTTTGACAACATACAACTTTATCATCTGGGAATGAGCATTACATTTGGAATCCAGGGAGAGCAACGTACAATTCAATACTTTCTAAAGGAAGCCTGAGAGTTTGTTGTTCAGGGTGAGCAAATCAAGTCACTATAAATTAAAAAGAGAGACTTTTGTAATAAATTCCTTCAACAGTCTAGAAGATCATTTTAATCTAATGTTATATTTTAACAAATTTACTAGCAACAATTGTGTGGCAACCTTTAGTCAGAGATGCAGTCTATACTTACAAATCCCTTTAATTGTTATGGGTAATTACAGTTTCCTGGAGCATTTTATTTGTATTGTTTACTTTTTAGGTCTGCCATCGATTAAACAAATCTTAGGGGATTTTCTGAAAACTTACTAGAGTACAACCTCTCCATGCACCCTTGTTCTGTTTATCTAAAGCTACACTAAAGCTGGAACCAGAGTACATGTGTGGGAAGGACATATGGCTAGGTAGAAGACAACATATGTCTTTACTATGCACTTACCATGCAGTTAGTTTGGACAGCATCTGTTGTTTGTTTAAACAGCTGTTTGTTTTTTTTTTTTTTGTTTGTTTGTTTTGTTTTGTTTTGTTTTGTTTCTTTGTAGGGGGAAGGGTGCAATCTGCTTAAAGGAGACCTGCAAAGAGGTCTCCTTTAAGCAGGGAAAGGGTTTGTGTCTGTGTTCTTTTTTTTTTTTTCTTTTTTTTTTTTTTTTTTTTTTCTTGTATTTAAGGAAGAATTGCTTTGCCTTGCTTTTTGCCTTAGAAATTTCAGGACTTTGAAGCATTATCTTTCATGGTTTTGTTGCAAGCGTTTTTGGATCACTGAAGCTCAGGGAGTTTTGTCAGCTTTAAATGGAAGGGGGAGTAGGTGTGCACTCCTAACAAAGAGGATTTCTCCAAGATCCCGCATTTGTGTTTCCATTACCATTAGAGCAGAGCATTCAACAACCCTGTGTATGATTAGGGACCTGTAAAGTTGCCTGGTGTTGAGCATCTTATTTGACCTATTCATTTATTTGGCAGACCTTGTGGTGATCTGTTACTGCTGTTCAGGCTGCATGTACTTGTGTGGTGGAACAGATGCTCATCCTTTCAGCCCCTAGGAGCCCCTGCCCATCATGCAGCAAACACTGCTGTTAGACCTGGGCACAAAGAAGCGGGAGCAGCACAAGGTACATCCTGGCCCCTGGCTGATTCCAGGTGCTGGAGTGAGACAGCTGCCCCAAACCCTCCAGAGCTGCACCCTTTGCTGAGGGGTGGCCTACTGAAAACCAAAAGCCCTGTCAGCCATCTTGAATTTACCTCAGAGTCTTCCCACCCCCAGACGCTGATTTAACTCAGCAATGCTTTCCAAGCTTTGAGTGGCTCCAAGACCTCCCTCCCCTCTTACGTAAAAAGAATTTACATAAAACCTCACACATGGAGTGGGACAGAACTTGTCCACTGTGGTGGTGTTTTGCTAAGCAAGTACAAATATAGAGGCAGACTCAGTTTTGGCAGGAAAGAATTCCTATCTCAGTTAATAGTCCTTTCACATGTGTGACCTCTCAGATCTCTCAAATCAACTGGTTTGCCACTTGTCTTTTACTCTTCAAAGAAAAGTAGAGAAGGCCAACCTGGATTTCTGTGGTGCTTAGTGTTTTATTTTAGGAATTCTGAAACTCAAAAAGAGGGGACAGAGGGAGAGGGGAGGGCAACTTACAATACTCATCTGAGCATTTTAATTGCTTGTATGAATACATCTAGTATTTGAATTTGAATTCTCTGAGGGCATCTTGGTATTATGAAAAACAGTGTGTTCAGTTAGGAAATTCAGTTATAAGTTGGCCCTCACATCACCCAGGCTGTATGAAAACCACAATCTTGAACGCAGCAAACTCCGGGAAGTCTGGTCTGTCATTATACTTCCAGGGTCCAAGGCCTGGAGTGAGGGGAGCATACAAACTAGACAAAGGAAAACATATTTCAGTTGTTTGACAAAAACAAATGTTTCAGTATTGTCTCCTTTTGTTGTTTACATACTATTCTTTTTTATGCTAAAGTGGATTGACAATATTTCAAGAAATTTTATTTTGTTGAAGGGGTAAAATACCTAGTTAAAAAAACAAACAAACAAACAAAAAAAAACTGTTCATTTCCTTTTGCTTATGGTTCTGGTGTTTTACAAACGTCTTTCGTCTTTCTACCATCACTTAGGAATAGCAGTATAACATTTAATGACAGGATTCAATAAAACCATGCATATTATCTTGTTTGGGTGTGGGAAAGTTTAAAAAAGGAGAGGCTAGGACAGGTGTTTCCTTTTGGCTTGTTTTGTTATACACTTTATAGTAACGATTTTTTTAAATTTAAGAGTTCTGTTAAAATATTTTGAATATTTTTGCAGCACAAAACTTGTTTAAAAGTCATTTTTCCTCGGACAAAAAATGACCTAACTCTACAAGACGCAACTAAAAAATAAACTTCTAGGACACTCAAGCAAAATACTGTGTGTTTAATGGACCGGGGCAATCAACTAGATAACCACAGAATCACAGAATTGAAGGGGTTGGAAGGGATTTCGAAAGATCATTGGGTCTAACCCCACTGCCAAAGCAAGTTCCTTAGAGCAGGCTGCCCAGGTAGACATCCAGACAGGCCTTGAATATCTCCAAAGAAGGAGACTCCACAACTTCCCTGGGCAGCCTGTCCCAGTGCTCTGTCACCATCACCGTGAAGAAGTTCTTTCTCATGTTAGTGCGGAACTTCCTGTGCTCCATCTTGTAGGCATTACCCCTTGTCCCATCCCTACAAATGACTGAAAAGAGGTTGGCCAAATCCCTCTGTCTCCTCAGGTATTTATACACATTGATGAGATTCCCTCTCAGTCTTCTTTTCTCCAGGCTGAACAGACCCAGGTCTCTCAGCCTTTCTTCATAGGAAAGATGCTTCAGGCCCTGTATCATCTTTGTGGCCCTCCACTGGGCTCTTTCCAGGAGATCCCTGTCTTTTTTGTACCAGGAAGCCCAGAACTGGACACAATATTTATTAACACTGGACATAGTATTCATTGCAGAAGTATCTAAGGATTGTGGTAGCTCACAAGATGAAGATGACTCAGGAATACATGTACTTTTATTTTGCTTAAGAGTACATTACAAAAGAATTGATGTTTTCTTTCTACCCTAGTCATCATGTATATAGCCTTGGCTGGAGAATGGTATAGGTATGAACAAAATGGGGACAATCCAGAGAAGGATGATCACAGGTGTTATAAATACGGCTTAGGAGGAAAGACTGAAAGAAATAGGGCTCTTTACTTAAAGACTAATAGAAAACATAATATGCAAATGTGGAAAAGCTGTGAAAAGAAAAAAGGAAGAATCTATCCTTTACATCTATGAGGCACAAGAAGGGAAATAATGAGCTTAACTTGTGTCGAATGGCTTCTGGCTAAATGTTAAAAACAAAACAACAACAACAACAAAAAACTATTAGTTAAGCTAAAAAATGCTAGTGTACAGAGAGGTGCTGAAGCTTTGTTTTGAATGTCTTTAGATCTACCAGAAATAACAAGAAAATAATGGACCCTACTCTGGGAGTAAGGTACTAAATACCTTTCGGAAGTCCTTTTTGGCCTTAGTTACCACGATTCTCTCCTTCTGAGTGTATCTGGCTGAGTGTGTGGCTTACTTATTCCTGCTCCTCTTCTGTATGTCTTTCCATGTACCTTTGGAAGGCCAGGGTACCCAGCTTGGGCCCACGATACCTCAGTTCTCTTATCACAATAGGCAGAGCAAATTTGTTTTGGTAAACCCTATGGTTCGTCGTAGACCTCCGTAATTTGAATTCATATTCTAGCAACTTTTTTTCCCAGTGAAGACATCTAAATTCCACTTTTCAACCTACTGTGCAATAACTCAACTGCCAAACCTGCCCAAGTGCTGATTTGAATATTCAGTTGTAAGACTGGGACACCCTTTGAAGATATGTATGTTTGAACGCTGGTTTGGCTGCATTAAAGGGAAAATGAAGACATGGAAATATATTAAGCAATGTTGAATAGCTGCTAGAGGTTTGGTTGAAGAGCTCTAAGGAAGAAATGTAACATTTATTTTTGTACAACATTTAGCTAATTTATCAGAATATTCTTCAACTACTGATCCATGTAATATGTGTTACATTTTAAGGTGTAGGTTGTTGTTTTTTTATTGACAGGAAGACTGAAGAAGTAATTTTAATTTAAGTGATTTTATTTATATGCACCCCTAAACATATTTGTATACGCAGGGAGCTCCAATTATAGTGTAATTAGAGTAACATGAGAGCCTTAAGATCAGGAGTTCAAATTTATATTTGTAAATATTCCACTAACATCTAAAACACTCTTCAAAGATGTTTATTATCTCCATTTTCTGATTGATGGGGTTGTCACGCTTTTAAATACAAACCACAGTAGTATTAACAGAGAGAGAGTTTCACCTATATACAAGACCTTTATTATTTGAATGTTTGAATGATTGTAACTGTAAGATAATTGGAGCAGGAAGTTTAAATACATGAATGTGAGGGGGAAGAAGCTAAATAGCTGAGCCTGCACTCCTCTCTTGTATCTACATAACATCTAGATTATTATTATTAATTTTATTGAATACTAAAAAATGATGATATACATGTAAGAAGCAGAAAGAGAACAAAAGCAGTATGCCAACTGTGTTTTTATTTATTTAACTTTTTTTTTTTTTTTTTTTTTTTCCAGGAGAGGTTTAGTGATTTGGGAGATGATGCATGCTTTTGGATTCTTGGAAAAAAAAACATTCATTTTTTAAAGTATATGACAACATTGATTCATCCAGTGTTGTCCAAAGAAAATTCTGTTCTAAGTGATCAAATTCCTTACTGGTATGTGATACGGGAAGTGATGTTCATGCAGCAGATTCATCTATTTATTCACATATTACCAATAGGTTATGGCATGATTTGGTTTTTGGATATTGTCTGGTCTATTCCTTTCAGGAAAAAGTCTGTTAGACTGGTTGTTATTTCTGGAAATAACTCCTATAGAGAAGCCTGGCAAGTATCTTATTGATCCAAGACAAATGTGGAAGGAGGAGATTTTTGGCAAAAACAGATGAGAAGTAACATTTCTTAACTGATACGATTTTAAAAATCTGTTCTCACAGCCTTTACTCAAGTAAACTATCATTAGCCTTAGCTGGAATTTCTTTAACGATGCCTATAAGAAAATATTTCTGTTTTATCTTTTTGTTCTCTTTTGTTTTTCAGTGTTGATTCTGGAGCGCATTTTATGATTAACTGATTGCTGAGAGCAGTTCAGCTTTATAATAAACCAAACCTTTAAGATTAGTATTTGTTTCTCACTCTAGGATAGCAGATTAAGATTATGGTTTGGGAACAGAGCAGGAAACCCGCTGACATCCCACTCTGCCAGAGAGCTGGGCTGGGGCAGGTGGCCGTACAGAGTTGTAGCCCAGTGTGTACTAGGAGCCACTGTTGTGATCCATTCCCCACTGCTGGAGTAGTGCTTGGGGTGGGCCTGGAGGCCTTCAGACTGGGTTCCCTGGGGAGGCATGCCCAGCCCAGAGTGCAGGGATCGGGCTGGTTTAAAGATGGAGCTGTAGATCCGTACATGTTTGGCCTTGGAGTGACTGAAACAACAATTTAAAGGAGAAGTTTCAATCTTTAATGAATAAATACCTTACTCAAGTGCATTTCTTAAGGCATCTGCAATTGTTGTAGAAAGTCAATGTTTTGCTGTTGAAATGCCTTGTAGCAGAAAATATGTATGATTATTCTTTGGTGGGTGGTGAGACACACCTGGTCCAATCCTTGGTGACTGCTGTCATTTTACTTTAACCAAAGAAATTAATTTTTGTGAGGTTTTGGAGAAAAGATAAACTCATATTAATTTTTCTTTGGGAATAAGTCATACCATCTGCTAATTTATTCTCTGGTGAAGTCATGTTTTCAATTGGTTAACTGTTTCAGTAAGGAAAGAAAGAGGACAGAATAGTTTGTCTGTTGCTCCAGGGAGACTTGCTAAAGCTAATATGCTGCATCAGTAGAAAAGGAAAAGAAGGTATGGATTTCCTAACACCATCTGTATCACATACATCCTCATACAGCAAAAGAGCTGGAAGAAACATCCTTGGAATAAACAGGTTAGTGGTAGCTCTGTTGATATGGTATAGGTGGGGGTGGGAGAGAGATTATGTTGCTAACAGCTTGGATTAGGTTTGTGGTTTCTAGAAAAGATGAATTTCTTAAGATGCTTTCTCTCTCGCTCTCTATAGCTAGGAGCTTTTATGTCCTTGTACTGTGTTCTATTTTATTTTTGTCTGAGATAAAGACCTGGGTCTTTCTGGGTTGTTGAGACCTCTGGAATTTGACTTCAGTTGTGGAGAAGCAGAGGTTGTGCAGGCCACCCACCCGAATTGCTGATTTAGTGCAGTCCTGCAGTTGTTGACTTGAGTATTGTCAAAAACCATGCCATACTATCTGAACAAACACACCTCTATCTGCAAGTGATGACTCATCCAATCTTTTTAGCAAGCCTGTGTCAGCTTAAAACACACCTTTTGCAGATTGTTTTTGCCTTTTCTAGCTATGGACATAGGTCTAGAAATGACTGATACTCACTGAGTCTGATCGGTTTTCCTATTATGAGCTGTAAATATCAAGAGAAATAGCTCTCTCCCTCTTCTGAGATACTAGTACTTAACAGTAAATGCTTTTCTAGCAGCATTACATAAAACTGAAAAAATGTTTAGCAAACCATGTTTTAATGACACTAAGCTATGGCTTCAACAGGAAGCGGGGATGCATTGCTCTAACATCTATGGTATGGGTTTGGTGCCAAGAAACAAAACGGAGTGACTGAATGTGAAACAGAGCAGGCCACAGTTATTGCAGCATATAATCTAATGTGAAAATCCAAACAAGTAGGACTCACCCAGCATGCAAAAAAGTTTAATGGGACTAGAGGGAAGAACAGACTTGAAACAGAGCTGGTTTTGCTGAAATATGAGTCTACACTGGGAGGGGGGAAGTAGCTGGTATACAATCACCACTACATTGCTGTTTATTGCTTTATGGAATTCCCTGCAATTCCTGCTTCTCCCCATGCTTTATTAATCAAAGTGAGGAATTGTGTTGAAAGTCACAAGGTGTTCCTTCCATAGCATTTGCTTTCTTGAGTAAGGAGGAGGATTCCCTGTGTCCTCCCCGGTGCTGACAGGCCTTTGGTCCCCTCCTTGTTCCTTCCCTCCAGTTTCTATTTCATTGTGGCACACACCTGGGGGTAGGTGGATGACCACATCCAGAAAGGTAGAAAGGGATTTAATGTTTTGAATGCCTTTGCCTCAGAGATGTGAGCATTACCTACTGGTCTTCATGTTCTTCTTTTGCATTTAATAAATATGCCCTTCCTTGCAAAGGAGACTTTGCTAAGAGGATATTATGTCTTCAGCTGAAGTACTTGCCATGAAACACTATTCTGGAGTTTTCTTCAGTTCATTCTACCTCAGAATGGTGGCTTTTAAGAAACTGCTATCTAGTAAGAAATGTTTTCTTGAATCAGTTTATATACTTTTTTTCTCTCAAATGCAAATCTCGCACAGGGATCTTAATACTTTGCATTTATGTGACATTTTTTGTCGGAAGCTTTCAAACTGCATCGTATTATGAGTTTTGAAGGTAAGAAAATTCTACCTTAGACACATGTTTTTAATTAGACTAAACAAACAGTAACGAAGTCATGGCCCTGATCTGCAGGTTGATCCCACTGATTGAACCCAGCTCTCACATGAATTCTTTGTGAAACAGGGGCCTAACTTTGGATGTCTTTCTTCTGGAAATGAAGGAGCTCAGCTGCACCAGATGATTAGCTTTTTAAGCAAATAACTTTTTGGCTATCAATGGAGGGAGCCCAGGAGGAATGACCTGCAGGTGTGGAGGAAAATTTAACTTCTCAACCATGCAGTACTAATTCTTTGTTCTGCTGATGCAGGATTAGAGCTCAATGGGAAAGAAAAAGATCAATGACATTTAAGGCTTTGTCTGTGCTAGGGTAGGATTTTTATGTTCTCAGCACCCATAACTGGGAACAGATTTTCAATACTACTCAATTCCCACTAGATGCTTAAGTACATACTAGCCATTAAAAACAACTCAGCACCAAATGTCATGAACTCTTGAAAATCCACCCACTTTTTTGGGTACTTAAATTCTCTTTTGAGAAATATAGCTCTGTATTTAAAAAAAAAAAAAAAATCCCCAAAATAGCACATACAATTTGTACTGTGTGTGGTGCTTCTGCAAACTTAAGCTAACTGCAATTAATGGTGTCTACAGCATGGTCACTGTTGTGGAAGTTCCGTTAGCAAAAATCCCAGAGTAGGCCCCCACCTAGAGGTAAACAAACTTCAGGAGAGAATTTGAAATGATTCAAACTGTTTCTCAAGACTGTTGAAACTTAAAACACAAGCTTCTTTGAAGTTTAGGATGTTCTTTTATTAGTAACCCATATTATTACATTTTTGTCTTCTAATTTCTGGGATTTGGATAGACCTGAATAGACAATGTAAAGAACAAAGATTTTATCCCCAATATTTTTATTCTAGAGGTGACAGAATAACTTGTTATGGAATGACTGAAGGGTTTTGACTTGGCCAGAAGTAAAAACTGTCTGCAACTGTCTTAGGAAAGTTCTGTTAAAAGTGCTTTTGTTTAGCAAGCAAGCATGTAGTTATTATTTTAAGAAGGTGAATTTAATTAATCAAGATTCACAAAATAGCATTCCTAGGTCCTATTAATGTAATTCTTAGATATAAAACTAGTTATCCAGGCAAATTTGAACCAGTTGACTATGCTACAGTGATTTCTGGTCATCATGTGTTTGAGCATCCTCTGTTTACTTCTGGAGCCAAGTCAGTGTTGGAGAATTTTGTCTTTCAGCAGCATCTTTCCGAGTGCTGAAGAGGTGTGATTCCCCAAGAGCATTGCTGACATGACACCTAGATATTACAAATATTACAAGTATTACTTATTTCAGTTTTGTGGTGGAGGTCATAGTACTGTAATTAGATGAAGTGTAGCTTTGCTAATGTAGCTGAGACCCCATGAAGAAGATTTAGCCAAACTGATACACGAGTACATTGATCATAGTGGAAATGTAGCCTGGTTGGATGGTGCAACTACACTGATGGCTTTCCACTGCTTTTTCTCTGCGATTCTTTATGTGATGAAGACCAGTTTATTTTGAGTTTTGTATTCTGCTGAACAAGTCTGTTAGTTAAGATTCCACTTTGAGGAACTTGGAAGTTGTGGGGATTTTTTTATTTTTGTTTTGTTTTTTCCTGTTTTGAAGATATAATGAGGACTTTGCACTGGAAGCCTGCAGCAATCCTGTTATGCTGTGATTAATGTCACTGTATAATTCTGACAAGCTGAAGCCCTCCCAGGGTGCTCATTCATCATGAATCTCTCTATAGCTCTTATTTATTTATTGAACAACATGTAAGCACAGTTCCCTTTTTTGTTTAATGTATCAGCATTTCAGTGTATGTGGACTTCAAGGTTTCAGCTTTGTTGACAATAATGAGATCATCCAGACAATTATCGTTTGATTTTCACTTCACTAGTGAGGAAGATTAAAGAAAAGTTAAGGAGCTTTGTCTGTTTCCTGTTACCCATTTACTGAGGGGGAAGAAAAACTAACTGTTTAAAATGTATAAATTATGAGACTTTAGATCATACTCAAACAGTACGTGAGGAGACTGCATACCATCAGTTCATTGGAGTTTTGAATGGGTCAAGCTGGCTTTCTGCTTAACTAAACCATGACTTGGATCGCCACTTAAACAGCAGGTATGAGTTAAGGTCCAAGGCTTATCCTATATGTCTACCACATATGAGCATTCATCCAGCTACTACAGCTTCAAATATTCACAGTGCAAAGATTAATTGCTTGTACAAGGGTCTGCACCTAGCATTAGCATTTTGTTAAGGCATGCAGGTTCCTGCAGCTCCCTGCCCTGTCCTGCCATGTTTCACTGGGAGAATAAAAATGGATAGGAAATCAGTAGAATATAGTAGAATAGTTGAGTTGGAAGTCCAGCTTCAAATCAAATCCAGCTGCCTGACAACCTCAGGACTAGCCCAAAATTAAAGCATGTTATTGAGCATGACGTGGTAATAAGATGTCATATAAGGTTCCAAAATCAGGGATGTGCAGTGTCATGGGCCACAGTGGCAATAAGAACGCTGGTCACATTCTTTAACACATTGGAAACTGCTCAGATACGGCTGTGATAGGTGTTGTGTAACAGTCTGAAGTAAAGTGATTCTCAGTACAGAAGTAACATTACACCTACACAAAAATGTATTGCTCTGGACACTTTAAGATCAGACATAAATATCAAGAAGTTGGAGGGAATTCAGAAAAAAGCCACAATCATGATTAAAGAGCACAGAAAGATGATGGCAAGAAAAGATGAAAAGAACTAGATGTGCATAGCTATATGATGATTAAGAAGGTGCATAAGCTTCTACAGCTAATTGAAGTGTATAAACGTAAAGGAAGGAACATAACTGTTTGGAGTGTTACAAGGGCTTGTAACTGGGAGTAGTTGGATGAAATTAATCAAACAAAAATTTAGGTTGGGAAATTTCCAAACAGTGGACCATATGTTCCCTTCTGGCGTAAAAACGTGTGAAGGGGAACAAAACACTCTAAAAGCCGTGTGGTGTTTGAAGTGCAGCTGTTGTTCCACATTCTCTCCCCTGCTTTGTGAAAGTAAGGGCCAGGGCCAGGTTTCTGAAGTGCACACACTATCAACACAAGTGTTAGAAAAACCAGGAAATCTGTAGTTAAGCTTATCCAGCTCTTGAAGTCCCAGTTACAAGTTGTACCTTTGCTTTTCAACCTTGCCCATTTTTACTTCCCATGTCTCCTTCCTCCACCCAAACCTTGACTCACATGGAGTCTGTGTGTTTAGAAATGGATGCTTTTGCTTTTTTGGGAAAGCTGATTGAAGCTTGGAAGTATATGATTCATGTGTGGACAGCCTTTCGCTTCATGTTAAGTTCAAGTGTGTTGAAGGGTGGACAATGAAGGGAGTCGTACAGTGCCGAATATTGTAACCGTATTTAACACGAGTCCTGATATACAAGTTTAATACCTCCTTCCCCTGTGACAGCTTGTGTATGTGGCTGAAGTTACCACTTTTTATGGGAGACAGAGCTCTTCATGGCTTAAGGTTAGCAGTGAGAAGTGCTGTAGAGAAAGAGAATTTTTAGACTTTGCTAGAGTAAGAACTCAGTGCATAATTTCTGGGTTGTCTTTTCTTTGCATAGAGTACAAATATGTGGGGGACTTCAGCCCCCCCCCTCCCCCCCTTTTTTTTTTTTTGCCCACTTTACAAGACCACTTAAAAAGTTTTGCTTTTAGACAGGGCCTTCTCAACTTTACTGAATCCTGATGTCCTTCAAATTTCCCCCTCCAAGTGCTTCCTAACTTCTCCACACTCCCCACAGCTGTACTCCAGATTGTCCAGTGAAGAATTACTATGTCATGTTTGGAGACTAAATACAATCATTCAAGTATTTCAGCAAGACTGAATTCTGTTTGTTTAAATGCATGTTTCAACACTAATTATAGAGTCATTGCTGATTTCTTCTTAATAAAAGTCCAGAGAACATAATATGTCATATAGTGACGGTATTTTGGTTTTTCTGTTTGCATTTTTCTAAAAGAAACATTTTGTCCAAGACAGTTCTCCTATTTCCAGATTTTAAACAGACGTGGGTCATTTGAAAGTAGGCCAAAGGAGCTTGAAATCTTAAATGTATATAAACTATCTTTTAGAGAGACAGTATTTATCCATTTGTCATTGTATCCATTGTATCCATTGTATTTTATGTCACCTTTCATTACCAAATCTCTAAATCTTCAGGCAAATATCTCTAAATTTCCCAACACACAACTAAATCTAAGCATCCTTCATATTTCCAGTGTGTTTGAGAAGGAACTTAGACTATTCAAATCAAAGTCCTTTAAAAAACAGAAGGAATCTGCATTTTCCACTCAAATAATTTTATTTAGATGAAAATTGCTGCTGATATAAAAAGGTAAGGTTTACCAGCTTACACTAGACATTAGCTTGGTCTACAGCTGTTCATGGTAGTCTTCATGTCTTTCTATTAGATTGTAAAATGTATATGTACATTTTAAGCATTATTGGTCATATGTTTTCATAATAGTAATTGCTTTATTTTATAAACATTTAAGAGACCCTAGACAGCTTTGAGTTTTCTTGTATTAATACATGCAAGTAAATAACACCATATTAACCAAAAGCTAGCAACAAGTCTTTTTTATTTCTTTTTCAATGTTCACTTTAATGTTCTCAAACACCAAACAATAAATGAAATAGACCTGCACCCAAACTGAATTAAAATTTCATCAAAAGCACAAAGGCAAGAGAATTCTGAATTAGCTGAACCTTTGCCTCCTGCTGTGTATCTAGATGTTGCTGGAGTCCCCTAACCTTGATTAGTGTCGGCACCAAAGGCTATGTGTTATTGTAGATCAACTCACACAATTACTGCTGACATCTTTAATCTAGCTTTATAAGCAGAAAAAGATATAACACTGTCTAATGTTTAGAAGCTGGAGCTACAGAAATTCAGACTTGAAGTAAAGTGACCTTTTTCAACAGGAAGGGTAAATTAACCATAGGAACAATCTACCTAGGGACATGTTGGTTTCTCCATCACTTGAAGTCTTTGTATTAAGAGTAGGTATCTTGTTAAAGGAGGTTCTGTAGGTCAAATGAAAATGATGGTTTTGATGCAAAAATTAACGGTTGAGGTTGTTTCACCTAGGTTACCCAGGAGATCAAATACAATGATCATAACAGTCTATTTTGGTTGTAATATCTATAGATTCATTGAGTGAATTATGTATTCAGCAAAATAGCTGCAGACGAACAAACAAATAGATATTTAGCTTTATTTATTTCATACTTATAAGAGGTATGCTTGTCTTCAGTATTTTATCTATGAAGAAAATCAGTATCTAGATTTAAAAGAAGACTGTCAGACAACAGACATACTGCTTCTCTTATGTCAGAAAATAGATTTGATGATTGTGCAACCATATGAAGTTTTTTCAAACAAACCATGAGCCTACAATTGTAATAATTTTTGATTTTACATTGCCAAGATTTTCCAATTTCTTAAAACTGCCCTAAAATGTGTTTATATACTAGTGAGTTATTTCACTTCCTATTTCCTCAAGTCAGCTTAACAGAGAGGTTTGATTAATCTCCAGACATAGGATTTGAAAAGAGCATGTAGGCTGAGTGTGTGGGATTTTTGTTTTGCTTTATCTTATTTTGCTTTTAGTAATAAATACAGTGACTTAAGTCAATTTGTTTAACAAAGCAGACTGGATCTTGGTGAATCACCTTAATGGGTTTCAGAGATGGCTTTTTAATTTGCTGCAGTTCTTAAGCTATTGAAAGCAGAAAATGAATAAATTATGTCTTTTAAAAACAATAACAACAAACTCAAGTCTAATGACTTCATGGAATGATTTCAAAGTAACATTGCCCCTGGTGGAAAAATGGGAGCTGCCTGCTTTCCAAATGGGCTGCACCTGTGCAGCTCTCAGAGAGGTTAAAAACATATCAAAGAGTTTCATCTGCGCGGGGCCTTCTGGGATGTGCTAAATGGATTCAGAAGTTGGAGGAGGATCAGCAGTCCTGGCATCATGTGCTGTGTTACTGTTGGTCCTTGTTTCCTGTTAATTGTATTACTGCCAGAGAAAGACTTTTTTTTTTTTTTTTTCCTGTCTCATAAAATAAAATAAAAGACTCAGCCTGCAGGCATGGGATCTGATGCCTTTGCTTGCTGCAGAGATGCAGTCATCTGGTTTTAGCCCTCAACATCTAATGGCTGGCATATGGACAGAACGCAGTGTTCTGTGCCGCTCCCCTGGCTTCTCGTAATCAGCGATTGAGATCCATTATTTCAGCAGGTGTGCTAATATCTGCAAGCATGGCTGCCTTGCTCTGCTAAAACTGAAGATGTGTGGTTGTGGCCTCTCATACAGAAATGTTAATAAAATTCTTATTGCACAGAACGAGTTCTGTTCTACAGAATGGCCAGTGTCCTTAAGAAACACATGGGGTAAGACTCTATTTTGGACTGCTGTAGAACTAAATTAAAAATGAGAAAAGGAAGTAGCAAAGTTTGAAGGAGATGTTTCAGTAACAAGCTGTTGGACCTAAATGATGGTGGCAGCAGCAGGAGGTAGGGAACATCCCTTAACATAGCTATTATGAAAGAGCACATCTCTTTAAGATATATTTAAATTTCAGAGAAGTTCTTTCCCTTACAGACAAGAAATTCCAGTAGCACGTTTATCACCATGTACTCAATAGGCTGCTCTATTTTTAATAAGAAAATCAGAAGAAAAAGCATTTATCTTTATGCATGTTTCCATGTTTCCATGTTTCCAAATTACATATCACATGATATACAGAGTTAATAATGCCTGTAGAAACTTTAATGTTTACACTTTTATTTATTCCTCTTTTGACAGCTGTATTCTTGTTTTGTTCTTTGCAATTCACATCATTTCAAGACGCACAGACATTCAACTGTCTAGTTACTGGAGAATTTCAAGTATTTTTAAGGCAATGTTGGCATATAGCGCTCCCAGGGCTAGGAGCATGTTCTTGAGAGCATTTATTCCCTGGAACATGAGGACTATGTATGTGAATAAGTCTCTGCAGGATGTGGCTACATTCTTGCAAGATTAATGAGACAGGGAAGGGTTGAAAGAATAGAGAGCTACCACTTAGCCAAAGCTCTGTTTGAATGGAGACATTTTTCTGCAGTACTGCTTGAATCTGTACTGTCTGAATTGTGATGGCTATAATGTGTGGCTCAGAAAGACAAATATTTAGACCCCAATATAGCTAAACCTGGAATTTCCAACTGAAATCAAGGAAAATTAAATGTTTCAATCATTACAAATGAATTATCTTGATCTCAAGTTCAGCATCTTCAGTATATGAATGAATACTGATTACATATAACAACAAGGTAGCAATCCTAACAGTGCAGAAATCATGTTGTGTTTTTTTTTGTGTGTGTGTTTTTTTGTGTTTTTTGTTGTTTTTTTTTTTCTCCAGAATTAGTGCTGACACACTCTGCTGTATGTTAGAGTATATCCATGTTTTCTTCATGCTAGCTGCCAGCCAGAGTGCCAAGTGTCTTCTGAGTCCCTAAAGGCTCCTATGTACACTTCCCAGCTGCCTGATTGTAGGAGCTCTGAAATCACAAGCTGCAGGAAAAGTATGGCGTGATTTTACAAAACATGAGATTTTACTATAATTTTACCTCTGCCTTCTGTATTTTTTAACTTAAAAAGGAAGTCACCAAATATCCCAGCCAGGATACACAATGTAGATGTTATCTCCAACTGTTCTGTTTATCAAGGCCTTTCACTAACCCAGACAGCTTTCATTATAGTTTGCCTGCTTCTCTTCCATGCCTATGTTCCTCTAGCTAATTCTCTTCCCCCATTGCCTTCTATAAAGGGTGACAAGAGGCAGGACAAATAGGGTTTTTAGCTTGTAGGGTAGAAGTATGGTCATATGGAATGAAAGCAGCTGAGCTTGAAGCTGTGAAAGATATGGTGAAAAGTGTATTTGAGAGGCAGAACAATTTTCACATGCAAAAGGAAACTCTTTTAAACACATGGATTTTTGTTCCAGATCTACAGAGGAGGAAAAAAGAAAGGTGACTACATCATTTGTAGACGGAAAAGAAGTGATAACACATTCAAATTAGTATCTACAAGTATGAAGAATTTTTTAAGCCTCACTTTAGGTCATGCAAACAGAATTGTAATAATGAAAGCTGCTTAAGTTTTTGCAGTCTCATTAGACCTCAGTGGATATACACTAGCCATGCACAGAAAGTATTTTCCTCTTTTATTATCTAATGGACTCACCTCTCCTATAGGCTGTACCTATTTACTGAAGGAGAAGGAAAACCAACTGTTTAACAAGTATGAATTATAAGGCTTTATGTTACAGCCAGACAATTTGTGAGGATTCTGTGTGCCATTAGGAGTTCTGAGAACGCTCAACTGGCACACTTGGTTTGTCACCAACTCAAGCCCCTGCTTTATGAGAGTGTGATTTGATGGTCAAGGTGCATCTTAGTATGTGTTGGAGGTGTTTGTCCAGTTCACACACTGTGAAATTCATTACAGTACCAATTTCCTTCTCAAAAAATATTTGTATAAAGGGTTTGTATATGATTTTAGTCTGTTGCAAAGGTCACCATTTAAGTCTTTGGAGTGAGAGAAAATGTTTCAACTAAAAACCAAATGCTTGTGCAGGCAGAAAGGTGTTTTGCTAAAAGCAGTGTGCTTACTAAAAGAGCCAGTCAGTCAAACCAATAAAATAGAAAAATCTTTCCTATTTTGAGTGCAACCCAGATTTTGAAGTTTGCTTAGAAACAACTCTAGACAACACCTGGTTTTCATTTGCCAGCACCTGGTCAGCAAGACTTTGAAAGCTGTGTCTACCTCTTTCTGTCTGTAATGCCCTGAATATGTTTCACAGTATTGTGCATACAGGCCTTTGTGACACCACAACACTGCTCCATGTTAGTGCACACAGTTGTCATGCTTTAGTGTTCTGCCTATACTACCTGAAGGTATATGATATAACCCCTTTGTGGAATTCACCCTGAAAGGTACGAAAGGGAAGTCCTCATAGAAGAGTTGGAGATTTAAGTCTCCAGGACAATGTATTTCCAAACACTTGAGTTTTAATGGCCTATAGCTTTCTCCTCCATCAGAGCAATATCCTGTATGAAGAAGTTTGAGAGGGAGATCGTAATATGACTTCTGTGAAGTTTTGCGTTTTTTTGTTTTTTTTTTTTTTTTTTCCAGTTTCTAGTTCTGCTGCATCTCAAACAGACACCCAGTTAACTACCAGCCCTTGGTCTAATCTGCAACATCAGGCACATTAGGAAAGTGTCACCTATGATGGAGAAGACATGGTGACTGAGTTAGAAATCCCATTCCTGAGCTTACTCTATTAGTTATAATGATATTTGTTTTAATGAAGTATGCTGAAAAAATTGTCATTATAAGGCACGCTGGTACACTGCAAATGAAATCTGCTGGACAGATTCATAATTATAGTTATTAGCACTTAGAAATAGCGGTATAGTAAACCCCTTCATCTCTCTTCTTTGACTTTTTTCTTTGGTTGTGAGATGACAAATTTCAGGCTCCCTGATAAAGCCGGACAAGATAGAGAAGAGGCTCTGTTTTGGAGAAATTCAAGGAAAAAGAAGAGCTAGAAAAGCTATATGAAACACTGCTTTTCTTATTCTGTTAGTGTTTCTTAACTAATAATGTCAAGCTGCAGACATGGACTCTAGTTGTCAATAGCTTATGAAAATAGATAAATAAATGCATTGTGTTGCTTCCCCTAGGCATTTATGTATAAGTGAGGTTTGTCTTGCATTAAGACCTGACTTCTCTTTGTCCATTGTTCTTGCCTTTTACAGTAAGAGCACCACTAAACTTGCTGAGATATGTAAAGAATATTTGCACTATATTTGAACTCTGACTTGGGTGTTTAGAGACTAAATTAAGCTTTGTTCTTCTCACTTCTTACAGAGCTTAAACTACAGTATGTGATGTTTTAAATATGGTCCCTGAGCCAAGTTGTTTCCTCCCTAGAACATGCGTTAGGCATCAGCTCTCGCCCGTCATTTGCTGGGATTGATAATGTGCCAAGTCTTGAAGTCTTGACTCAGTTCTTACTCCGACAAGACTCCCATGGAAATCAATGGAAGTTTTGCCTGATAAAATGCTTCTGGATTCCTCTCCAAAACACTTGGCTGTTTTGCAGGCACGTTTGCAAAAATCCAACATTTCAGCCCTGTAAAGCAGGATTATCAAAATCTTAACTGATGGAGGACATTCTGAGGGCAAAATACCCAGAGGCCTGCTGCTGGCAGTGGAACACTGCCTATGTTTGAAAACCAAACCAAAACAAACCCAAGGGCTACAGGACAGTACATCATCTAAAAAGCTGCTAGCAGAACAGCATTTAAACTTATCTGGCAGTATCTACATATGGACAGCATGAAACAACAGTACCTTGTTACACTGTAAGATGATCAATCAATGACTTGTGTTATTTGGAGTCATTTTGAAACTGAACAAAAGGCTATGAGACAAGATCTTTATTATTTATTTATTTATTTTATGTTTGTCTTGCATGTGGAAATTAGAAAAACTAATGTGCAATTGGTTCATACAGAAAGATGTACTGTAGCTTAGCAAGCATTGCATTGCAATCAGTTTCAACAAATACCACAAAAACACTTCAGGATGAATATAATCACCAGAAATAAAGAGAAACAAACTTTAATGATCAGTTTTTAATGTGTGAGTATCATCCATCTCTTATTTTATAAACACATTTAGGTTTTTTTTTTGAAGCTCAGCATGCTTTATGTCATGCAATTTATGTTGCTTTGAAAGCAGTATGTGCTTTGCATCTGGAAAAAGAAGCCATTTGGGGGTATAGGAAAAAGTAATGTCTACATGTATACATTCTCCGTGGTTCTGCCATGGAGTAAATCACAGCCTGTTATTTTGCAACAGACGCATGCAACTTTCATTTCTTGGTGAAAACAAGCAAAGTGAAACACTTTTCATTTTCAGATTTCAGAGTGAGAAGCAGCATCACATGAAACCAACTTAGCTGTAATTTTTTAGTTAATCTACCAAACCTGTGCCATGCTGTGGAGCACAAGAATTCTGTTCCATACCCTTCAGTTCTGGTAGTGCAATTATCCCAGCCAGGCCCTGCAGCTCCTTAGGATGGTGCACATCTAAGTTGTTTCTCCATTTGCAGCCAGGGTACATACTGAGGTATGTGTACTGGTCCAACTGTGGAGTGCGCTTGTTCTGCACAGCTTATTTACAATAGCTCTAACTATGTGAACCAAGATCAGATCATGATTTTTTCCATTGCCTAGAGGGATGTATCAAAGGAGTAGGGCCTTGGCTTTTGGAAAGAAAGCATATCATATTTCTCTCCAAAGTCTTTCTCCAGCTGTCCGGGAACTGCACAGTGAGATTCTGGGATTATGTCTACACTGTGACATGTAGAGTTGTTAAAGCCTACTGAACCCTGTAACTCATGCTGACTTTCCCAATGACTATTAGCCCAGCTGCAATTTTGAATTAGAGCATTCATGTATTTGGGAAGAGTTGGCTTGTGTTGTCTCTTGACAGACTAATTTGTATCATGTATGATTTGCTTGTGCCCAGTCCATCCAGACTTGGTAGCTTGAGTCCATGCTAAAATACCAGGCATGCTTCTGTAACTATAGGCACCATTTCCTGCTCTGATACCTGCCTTTTACTTTTTTATATATATATTTTACGATCAAACAAAGCTTATGATCTTAGAACTGATTTACTATTGTTGTGTAAACTGCACAAACATTATTTTTTCCTGTCCCTCCCCGAAGTACAGACTTTTGGCTGAGATAGACTATTAACATGGGCATAAGCTTTACAGTATGAACTGGGGATGGACTAAGCCCTGAAAATGCATTTTTGCCAACTTTGTGGCCGTATGCTACAACAGAATATACAAAGGGTAAGGACGGTAAAACTATTGGGTGGGGTTTTGGGGGTGTGGGATAGAATTCTTTAGGATGGGAGCTGTTGAGTTTAAGACTCAACAGGGCTAGGCAAGAGCCCAACTTGCTGTCTGCAAAATGTTTGCTCCCCATCCTTACAAGAGTGAGTTGGGAGGGGAGCTAGCTGCCTCCACACATCTCACAGCTGTGTTTGGAACCAGACTGCACTGCAAGTTTTGAATGCTTCTTGCTTTAGTTCTTGTATAGTCAATTACCAAGGGGAAGATACAAGTCAGAAGGACAGATGTAATAGTAATGACAACGAAATCAAGGGAGTCATTATCTGGTCAGCTCTTCTTCAGAGTGTAACTTCCCTGCACAGAGTAGTTCTGAGGTTTCTAAACACATGGGCACAATTGCATCATGAAATAGGAACAGAGTTATATTATTTGAAGCAGAGTAATATTTTTAAAAATTAATTCTAATTTATTTTTTAACCAATCCATGCATCTGTTTGCTTTCCTGTCTAATACCTCTGGAAATCCCCCTGCTTGCACAGGACCTATGAATACCCCTCACAGGTAAGTATCGCTCCTTGCAAATACAAAAAAAGTTTAAAAGGTTTTTGCTACTTTTGTTCTCTGAATCTCTTGGAGTGAGTCTGTTTCATCTTCTCTAGCTTTCAGTTTGTGTGCTCTTTTGGCAGGAACTGTTGGCCTGATTCTGATCTTATTTGAAGTGTGTAAATCAGAATGAAGTCCTGTGCCTTTGAATGAGATATGGGAGCAAACAGCCTAGCATGGTGTGTGACGTCTTGTACTGCTAAGAATTCCATTTGGATTTGCAGCAAAAGGGAATTCTTAACCAGGCTCAGTTTCCACAAAGGGCAGTTTGCTACTACAAAGGGAGTAAAACAAATAGAATGACTTGATACTGAAACAAAAGTAGAGGTAAGGATCACAATAGTGAGTTTTAAAGGTGTTTATTAGAAAGCCTATAAAAAGAGGAGAAAGCAAAAAAGAGGGTAAGAGTCAGTTCAGCACACAGATATGAACAGTCAGTATTGACTCATTTTTCTGGAACATAGAAGAAAAAATTGCGAATTTGGTAAGACACATGATATTATGACTGAAATCTGATGTTTTTTCTTTCTCTGGCTATTATGACAATGCTCCAACTCTCAGAAAGGGATGGAGGGATGGTGGCATCAGACAGAATGGAGAGCAGCCGTGGTAGTTAAAGTCAGCATGAGTAAAAGCATAATTTTAACAAATAGAGATTTCTATTTTAAGGTTCACTGTTCTGGTCAAGCAGTGATTTGGGCAGGAATATAGAAGAAAACAAACAGCATTTTAAATTGACTAGTGGTAACACCATAGTATTTAATTTTTAGTTTTAGACTGGCACAGTTTCCGTTGATAACAGCTTTACAATTTGCCTTTGATCTTTACAGTGGGAGTTGTCTTTTAGGGGAAAAAAATTCTCTATTTCCAAACTTCTTTCTTTGTCTTTTTGCAGTCAGTGCTCGTGTGCATGTATAGATTTACCAACCAATCTATAATATATTATGATAGCTAAATTGCTGTAAACCCTGGGTGACCTGGCCTTTTTTAGAATGTCTTCACACGGGAAATTACACCACTAAAAGTCTAGTGGAAAAACTTCACTAGGATAGTTCTGATGGTAAATTTGATTATGCTGAGAAATTCTCAAAGGATGCTAACACTTACTATCTCAATAGTTTCCTTGCACTGAGAAGTTTAAAAACATCTTCAAGATCTGTTGCCACTGCAGTCATATAAATCAGCTAGCAGAATCATGCATCTTAGTCTCACTCACTTCCATGACAATATTTAAGCAATATTGCTAAAACTGGGAGAGCTTGGTTTGTTTTACTTCAAGTCAGTGAAGCACTTTTTCATAATTTATAATTCAACTACAGCACTTATCACAATAGAATTTTGTGGAGACCAAAATAAATTCAAGAAAGTATTAGATCTGTGGCTGATTGAACACCACTGCTAGGTTGTAGACTCTAACTCAAGAAGTCCCTAAACATCCACATGTTGGAAGCAAGGATGGTGGAGATAGATCTGTGCATGCCTTCTTTTTCCTCCTGATTAGAAACTTGCTACTGAATCACCAGCTTGACAAAGGATTGCAGATCCTACACTCTTAATCCTTATCAGGCTCTTTCCAGAGGTGCACATTGAAAGGTTGAGAGCCAGTGGTCATAGGGTGCACCAAGGGAAATTCCAAACAGATATAAGGGGGAAAAATTACAGTAAGGGTGGTTAACCACTGGAACGGGTTACCAGACATGCTGTGAAATATCTGTCCTTGGAGATGTTCAAAACTTAACTGGACAAGGCCCACAGCAACCTGACTTTGAAGTTAGTCCTTCTTTGAGAAGGGGTTTGAACGAGATGTCCTCCAGAGTCCCTCCCAATGTAGATTATTAAATAATTCTGTGATGATCAAATTGGAAGGAACTAAGTTCAAATCACTGCTACTAAAGTACCTCCCTTTCTGTCTCTTCAATCTCATTCACCAGTCTGAGAAATTTTATCTTCAAAATAGTTGTTAGGGCCAGGAAAAAAAAAAAATAAATAGGGAGCTTTCCACCTTCAGTTTCTGTGCACTGTTAATTTCCTCTTCTTGTTTAGGTCTAGTCTTTTGTTGTTGTTGTTCTAGTCTAGCAATTTAAATGGCAGTTACATCCTTGTGTTCATGTAGAACTAGGGACCAGATGCTCTCAGTCTTGTGTTTTGATGTGCACAGCTGGGGGTTTCCTGACTGAGGAGACCACTCTGTTCCCTCCAGTAACTTAAGAGTAATAACTGTTTATGGCAGTGTGTCTACTGAGAGATTTCTAACTGAACGTGTTTGCCAAAATTAGACTTTAGTAAGCCTACCAGGAAGACATTAGGACCTTTTCCTTTGTTTCCTTGCTCCATCTCTTCGTAATATTGAAATTAAATTCCTTTTCCTTTCATTAGGCCTTCTCTTTCCAGACTACCAAGACGAGGCTCCTGTCCTGCCTGCAAATCCCGTATCACGGCACTCATTCTTACTTCATTAGACAGCTGCTTGAACTCTGGCTGCTTCAGTGATAGAGACACCCTAAACTAGTCAAGGTTCTGCAAAAGTGTAAACACAAAAACACGTATTTTTCCATGGGGGAAAAAAAAAAAAAAAAAAGTCAAGAAAAGAGGAATGTGTTTTATTCTTACTCTTAAACCTGTATGGTGGTTTATACCAGTTAGATTGTTATACTAATGTTGTGTATATTTCATGCATTTTCAGTATTTCCCCATATGTTTCAAAAGTAATTTATGCTTATTAGTTTCCTAAATATTGTTCACCCCTCAAATATTGTACTAAAAAAAAATAAAAAATAAAAACAACATTATTATTCCAGCATGTGCAGTGTAGGCATATTATATAGGTGTTCACTTGAAAGGAACATCTAATTTAAATGCAATCTATATGTTAGAGATATTTTTCTTTTACCTGGCTCACCACCTTATTGTAGTTCACAAACTATAGAAATGAATTTGTAGTATCACAAAGATTTTAGTTCATAAAACTTTTATTTTGAAAGTTTGTAGATCTTGCAATCTGTGCTTCCTCAAGTCACAAGAACAATACTACCAGTCTTAGCTTTTTACATCTGCCTGATCCCCTTCTCGCTGATTTCCTTCCTTCCTTGAACATTTGATCCTTTTTTCCAGGTCTCTAATTTCCCAAATGAAATGAAGTGACCCTATTAACTTCCACCCTCCTTGCAGCCCAGCCTTGACAGAACTCCATGGCTGCTGTATGCAGCACCTCTCTGCTACAGCAATTTGCCAGAACTAGAATTTGTTTCATAGCCAAGTTTGGCTGCAAGAGAGTACAGGATAGGGCTCCGCTGCGGATAAGGAGCCACAATTTTTGTTTTGATTTGTTGCGATTTTTGTTGTGTGCTTTGTTGTTGTTGTTGTTTGTTTGTTTGTTTTGATTTGTTGCGATTTTTGTTGTGTGCTTTGTTGTTGTTGTTGTTTGTTTGTTTTTGTCAGTGTTCTACATATTTGGCTGTGTCAACTATGTTTGCTCTAGAGTAAGGAAAGAAGTTGGTCAGAAAATAACATGGAGTTGAGCAGTTGCTGAACTGCAGCTTGTATCATTCTTTAACTGGGTTATCAGTTCACATTCAGAGAGCTGAAACATTTATATTCTTGCATTAGAGGCAGAAGAGATTTGATTTGATTTTCTCCATATCTAATAATTTTTCTAATATTCATCTTGAGGTTTCAAGAGGAAGGTTAAATTGTTGGCTTATTTTATAGATGTTTTTATAGTTGCTCTACTCACTCACCCTGTGGTGGGCCTTTCTTGTATCACTGTAGTTCTGAGCTTGTCCCCAACCCAAGGCGTGGACTCCAGTTTTCACTGTTCTGATTTCATTGTCAGAGAGTACTGGAGATTCTTCCTTTGCCTCTTTCATGTGTGTAAAACTAGAAAACCCAGAGTAGGTTGCCAGAGAAACTTGGGGACAACAGCATGAGCAAATACTGCTCTAAAAAATACCATCTTAAGGTTGTGTTCCCAGTGTTAAAGTTCATGTAAGTAGCTGTCAAGTTTATACAGAGCAGGAGATAAAGCTGTTTGTGTGCAGTGTAAAATAGCAGGGGAGCCTTTTGATTTGCTGAGCGGCTTTGTCTAGATCCGTAGCTGCTTCTTTGCATGCTTAATATTATCTTTACAGTTCTAAGAACTGATAAGCTGTTCCGACCCTCAACAGGATCATCAGATAGACTTTCTTAAGAGCTATTACACAGATTATTTTTAATAGAAAATGCACTCATAATTCTGCATTAATATTGGAATTGTTTTCAACGTACAAACACCCTTCAAACTCAGAAAAGCCATCAGAACGAACAGAGCTATGTTCCTATTTTGTTAATCTTTATATCATCAGATATAATCTGCCAATGAGTGTATCTGTTCTCTCAACACTAGTTATTATTCTCCCACAGTCACAGGCTGCCACTGGCTGGGTACACTGAAGAATCAGTCATCTAGAGTTTTAATATTTTGTGGGTATCAAAGTTTTTCTGGATTGCTTCAAGCTTGGTAAGTGTCCAGCAATGATAACAAGATGCTTTGTGGTTTTATGAAATCTTCTGTACGGTTAATACTTCAGTTAAGTGTGAATAATATATTTCCAAATACGAATTCAGTGATCTACTTAAGGAATCAAACCACTTATAAGTTACAGATCTAATTCTGGTCTGAGAAATAACCACTATCTGATCACTAGCCAATATTTTCCATTTGTTACATGCAATTCTGGTGAATACCTGGATTCTGACCAATGTTACTGCTGTGATGCTTCTCATTGTTTCATCTTACGCATATTATACCCAATTGAATCCAGTATAGTATCTTTACCCTAATGCACTTCAGACTCTTAACTGGCTCAGATAACATTAACAATCTTTTCCATATAACTTTGGCACTTGTAGAGACCTTCTTGCTGAATAAGATAGAGTCTTATTCAGACTGTTCCTTACCATTTAGCTCCGTAACTGGCTTGACTTTTCTCTCCATCATGCTCTGTGGCACAACGTGCTCCTGTTCCTCAGTTTTATGGTCATAGTTTCAACAAAATCTGGTCTCAAATTAAGGATTGTGAACACGTACAAAAATAACATATATAGTTATAATATTGGAATAATATCTGGGCTTTGTTGGGACTCACAGATGTTATTGCAGTTGAAGAATACAGTAGGTAGGACAAGATATCATCATGGCTGGATGATGAATTTTGTATGGAGCTGTGCTAAAAGGGTGTGTTAGGCCCCAGTTATGCAAAGCATGTTTTTGTTTGTTTTTTCTGTGGCGAAAACAAGGCAGAATCAGAACTCTGTGAAACACTGCTGTCATTTCATATGGCTAAGACGTTGGAAAGCTTTGAAAATGAGAAGGGAATGAGGGTGACTTGACTGGAAGCAGATACTGGGAGGAGTTAGCCCACGGGTCCCTTGATAAAGCACCAAATTTGTAGTGTTTTTTTTTTGTTTGTTTGTTTGTTTTTTGAGGTCTGGGCTGTGTGAATACATGTGTTAAAGACAGAAAAGTGTTAAGTGTCCTAGGAGGGGTCCTAGAAGTGTTTGTTCATGATCTGGGACTAGCAAATCAGGGCACTTCCACTCCACTTTGTTTTGGAAGCTGGAAATTCTGAACTGAAATCTGGTTTTCCCTCTCCTCTGTGAAAGGAGACTGTAACTTATTTTTTCTTCAGGTCTATCTTAATTGAGCAATCACGTTATAGTATGAGCAAACATCTTCAAAAGAGATTCCAGCTTTAATGCCTGTTTTTTGCCTTTAGATATATCTGTACCATTTGAAAGGTATAGAAACTTTTGCTAATGTGGATCATTTTCACAGTACTTTTTCTGGCTCATTTTTCTTAGTATTTCATAGAAATGTACACTGTCCTTAACTTTCATAGCAATATACACTGCTTATGCTTAAGTTTATATTGTAAACTTCCTATTGAACAACTTTTCATCTAGTCATATTCCCTAGTTTCAAAGGTGCAACTTCATAATTTAAAAATGCTAAATGGGGATCTGACTTCGACTAGAGCTTTTTCAAGTATTCTTAGAACAATTGTAAAAGCACTTTCTATGAGACCATTTAGGATACTCTGGACTCAATATGAAATCATCATCTTGTAAAACACTTATAAAAATCAAACTGTGGCACATCGCCATATTCTTATAGCATATACAGATAATCTATGCAGACTTTAGATGTGCGGTATATATATGTTGAGTACATTAATGTGTCAACCTTCCGATATTGATTCTAATTCTCCTCTTTTCTTAATGTTTTTGTTTTTTTCCCCATTTTTAGTTTTGCATCTTTGAGAGTGTGCTCTGTGTGTTAGTTTCTATTTCTGCGGTTGTTTTTTAATAATTTATTTTATTTTGTTTTTTCCTTCCCTAATCTTTGGTTTTGTTTCTTCATAGACTCTAGTCTTTCTGTGGTTGAACCTCTGTCAATAAGTGAGTTACTGAAATGAGTGCAGCCCTAGTATAGTCCAGAATGCTCCCTCTGAAAGAATTATGATTGTTATTTTCTTTGTGACATGTACAGAGTAAAAATTGTTCCAGTAGTATATAATCTGCTTTTATTCACCATAGTTTTGTCTTCAGATTTTTATGGTAGCTTGCGGTGTCATGTTAGCCTTTTTCATAGGGTCAACCCTATGTAGACTGGAATTGTCTCCTATTCTGTAATATCGTCTGTAGTGCAAACTTTTGTTGCATTTTGAGTATTCTTCATAGGAATTTTCACTTTTGTCCTGTCCCAGCATGTTCTGATAAAATTGTGTGAATGTAGCATTCATTGTCTCATTTTCTTTCTACAACTGATAATGTGGTTTGGTTCCACTTTGCATTTTGGCAAATTCTCATCACTTTCTCCAAGTTTAAATCAGGACCTCCTAAGAGTCCTTTCCTCAGTTTTATGGTCATAGTTTCAACAAAATCTGGTCTCAAATTAAGGATTGTGAACACGTACAAAAATAACATATATAGTTATAACATTTCATATTACTGGAAAAAAATTTCAAATTGTACTTTAATTTCTCAGACAAGACATTCTCTGGGTCAAATGTTTTTTGGGGTTTTGTTTGTGTGTTTGTTTTTTCTTGTCAAGACTAATATTCTTCTGTTTCTTTAGATTGCTTTGGCAATCGGTTTACTTACATGACCTTACACTATTAATTCTAGTACCTCTGGCCAGTAATACTCAGAAAAATACAAGGAAAATATCTTTTTTTTTATTATTATTATTTTTTATTTTTCCCCTTTGTGGTATCATTCACCTTCATTATGAAGCAAAATTCTTACTTAACTGAAGAGGTTCATCTCTAACATACCTGTGCAATTCAGGCTGCTTTGGGATTTGTTGTTTCACTCTCTTTTTACCTCATTCTACCTCTATTTCCAATATTGTGAAATATTCATTGTTGGTCATTTAGAAAAGTCTCTAGTAATGTACCATGTAAACTAATATGCAAAGTAGATGTTTGTCACAATTCCCACTTCAGCTGACCCTAACAGTGACAGCTTTAACCAGAATGTTTCAGTCTCTTAAAAGGTCTAGTAGTAAGCAGTAATAATATAGTTCCGTATCCTGCACCTTATTTCCTTTTGAAATACCAGGATTTCCTTGTGTGGTGGAAAAAACATTAACCATAATTATCTGAAGATGAACTGCAAATTGGAGTGGAGTGCTTCATTTCCGAGACACTTTACTGTGGCATATTATTTGGATGTGATACTGCTTCTTAGGTTTGAGCACTCCATAGGCTGTTCTTGAAAGAACAAATCCAATGAATTAATTAGGAACATTTGCAGTTGCACAAATTCTGGGTGTACTCATGGTTTTCAATGAGCCAGTTCTTTCACGTATATTTACCCTAAATATTAGCAGGAGTTAACAGATTCACAAGGAGCCATCTGTTTTTTCTCTTATGGAGTTTTGTTTGGATGACTTAACCTGACAATTGTTTTGGCTGGGATAGCATTTGCTGTTAATTTCTCAACCTAGTGATAATGGACAAAGCGTTATTGCCATCCTTATATGTAAGCCAGCTTGTGTTTTAAATCTATAATGTTAAGGCAGCAATGCATGGTTTGTCCAGATCAAAAATTTGCTCTCATGAAAATACAAATAGAAATGCCCTTCTGATCTAAAATCCATCACCAGCAGGTACAGGTATACAGAATGTGAACATTGACTCTTGGTAAGCAACACTCTTAATTCTGTTGCCTGCTTGCCCTCCGTCACTGGACTCTGGTCTCAATCTGTAGAAACTTTGAACATGGATAGACTGGAAAGGGAGCTGTCTGTGTGTGTGCGCGTGTTTGTATGTATATTTGTATGGAAGGGATGGATGAACGCTAAAATTGCCAAATCACAATTTGCTGGCCACTGAAAGGATTTCTCTTTCTCATCCAGTCTATGATGACATTGTCTGGCAAACTCACAAATTAAGCCTCCTGTAGCTGTCAAAGCTCTGTGTATCTATGATTACATGAAGACTTGAACCATTCTTTTTAGGGCTGATTTTTTTTTAATGCAACCAGGTTTAATTACCTCATTGAATGTTTTCACAGTTCCCATTTACCTTTTTTTTCTACTGACTGAATTGATTGCTTTTGCTAATTGCACAAAAATATCTCAAATGCCCTAGGACTTCCTCTTTCCCAAAATACAGATCAGGCTCTGAGCTGCACTGCCTCAGCTCTCAGCAATCAGCTGGCATCACTTTTAGCTCCAATCGCCTTCCTGTTTGGTGGGCTGCTGAAAGGGAAGGGGAAACATTCAAGTTCTGTGGCCAAATCCACAGCCTTTTGGAATGACTTTTGCTTCTTTTTTCCCCCTGATCTTGATCTGCAAGTCCAGATGCATCTGAGTGTGTATAAACTGGTTCATTGCCTGTTTATCCTGGAAGACCTTATAAGAATTTGAATATGCCAAAAATACAAGTTTCCTCAAGTCCTTTGCCAGTTCAAGTGAGGTCTCTTCCTTCCCTCCTGACTCCTACCTCTCAGCTGTGCTGTGGCCAGCTATGCCCTGTACTGGCTGATTCAAGCATATTGAGGGCTGGTCCTGAATCAGAATGATTCAGGATTTGGAGAAGAAAAAAAATTGCAACATCGTTGGTGCTAGATCAGACTAGCTGACTTCTAAAACAACTCCTGCCCTTTCTGACCATCTTCTAAACCATTCATTTGAGTTTGATGTTGAGCTGAACAACTGCCAGAGCTTGCACTTCAGTTTAGCGGGAATAGCAGCTTGAAATTTCTGTGCTTATACTTCAGATCTCATTGCTAACACCACTAATCCCTTTTTGACCTAAGGGGCTCGCCAATTTTAGCTTGTTTCTGTTGGGAGGAGAACTTGACTATGGACTGAAGTATTTCTCTGGGACAAGTCTGTTTAGTTACAAAGAATACGCACAGGGGCCTGTTTGCCTGAGCACAGCTGGGATTAACAACAGGACTGAGATCCAGGCCCTCTTCCAGCCAGCCCTCCACTCTAAAACTCTTAACTCTTCTCAGATCATGTCACAAACACCTCTCTGTTCACTTTGGGCTTCTTTTTACTGCTTTTGTTTGTTCTTTAACTGCTTCTTTCACATACTCAAAGATGCAATGCTAAAATTCAA
Organism: Aythya ferina; assembly: GCF_964211825.1. Classification (NCBI taxonomy): domain Eukaryota; kingdom Metazoa; phylum Chordata; class Aves; order Anseriformes; family Anatidae; genus Aythya; species Aythya ferina. Next base: position 17,524,660 of record NC_140308.1, on the reverse strand, counting down.
TGTAAAAACCTGTCATTGCGTTTCTTTAATTAACCCCAGTTCAATTTCTGCCTGCAAGGATCAGCCCATTCCCAATTTTTTCCAGGTTGTCTTTGCTTTCAGCTGTCACTAAATGAGAGGAAAACTAATGGAAATTTGCTCACATTCAGTAAAATTATTATTTTTATTATTTTTTTTTTTTTGCCAAGCAGAGTGTTTTGAAGAACAAATTCTCCACTAATGTTCACTAGAGCAAACAGCTAATGAAGGGAGTCACATTTCTCAGGATATATCCTGAATGTTGGCATGCATCTGGAGAAACTTACCCATGTAGGAATTAACTGGGATTTTGGTCTTATTGTGATGAAAGTTATGAGTGGTTTTATAGAGGTGGAAATAGAATGAATGTGTTGCTTTAGTTTATCTGCCCAAAAAAGGACTTACCTCTGAAGTGCGCAGCTATGAAATGGAGTTGGAGTGGCTTATTCTTGACTGCATCTTCCTTGGATATCTCTTAGTGTTTGGGGAAGAAGGGAGAAGAGGATGTTCTTAGAAGATTTTGCGTCAAAGATGATGTCCTGCTTTTTTTCATCAGCTGAATTGCTAGTACAAAGTGAGGGTGGGCATTTTATTTTCAGCTGTAGTGTGTAGTCTTAAAAAAAAGAAAGGAGAAGAAAGTCCTGTAATTGTTCAGCCTACAAGATCTGATCATCCCTAGCAAAATTACAGGCTAATCAAGGGGCTCTGTCTCTCTTTAATAATCTGTCAGAAATAGCAGCATCAACAACAGCCTGTAGTATATTTTAACAGGTTATGCTGGGAATGAAAAAATCTGTAGAGATACAATCAGAAAGTTTCTGTACCACAATACAACTGATCTTTTAGGGGTTATGATTCCATTTCATTTGACTTCTCAATGAATAGTGCTTGCCTCTCTCTCAGTGTAGGGCACTTGATTATTTCTGTGGTCTAGAGCTGGGGCTGATAACTGGTAGGTAACATCCTTGTGACTGACCGAGCATAGACTTTCCAATATTAAGTTTTTATTTCAGCAATTGTAACTTGGTCCATTATAAATGTACCTAACAGGATGTTGTATCAAAGATTATGTACTCATTTACAAACTGATAAGGATGCTAGAGCCCTATTCACTGCAGTTTGGAAGTGTTGAGGAACTTAGAATTAATTAATTTTGAAAAACAAAACAAAACAACAAAAAAAACAAACCACAGAATGTGTTTAGTGAGCAAAAGACAATTAGGGGCTTAATTGGAGAGACAATTGGGAAACATATTTTGGTTCCTCAAATAAAATCAATGGAAGCTGGAAGGAGAAAGAATTCTCAGGTAAAATTCCATCTTTTCCAGTTTTGTGCAGACGTTATTTTCTAGGTTATTAATTTTTGTATTGTAAACAAAAAATGTTCATGGCAAAATTTGAGATTTTTTGCTCCCCAGAAGAGGAAATTTGCACTAAAAAAAGGTTGAATAACAAATTTCAGCCAGTCTCATTTAGTATTTTACATATATACCCCTGAACTAGGGTGGCCTTATGTTCAGAATACATGACACTTCTGATGCAACGTGAGAGTTTTCAAGAATGTTAAATTACTCATTAAATATATATAAATAAATAAATAAATAAATAAATTTTTGTTCCCAGGTATTTTTTTGCTACTGTAAAATCAAACTGACAGGCAGCACATACATTACTTAGGAAGGAGGGAATCATTCAAGCAGTTTAGGATTTGCAGCATGTTTACCTGACATACCAAAGAGGTGCTATCTCTGAAGTGTTGTGAGTGAAGGAACAATTTTGATGGTGCCTGTGATTACTTATTTTTCCCCTGAACTCAGTACCATTTGTCATTCTGCGCTACTTCCCCTGGGCTCTTTACTCTGGGAAAATGTAAAGCCAGTTCTATTTTGGAGAGCAGTATGCTTCTTGCAATCATTTTGTACTAAAAAATGTGTCACATGGATTGGGGAAAGCCTTTATTTAAAATTAAAATCTGTGGAGCACCTACCAAAAACTTGGTCTGTTGTCCAGTAAGACCAGGACCCAGAACTTTAATCAAATGCTGGTTTGGAAGGACTTTGAATTAGGATATTCCAAATCATAGTGGGGCTTATTGTTTTCCACCTTGTCAGTAAAGTGATCTGAATCTACATGGGTAAATACAGAACCACAAGGCAAATATGTTCAAGAACACAATCCTGTCATCTAGAATTCACGTGATATCCAGACATCAGAGGTACCTGTCCCCCCTGCTCCTCCTGAGAGACAATTCTGACTTTATCACTATTTCAGACCTTTGTGAAAACAACCATAAATACATGCATTTGGGTGACAATCATAAATATGTGAAATGGATTGCACACTTTGAAGTCTGTAGAGTTCAGTCCCTGTAAAAAAATAAAAATAAAAAAAAAAATAAAAAATAAAGAATTTATAGAAATGTAGGAGGAAGGGAAGGAATTTGTGCTAAAAGAGAAATCCTCAACTCCGTAAACGTCTGACCATCTAAAACTAGAAGAATCACTGTAAGTGCTTCATACTCCCTAACACGTCCATTCTCATGTTAGATGAACTCTGTAGCCCTTTGTACCCATTGTGGCAAATTGCCAGAAAAAAAGGCGTACTTTAGCTGCTCCTCATTAAGAAAAACATCTGAGGAAAATTTCTGAGAACTAGACTTTCAGCTATATTTCTTCTCCATTTTCATGTTCTTAAAAAGGAATTTTTATTGCCACCAAAGAATCTTCAGCACAAATATCTCCAGGCTTGAAAGTGAGAATGTAAACCATTGTTTACCAATAATTTGTAAAGTTTTGTGTGAATTTTAGAGCACGTTTTATGTATAAAGAATGTGCACATCTGCCAGCAGAATAAGGGCTCGTGTCTGAACTGCCAACAGCAATAGACTGCGCATGTATCAGGAAGGGTTTGTCAACTGCTCCCTTCTTTTAATTTGCACGGTTAGTGCTGTGAGGTTTATGCAAGGCAGCTCTCAGGGGAGGGGACTGAAAGTTCTTTGAAGTCCTTTGTGGTGGCTGTCTAATCTGGAGAAGAGGATTACTTTCTTTCTGCCAGAAGCACATGACAGTTTGGTAATTAATGAGCATCATAAAGTTCTCTTTTTCTATTAGATACCCATTAGTAAACCTGGGATGGTTGTCATTTTGGACAAAACCATGCATATCCTCATTTTATCCCAACATCAAAGGGGATCTCCTACCGTCTGATGCTGAATGCTCTAATTGTGTTTGCGTTCGGTGGAGTTGGTGCAGAATGCATCTGAAACAAGTCTTGGCATAAACTGTAGGTCCTGTGATTGGACACACAGCCTGAGCCTTCCCAGAGCTAACAGCTTAAATGAGTGGTGGGTTTCTCTATTATTTTAAACATACTGCTCTCTTCCTCTCCTGTCTGTCTGTTTATGCTATTTGTTTTCCTTTGAGAATACAAGAATTAACATACTTTCCACATCCATATCGTGTTGAAAAAAGGAAAGCACTGTGTTGGGCTATTTCCCTTTCCCCTTTTGATATAGTATTACAAAAAGTCTTTCTTTAGGATTTAAGAGCATTTCAGGTATTAAAGCTCTCTTGGGTTGTCTTTTTCACATTATTCTGAAAGTACAGAATGGTTTCCTGCTCTTTATATTTGGCTCCTTTATACTGAAACAGTTGAAAAGTCCCAGTCTGTGGACTTTTTCTTTTTGAGAAAATGTCACCCTTTCTTCCAAAGGGTCCAGTTTCTGAATGCAGTGTAGTTTCTTCAACTGCATTTAATCTCCTTTAGAAATAAGAAGAATGGCTAAGCAGCCCGTTTTATATATTCTGAATTTAAGGGTTTTTTTTTGAAGGTCAGATGCTCATCCTAGACTTGAAATCTGTGCTGAATACAGGGAAAGAACTCAAGGATATGCAGGCTCCTTTTCTCTAAGTGAGGTTGGACCAGAAAGCTCCACTGTAATGAAATGTGATGGCTTCAGAGGGACTGTACAGTTTTAAAGCCAAAGGAGGAATAGACATACTTAAGATTCCTTTTGTTTTGTTTTCTCTTGTATTTTATATTTTTATAGGATTATGTCTATTATTTATAGTATTGGATTGGGACAGAATTCTTGTTTGAGATTAGTCTGGATGCTGTACATTGTGACTGTTACCTCAGTATTAGCAAACAAAGTATTATTGACTTTTCCATCTAATGTGGGGAAGAAGTCCTGGTATTCTAACAAAGTAACTGTGAACATCATTAGTATAAAAATACATAAAACAAAGCCAACTGCTTTAGCTAGCCAAAATGTATAGCATAATCAGAGGCACACTGGAGTATTTAACATGGAAAGGAAACTGGCAAAAATAAGATGCTCTTTCTTTATGCTAAAGCTGGAATAGAGAGACTGAAATACTTCTAAAATCCTCATTTCCTCACTGAAATCACTGGGAAGGTGAACTTAATGAGGTAAATAAAGAGACAGATGAATCAGAATTGGAAAGTATTTTTTTTTGAGATGATACCTTAAACCTTTTAAATGTGATAAAATAATTGATATAATATTTGTTGTATCTGGGGCCTGCATTTTCAATCATGATTTTCTGAGTCATCTTTGCCCTTAGGAGATGAAAGGGATGAGTAATGTCATTGAAGACACAAAACCCTCTTGTAAATATAATCCCTGTATTCTCTCATGTTTCAAATTGGAGCTGGTCAGAAAATTTATGGTGGAACAGCTTTTCATTGCCAAATGGCAATCCTTATAAATGTTTTGCTTTTGACAATTTTCTATCTATTAAAAATATTGGAGCAGGAAATTGGAGTAGACTTGAAACAGAACTTCTTTGTATTTTTGGAATGGAACATTTTGACATTATGAAGTTGCTTTTTTTTTTTACCCCTTTATTTAAGAATTAAGAAGATAAGCTGTGCTTTGTGATAGAAAAAGCCTAACAGTCAGAATGATCAGCTTCAACTCAAAAACAGCATTGAAAAAATATGAAAATTTCAAGTTTTTTTATCTTTCAGAATAATTTAAAATATTTGTGGAATTTCCTAAAAAGCAGAAAATTTATTTTCTGTATAGCTCTGATCCCCAACTATAAGTTTAACAAAGCTTGGACCACCGTAGTAGTTTTAAGCTCTTATACCTACTTGAAATATTTGCTTGAAATGAAAGCTGGGGATACTATCTGTGTAGTTTTTATTGTTAAAATGAAGGCTAGGATGGCTGTGATATTTTGTGATCCTTGCAAATCAGCCTTTCCTGCCAGATTGTACAGAAAAGACCCTTTCGTGTTCTCCTGAGACTAGTGAGAAAGTCTGAAGCAATGAAGACTTACCCTCAGTTTAGGGGGATCAGGTTAGGTAACATTTAAAAAACCTGGATGTAGGCAAGTCCATGGGAGCCAATGGGATGCGCTCACAGGGGAGCTGGCTGATGGCACTGCAAGGCCACTCTCAATTATGTTTGAAACATTATCGCTGCTGGAGGAGGTTCCTGAGAACTGGAACAAAGCAAACATCACTTCTCTCTCTAAGGGAGGCAGAAAGGAGGATCTGAGAAGTTACAGGCCAGATAGCTCCACCTTGGTAACAAGGAGAGCAATAAGGCAAACAATCCTGGAAAACATTTCTGAACATACTAGGGACAGAAGGTGATTGGGAGTAGTCAGCACTGATTTCTGAGAGGGAAGTCATCCCTGACCAACAGGGTAGTCTTCGACAGTGACTGGTGGATGCTGCAGGGGATATTGTTTGTCTTGCCTTTAGTAAGACTTTTGACACTTTGTCACATAACATCCTCACTGACAAACTGATTGAGTACAGGCTAGATAAGAAGACTGAGAACTGGTGGAACTGCTGGGCTCAAAGTGTTGTGAACAGCAGCATGAAGTCCCGCTGGAGGCCAGTCCCAGTGGTGAGCCCCAGAGACCAATACAGGAGCCAAATACTGTTTAACATCTTCATTAATGAGAAGGATGATCCTGTGTTATCTTTTAGGTAGTTAATCCTGTTTGACCTAGGGTTTAAAAATGAAATATTTGAACTTCTTATTGATTTGCTAGGGTGCCAAAATTTTGGGTGTACATTGCAACTGTCTAAAAAATAATCTCTAAATAATAAGAAAGTTTATAGTGAAGAGAGTATACAACTTACAAACAAAAATTTCATTATCTATCCCATTGGTTTGTGCTACAGAAGAAAAAATGTGCAGGACCATAGGGTATTCAACAGTAATCCAGCAGTGAGGAAGAGCTGAAGCACATTCTTTTTCTACAGAGATTTATGCTTATTTGTAACATTTTAAGTCCAGTTTCATTAATGACTTCCCATTCTCAGTAGGAAATGCTCAAAACATATGAGGAAACCATCTTATGAAACAAGGTTTTCGATTAATAACTTGGATTTTATTGTACAGCTGCAAAAGAGAGCAAATTGTACCTCACGGGGGTCTCTTCAAACCAGTATGGAGTCCCAGACCAGTTCAGTGGCTTCGCTGAACTTGATACAGGAATTTTCTTCTTCTCCACTATGGTGACTATATAAATTGAGCTTCTTTAATTGGTCTCAAGCTCTAAAGGCCCACTTTATTTGTTTTGGTAGCTAGTTTAAGAATGGCTATACAGGATACTGGTCTCTAGCAGTGACCAAAAGCAGATGCCTGGGGAAGAATAGAAGAACAGGGTTAACATATTGTGATACTTCCAATCAATCATCTCAGTCTGTAACAAACAGTTATTCAGGGAATTCTTGAGATTGAGATGGCTTCTATGCATTTAGAAACTGTCAGTGAATTTCTTTTACATCAGTTTGCCCAATCTTTCCTGAAGCCTATGTAAACATGGTGTTCCCAGGTCTAGTTGCTTGGGAATATCAAAGGAATAGAGGTAACGTAGCTCTTCTTTCTTGTATTTTGTCAGATGGACATTGATGGGAATGGTTGACGTAGTCACTGGATGGTGCCATTCCTGTCTGCATAAGAGGACTGCCTAAAGCAATATCAGACCCTAAGATCAGAGCAGTTAGAAAAGCTTTTATTTGATATAGTGTTTTTTTATGCTGTTAAAATTTTCCATGGCGACATTGTTGCTCCTTGGAGAAACAGAAAATACACCTTAAAACGTTCAACAGCCACAAGTGCACACACAAGAGTCGGCTTAACACATATGTAAATTAAACATTGACTGGCTTCTGTATGATGACAAAGCTCTGATATCTCAGGTTTATGCTCACCTTGTTCAGCTTAGTAGCAGTTTGTTCCCTTCGATCTCCTAGATATTCTGCAATGCATAGTATGCATGAGTATTATTTTGGAGTTAAAAAAAAAAAAAAAAAAAAAAAGATCTCTCCCCTCAAGATCAGAAAGGATAGGAGCCTTAGGAGCCTTAAGTCTTGCATCACATACAGGGTGTGGAACTTATCCAGCTTTAGCTGCCTGTAACATCTTCATTTCATCTAGTCACCCATTCTCCCTTAATAGTTGAGGAAGGGGAATAGCCATTTCATCTGACCTATTTTAAATGTCTATATTAAGATGAGACAAATCATGTCCTAATAGGTACTTTTAGAAAATGATTCATCTCAACTTAATATAGAGTTATGAAAAAGGTCACATGAACCGTGTATTTCTCTCAATTGACTGTAGAGGGAGAAGAATTCTACCTAGCTTGTTTTCCTACCTAGGAATTTATTTAGACTTTCTTGAATCTAAATTTGGTTGCATAAACAAGAGTCTGGGCTATTATTACATGAAGGCAGTATTAACCTCACTGATACAGCCCATTGTCCTATAAATGCCCCAAAACACTGGAGGAGTCCCCTAGGGAAAGATTCCCTCACAACATCGCAAGAAGCTCCCACAAGCCTAGGCAGCAAGCAAAGCTGTGAAGGTGTGTAGGGTGTGTGGTTAAAGTGCCAGAGGTCTTTCCCCTACCTGACCTTCTGCTGACAGAACAGAGACAGTGAAAGCCCACTACGATGCATGCTGCCCTTGCAGGATGCTGGCAGAAAGGCTGCCTTGTTTAGATGTGGTCTGGCACTAGTTCAAAACCACCATGGCAAAATTACTGAATGCCATGAGAAGAAGTGAGGGCTTGTTAGTTTGATGCAAATCCCAGAATTCCTGTAGCTTCTGTCATGTATTTCATAATACACAATGCAAAAGGACATGGAGTGTGGAGCAAAAGGACATGGAGTGTGGAGCAGAGCAGCAAAGTGGATCTCCATGGGTTATCTTCATTCAAATCAGTGCAGCCTATCTGAATGCAATGATTATGTTGTTAACACCATAAGAAAGTGTTGCTTAGGTACAGTGAAGAGGCCAAGTATACCCCACACGAATTAGATCAATGTGCAATGTGCTGGGTAGATGCAAGGTCCTGCAGCACTGGCAGCTAGTGGTAAACAAAAAAAATCAGAGAAGTAAAAATCAAATGTTCAAAGGCCTTACTTGGTCGTCTCCTATCTATCCATCTGTCAGGACTTCAGAAGTTTCCTTTTAAGAGTTAAATTTTTTTCTTTTAAGCTCATTTAAGATAGTGTCTTGTCTGTATGAGCCTGTCTTACCGTTCCATTTTTTGTTAGAAAAGACTAAGTGAATTTTGAAAACAAAAATTGGTTTACACAGAAGAGTCTAGAGAACAGACTTCTCTCTCCTGCACGCCTCCACCTTGTAGGTCCATGTCTGACATGAGACCACTGCTGAGTCAACAGCTGTGGTTGCTGCACCAATGCTGAGCACTAAGCCCAGACCATGCTTTCTGTGCCCTTTGTACAAAGTTGCAGAGAACCTGTAGTTGACAATTAATCTCTTCTGTTTCCATCATGTGCAATTTACCACCCAGAATGTCCAAAAGCTACAGACAGCTAGAGTCTGCTCTGCGTTGGGCAAAGCAGAAGCTCACGTACCCAGCTGGAGAATGACTGCTGTCCTCACCTCCGTGGGGCACTGGGACTTGCTGCCTTGCAATATTTGCAACAACACCATTCCTTCGTGTAAACAAAGTATCAGCATGGAAAATCACTAGTAACCAAGGATTCAATGTATAAGCAACTTTAAAATAGACCTGAAGGTTTATTTTGTTATATTTTAATGTTAAGAAGGGGGTGTTCTTTCATATTTTAGAGTGACAAAATACAAGTTACTGTTACCAGATTTGTATGGTGATGTGGAGGCCCAGGCATATTTTTCAGAATAAATTCTTCTTCCCCAGCATAATAAGGCTATGAGTGAGTTTGCCAAAACACTTTGGAGTTGTTATAATTCACACAGAGCTTAAAAGACAGTTTTACTAACATTTTTCTCCTTTTCAGATATTTATTACTCTTAATACTTATTACACTGATCTATTTATAAACACAGCACCAATCCTACTTAATATAGTAACAGAACTTGAACAAACTTTATGCTTATTTAAAAAAAACAAGCAAAACTATCACAGAAGTGGTGTGCTGAACCAATGCACATTAAACCTAAATATTTCGTGTTTCATGAAAGAGTTTTCCAAAGGCTATCGTGTTGAAAATCAGGCCTGGGTGTCTGTCAAAACCTGTAGTTATAAATCTGCTGGTTCCAGAGATGGAACCTAAATATAAAGTATAGGTGCAGATCTTGATTCTTATATTCTCTGTCCAAAGTTCACAGCTGTGTCCATGTGTGACAATATGAGGAAGCGTATAAGACTTTACCAGGCCACAGTTGTAAATAACAGAACTCTGATCAAGCAACTATTTCTCCTTCCTCCAGTCCTCTGTCACTGTAGCTTTGGGTTGTCAGATATTCAGAAAAGTGGCTATACACAAGCAGTGTCCTCTGTCTGTGTGTAAGGTCTGACTGGCCATATTTTGTTCTCGTGCCAGTTATTTTTCCAGACCCCTTTCTTGGAAAAGCAGCAGCAAGTTACAAGATGAAAACATGAAAGCAAAAATCCAGCTTCTTGTAGTTTAAAAAATCCCCGAGAACACTCAGCAAGCAGCAGTGGAGCAGAGGAGCTCAGCTGGCTTGTCTGACAGTAGCCATTTGCTCTAATGCAAGACATATTTCTTTTGTCCATGGGCAGAGTATCCTCCAGAATGGAGATGGAAAGTAATAGGGAATTGTATGATTTAATGGTGACCTTCCGTGCCATGCTTTGAACAGATCTATGTTGTCTGTGTTGTCAGCTGTCAGGAGTGGGGCTCTCTTCAGTCATCAAAGCATTTAGCAGAGTTTACAGTCTGCTGTTTACATTACTGGCCAGTACTTTACTCTCCTGAATGCAGTTTAACTATTCCGCCACCCTGTGATGAGTATTCTTTTCATTTGGCGGCAGCAGCAGTCCTCACGAGAAAAGCCTTGGAACATTGTTTTTGGACACAAACATACACAACTTATTAGAACACAAGATCAAAGGAGGTGTCCCACTGTCTTCCTTTCAATGCTCCCATTGTGTTTGTATGCTGAAGCCTGCTAGAGAGTTAGAACCAGAGAAGGGGGAGGAGGGGGAAACCTTTGTACAAAGGTACTTGTCACTGAGAGAAGCCCATAAAAGATGATGTGAGAAAAGACACCAGGTGGAATATAAACCACCCTTATTGTTAAGAAATGTAAATAAAAATCCTCTCCTATATTAAAACTTTCTCACTTGTCATTTCTTAGATGCTAAAGGAAAGGTTCTGATTATTGGAGTCATGGCACTACTTTTTACTTTGTTTCTTTTCTTTTTATGTGCAGCACACTGTACATGATGTTGGCTAAAGTTATTTCTCCACTTTCTCTGCATATTGTTATAGTTGTTAGCAAATTTAATTTCAGCAAAAATATCCACTGGAAAAATCCCTCAGAAAAATCACACTGTAAAATAGTTCAAGGATTGCCTTTTTTATTTTTATTTTTTTATTATTTTTTTTTAAGGACACCCCCAGGGTTTCAGATTTTGTACATAAACTGCAAGTCCATTTTATTTGAGAAGGAACTGTGTTTTCCTTGGGGAAACTTGACAGAAAAATTCTATACAATCTTTGAATTCTTTCTGGTGACTCTGAAGTCAAATTCCAGGCAAAAGGGGTTTCTAGATCCAACACCCACTAAAATCTACCGAAAGAGTTTCCAAATTGTTGGTAAAGCCTCAGTCCAGCTTCATCAACATTAGAAAGAGACCTGATAACAAAAGAGCCTCACTTCTGTTCAGATCTCATCCATTTTTATTTGTTTTTTTTTTTTTTTTTTTTTTTTTTTGTTTTGTTTTTCCATCTTCCATTTTTCAGATGAGGTAAAGTCTGGATTATTGAATTAGCTGTGCAATGTCCTTTGACAGAAATGTTGCAGGTCAGAGCAGGTGATGATTAATAGCAACAGGGCATTTCTAGCAGAAAGGTCTTCCAGCTCCCTCAGCACTCAGTAACTGATGTGGTCTTTCAGAGTAATAGAGAGCGAGAAGAAAGATGGGCATGGCATGAGCCTATATCCCAGTGTCATGGTGGATTCTTCCATTTGAAGATTCAGTTCCATGACTACAATGCAAGGAAGTTATGGTATCGGAAAGGAGCATCTTCATGGAGGTGGTACAAAGGACATCTAGCTGTCTCCTGCTTATTGTGGGAAGCACCTCATCAGCTGAATCAGCACTTGGCACCCTGACCCATCGTTCCTTAAACCCAACAACTCTCACTAACTGGTGGGTTTTCTCAGCTTTGAAGAGAATTGAAATTAAAAAAAGAAAAAAAAAAAAATGATGATGGAAACTATATACACTGGAGTACAGAGACATAGTGTTTTAACAGTTGGAGACTATGAAGTTTGCCAGGGATTTCTCCATCCCATCACCACAGGCTCTCAGAAGAAGCATAGAGACAATCTTGAAGAAAGCCTGGAAAATTTTCTCATGGTATCTGAGCATGCGCAATGATATCTGGCACAATCCTTCCTTCCTTGGCAGGTGATGTAGTGAATGTGCTCATTTGTGATAGACATCTTTCTGCTGCATAGACACTGTTTGAACTTGCTGATCAGTCTTTCTTCCTCCCTAGGGTCAGGGCAGTTGCTTACATCTTGAAAAAAAAAAAAAAAAAAGAGAGAGAGAAAGAAAACCTGCGAAGCGAGTAGGTTTGGAGTTGAAAGGACGCCACAGTGCAGACTCATGCCAAAGCTCTGAGGCAATAAGCCAAGGCTGCAAAGTTGCTAAAGCTAGTAGGTGCTGACATGCCAGATTGCAAAAAAGCCTTAGGCAAAATGCTGAAAGAAGTGCCAAGACCATAGGTACCAAAGACAAAGACCCCAGATCTGAAACTGTCTTCTGACAGGCCTCTCATCTGTGTGTCTTGGGAATGAGCAAACAAAGCACTCATATGGTCACCAAAACTAAACATAGATGTTATTAAAAGGATTGGTTGTATCTGCAAGTTCAGGATTGTGACCCTAAGTGCATCAGCAGGTTAGTAAGTGAAGCAATTACTAAAGAGGTATCATTGCTGTGAGCAGTTCTTTGTTGATGAAATAAAAAGGGAATTAATTGGAGAGTGGTTGAAATGGAGGTTGAGTGTGGTTTATGCCTCTCTTTGTTATTTTGAGAGCATCAGGGATCCAAATTCTGTATCAGCTGGATCCCCCAAATCTTCCAAACTTAGTTATATTTCATATTGCTGCAGACAATGGCACTGAACGCACCAACAATGTCTTTGAAGCAAAATTTGTATATGTTCCTTTCACAACTAAGCAACCTCTTCTTAAAATATTTCTGCAAGATATAAACATAGATGCAGTAATGAAGAGGAGCAGCACCATTTGAACATTACTGCCTCAGTGGGCAAAAGTTTTTGGAGAATTACATACCTTTTTCCCACTTTAAAAAGCATAATTCAACCCTTATTTCTGCTGGATGTCATGACCTGCATGCCACTTCTAGATGGAAGAGAACAGCATGCACCTCAGACCTGGGGAGGCTTCAGCTGGATGGGAACATGGCCGGAGAGGGGAAGAAATGGAAGGAGACAAATGAAGAACTGGAAAGCACTATCCCAACTACTTACCCCATTACTCAGGCAAAGCAGCGTGGTTCTATCATCTGCCACGGGTTTTTGCCCTCCTCCCTCTGCTCCTCGTTGTCAGAAGCTGCACGATGGCGGTGCATCACTGGCCTCCCTCCGCAGGCACCATGCAGAGCCCCACTTGAGGCTGTTGGTGTGAGAGTCCTGTGTGATCTCTGACTGAATTTACCAGTCTAAGGCCAGGTACGTGGTAAGTGCATAGTGTAGTATTTCTACCCCGGCCTCTGAACAACTCTTGTTAGGATGCTTGCTTTCATGTAGCCTTATACCATGTTTAGTCGTCTTTAGGTGCATGTTCAATCTGAACATTTTCAATGCTGGCTTACTTTAATTACCATATGTTAGGTCACTGTTTATTTTTGCCCTCTGTTCCGTAGCTAATACACAAATATAGAATCCAACTAGACATGTGGTTTTGTCTGATATCACTGTGTAGATGAGTACTCTAGATGAGTCCCCATTCTTTGTTGGGACAACAAACCAAATTTCAGTGGTACAGAGAGCTCCTCTTAATCTAACAAATGATAAAACCCGTGCTATTGCAAGTATTGTCGTTAACTTCACTACACATTTGATATTGAAAATTAATTCCCAGAGTGCTCTTATTCACTTGTTTCTTGGTAAGATACATTTGTTTCCTATCATCAACTATATTGTATTATAACAAGGTTCAAAAAGGTTTTCCATCCTCTGAAAAAGTAGAGCATAGTCAGCAATAATGAAAGGGCAATGAATAATACTCTACATCATGGCTTTCAAACTTTAAAAATTCCACTGGGGTCACTGGGTTGAATTAGAGACCCTTTAATCATCAGTACAGTTTTATGAATGGTGTACTTTACTCTGATATTTTACTAGACGTCACTACTTAACACACTTCTGGCTCCATGGAAGGAAAAACAAAAGGCTTTGTGTGCCTCGAAGTCCCTGTAGTTTTGAGGATCATTATAATTCTACTGAGCCAAATCCTGAGGTCTCTTTTTAGTTGTTATACCATGCTAACGCCTCCTGAAATCAACTGGCATTTGTCTGAGCAAAAACATGCTCAGAATCTCAATATTTGGCCCTTTAAGTGTACCTGAAACTTTCCCATGGGGAGGAACACTAGCCACAGTTGTGATTTCTACTCAGTGTAATGTCTTTGTCTGTGTTATGCCTGTGCCCAAGCACCGACACACTGGATGCCTGGACTGCTACCGAAATTTGGGATTTTTGGGTCAGATTTGCTCTTCCTTGAAAACATCATTTTTTCAGATTGGTTGTAATTGAAAAGGGCTTGCTTTAAACTCTAACAAATGTTGCATATATGAAAGCAAGATGGCACAATAGTGACTGTTATAAACGCAAGTCCCTTAGTCTCCACGATGGTGACACAAGCGGACCTCTGTGCTCCTTTGTGAAAGCGACAGCTTCTTCCCCCAGTTGCTGGTTCAGACCTGAACTCGTGACATTTCTAAGGCCAACATGCGTTTCCAACAGCTGGGTGATGGGGGCACCATTTCACAAAAGACATTAATAAATCCTTACTGTTTGGGGGGCACTTCCACAAAGGTGTCCTCTGTTTCTTGTAAACACTGAAGATAAATGATATTGCAAATAAGACATCTGCTGATGAAGTTAAAAAAAAAAAAAAAAAAAAAAAAAAGGTATTTAAAACTCTAGGCTAAGGGTATTACAATTTAAAAATGGATATTACAATTTCAAATGTCTTTTAATATCCATCAGAGAGTTTTTCCAAGTTTTCATAGTCTAGGTGAGGCTTATGCCCCAAGGAGTCTGCTTCATCTAAATCTCTTTCCCTCTTTCTCCTCCCCAAAATCTTCAAAGGAACAAATATGTCACTTTAAATACACAACATAAAAAATGGGCCAAATAAATTATTAAAATACATAAAAAAGAAAGAGATTCAAAAATATGCATGTTATTAGCTATTTGACAAGCAATTGGTGTTGTTGCAATGGCTGCATTTCACAACACAAGTGTTTTCTTTGCTAGACAGATAAATAGTTGAAATAATGTGAGAAATGACTTTGCAGCCATCCAAAGAACAATTTGGCATTGAATGGTTCATTTAATGGCTTTCCACTGGCTGCGCTGTGCAGTCATTTCATACCAGACCTTCACCACATCCATGTGCATTGGAATTTCTTCTAAAAATGCACTCCAAGCCTGACCCTCCTCTCCCCGTTCCAATTCCCTGCAGAAGTGTTACTACATATGCTTTGAATCTTTATTTCAGATGAGCTCCCAAGTCTAACTCCTTCTTCCCTGTGCTTGAAACGTATGGGTTTGAAAGCACAGATGTGGCCTTGAAGTTTTTGGACCAGGCCCATCTGGGTCAATCCCTACACAGTTGGACTAGTAGTTTCTTGAGTAGAATTCTCAGAAGCCTGCATTTTTTTCTCCTTCTGAATCTACTACACACTCTCCTTGTTCCCTTTTATCTCTCCTAGTTCAACTACAAGGATCTCAAGAGAGATGTGATTTTCATAAAGAGAAAAATAATGACCAGTCAGAGGAAGGAAACAAATTTTTAATGACTGTGAGAATTCTCTTTATAAAACAGCAAGTTTCCTTTTAGTTTATTCTATATGTAAGAAATATATCATTCATAAACTGGAGCAGAAGAGGAGACTCTTTTTCAGTCTCATTTACTTGACTAAAAAAAAAAAAAAAAAAAAAAAAAAAAAAAGAAAACCTAGTCTTTTGTCCTCATGTTGCAAGCATTTTGAGCCACTGAGAAGGGGTTCCAGATCAGCCCCTAAAACCTGTGTTTGGCATTATCAGTGACTGGGTAGGATCCCTTCCGTGACCAAAGACGCCGGTGGAAGGCAGCACGCAGGACCAAGTCAGTAGAAGCCCCGTTCTTGCAGACACGCTGGCTTTCTTCGGAACCGAGATGTTGCTAAGCAGGGTCGCGAAGGCTTCGGGAGCGCACCCGAGCGCGGGGGGTGCCGGCCGGCGGCCTGAGCCCTTCGCACCCCGGGGGCCCGGAGCCGCGGGGCTGCGCGGGGAGCGGAGCGCCCCGTGCCTGGCTGCAAGTGAAACGAGCCCCGGCTGCTGCTGCTGTTGCTGCTCCCTTTTTTTTTTTTTTCTTTCTTTCCTTTTTTTTTTTTTTTTTTTTTTTTTTGGAGCCTCCAAAAGGCTCGCTCACCCCTTTCATGTGCCGCCGCGGCCCAATGGGAAGGCGGAGGCTGCCTGCAAGTGGTCTAATCTCAATGAGGTGTCAATCATGTTCCCCGGTGGGTGAAGTAAGGTCTTTTGTAACCGCCTCTGTCTTTGGGAAAGAGAGGAGAGAGGAGGAAGAGCGGAGCGGAGAGGGGACGCCGGACCGGGCTGCAGGAGGGGAGCTGAGATTCGCTCTTGCTTTAGCAGGGAGAAGTGGAGCGCATGGATTTTTAAGCACGCTGGGATTTTATACATCTACAAAAATAACAACAACAACAGAACCTGACCCTACTGAAAGCAGTCAAATGAATCGTAATTGCAGATCAATGCAGAGAAATGGGGAAACTTCACTCGAAACATGGTTAGTTCCTTTCACTTGCTACTTCCTCAGCCCTTTCCCCTTATTCGGATTTTACTTGTGTGTTGTTGCTGTGATTTTATACTGGTGTCTAACGATCTTCCTTTATTATTTCCCCCACACACTTTCCTCTGGATCTGCCTAGCTGCCGTTTGTAAACCCAGAGAAAGTCCGGAAGGTAGGGATGGCTCCTTCCAGCCAGTAACTTTGAACGCCTTTGAATCCCCCGGGCCGAGCGGCTGCCCCCGGCCCCCTGCCCTCTCCCCTCAACTTTCCCCTGCTCCGGTCCCGCTCCGGTCCCCGCTGGCCACGGGGCTGGCCGGGGGCCGGGCGGGTTGTGCGGGCGGCTCAGTGGCGGCATTGTCTCCTCTTTTCTAGGTGATAGTTTTGCGGTGAACGCCTCTCTGGCTCGCAAAGGGCTGGAGGACTGGATGGTGAAGCAGAAATACTCCGGGGGCAGCGGCAGCAGCAGCGGAGGCAGCAGCTCGGGACTCCAAGGCTGCCAGCACCGGGCTGTTTGCAGGCTCTCCAGCGGCAGGGTATGTCAGCTCCCTAGCTGCGCCCCCTCCTTTCTTCTTTCTGAAACAGGGGAAACCAAAAGCTCTTTCTCCATCCCTCTCTCCCTCCCTCCCCAGGGCCAGTTGTGCAAAGGAAGGGTTTTCTTTACCCTAATGCTGCTCCAAGGGGCTGCCCGTGGGTGGTTTCCATCTGTCCTTTGGTGAAGTTGGGAGCTGCAGAGCAAACTTGGTGCTGGTACAAAAGCCGGCAGAGTGAGGGAGGACCTGTCCTCCAGTGTCTGGGCAGCACGATTAGAACAAAACCTTTCGCAAACAGGAACGTACAGAGAACCGCTGGAAAGAGCCCAGCACCCTGCCAGTGTGCGCAGGCTTGTGAACCCTGATTGGTGCACAAGTTTGTCTCTGACATTTTGGCAGAGGAATTCAGGAAAGGAGAAGTCCCCAAAGAGCATGTTGTTATTTATTTGCTCTTTGCTGTTAATGTGGGGCTGACTTTCTCCATAAGAGTTACCGCACATGTCACTTGTTCTGGCTGTTACCACACACTGGTCATTTTCCACCCTTCCTCTTTCCTCCACTTTTCCCACGTAAAGCTGGGCTGGAAGAAATGTTTAAGCTGAGTTATTGTTGTTTTTCTGTTAAATGTTGTGTGTTTAAGCAAAATGGCATGGTGAGAGATAAACAAAGGCGGTTGTTCTCAGATAAGTTCAATGTGTTTTAGGGTATGATCCAGAGCTTATTGGTCTTTACTGAAAGACTCCCCTTGACATTCATGGGCTTTCATGATCAAGCACTGAAAGCTGCATCAGTGGAAAAGTAACCTGAGAGATGGAGAGATTGGAATCTGTGCTTCTCATCAAGGAATGTGTCTCTGAGAGCACAAACAGAGCAGGGTCACCAAACCTCCACCAGGTTCTTTGCTTTGTTAGCCACCAGCTTTATTGTCAGAAGCCTGAATTCCTTGCCTCTCAGGAAAAAGGAAAAATTAACTTGTAAAGCGGAGAAGAGATGAGACATACTTCACTTTAGGTGGGGTCTTGATTTGCGTGGAAGATGTGTAGAATGGAAAAATGGCGACTCTTTTTAGGTTCCATGATTACTCTATGTAAAGGAGGTTAAATTATTTGTGAGTCACTTAAAATAAGGTGAAGGGGTTAGGATATTGACGTAAATGTTGGTAAATGATGAGCATAATCACTTTGCTACGTGTTTATCCTACAGGTATCTTTGGTTTTAGTGATATTATTGTATTTTACTTGGAGACAATGTGTCAAAGGACAGATGTTCACATTAATAATGGTATCTGTATGTGTATGGTACAGATGCAAAGAGTAAAAATGTGCATTCAATTAGCTTTCATTATATCCATTTTTGTAAGTTAAGCTTTTCAGATGCATGTTCTACTGTTTGTGTATATATTTTCCAGGAAAGAAAGTTCAACTCACCAAACTAAATGTGCGTTTAAAATACTGGAATTAAAGGTCAAAATCACTGACTTCAGCTTTATGAGATGTATTTTCTTCTGCAAACTATGTCCGCAGAACATAGTTTGCGGAAGAAAATACTTTTCAAAACAAACAGAACTGTTATCAAGAGTACTTTGCTATTCACAAAGCTTCAGTTCCACGAGGTCTGCTCAACTGGAATGTAGAACAGAGTATTTCTCACGTTAATCAAGGTGTCCTCATGATAGGTCAGCAATTAGCAAGCCACTAACTAAAAATTAACTGATGCTTTTTACTACGTTATAAAACTACAAATAGGTTCAAGTATGTTTAAAAGTTCTGTGCCCATAAGGCTTTTTACTGTCATCCTGATAGAACTGTTTCAGAAGGCTTGCAAATATGGGCAATTTATTGCTTAATATATTTGGTTGCATCTGCACACGTATATGGCCTGCTAATTGATTTAGTTGAATTGTCATCCTATCACAGGAACACTATGACAGCTACATTAAAGTTCATTTAAAATATGAACTTTTGGTAATATGGAAGGATGCATTTCTAATCCTACATTGGAAACAGATGTGCCATATGTACAGTCTTTGACAAGGATTATGGAGTCACAGCTCTTGACTCCATAAATGAGACTACACAACTGTTTCTCTTCTAAGATCTCTTTCATCTCTTATATAATTATACCAAGGTTCAAAGTGGATTGTAGCCTAACCTCTTGGTTCTTCATTCACCTCAAGATGTAGAAAGGCTAGTCACTTCTCTTAATGGTCAATGACATGGGATTGTGTGGGACAGTTGTGTGTTCCCCCAACAACCAACCAAGGACTCTTTTTACTGCTTCAAAACTCTTCTTAAAATGTTCAATTAGCTTACAAGGCATTGTGAAATGGTACAGTTCTATTGTCACAATTGGGAAATTTGGTTTCTCATATTATTTTTTTTTTCTGAAATAGGTCTTAATTGTTCATCTTGTGATTCACAGCAGAAAGAATTAAATCAGACATTGATGAAAATATTTGCATCCAGAGAAACATCAAGTTTAAACAAACAAACTAAAAAAATAGAAATAATTTTCCTCTTAATCCTAATCCTTAACCACACTTTTGTTGATGGTGCTTTCATCAGTATGTTTCACTTATTTGGTGAAATTCGGGGTGGTGTCAAAGTACTTTTGATGGGAGGAGAAAACACTCGGTTGCTTCAGTTGTCTGAAACTTAGAGGATTTTGATCATTTGGATTGGAAGTTGAATGTGATAGTGAAATTTGACATATATTGCTCTGTATAACCAAAAAATTCTGGTTGGAGCTGACAGGCTGTTTCTCTCAAGAGACACTGAATTGTTTCGCTTAAATTAGTTATCCAGAGGAGATGACACTGGAGTACAGGGGCATTAATGTAGCCTTTTACAAGAAGATTAAAGACAAGCGTAGGAAAGCAATAAAATTTAATTTGTGTTCCTCTCTAGACTGACTAAATTTACATAGATGACTCCCATTAACAGCTGTGTAGGGCAAGTCTCTCTGTCAGGTCAGTCAAGGAGCGTGTGACACTGGCAGGGTTCCATCATACAGCACCCTTATTATCTTCTTAAACTGAAGTGTTGAGATTTCTTGATTGAAGCAAACTTCTCTCAGTTGTTGCATTTTCCCCCACCCCAATTAACTGGGAGAAAATGGATCAGTGTCTAGCTATTGCCAGATGCATCAGTCATCTGAGGAGAATCTCGTGGTAGTAAATCATTGGGTGAAGGCATCAAGCAAGGGAAGGGGAGTGTTTTTGAAATACGCACTTCTGGTGTGTAAACAGCTTTCTGTTCTGGGCTAAGAGCTCTGATCTCATTAAACCATTGCCACCCGCCCAGCAGGGGCTGCTCTGCTCTAAATGTTTTAATTACTGAGGAGGCTGAGGGCTGGACCGCACCCTTCCCCTTCTCCATCATGTAGAATTAAAGAAAAAAGGAATTCTGTTGCATCTATGAAAAGTATGAGGTCCGGAGTCATATTCTATTTTCAAAGCTAATTGAAACCACTGGGGTTGTAAATCTGTTAGAGCAAGTGAATACACTTCTGCTGCTGCTTTATGAATGAGTTAACTTGTACCCTGAGAATAGGAGAGGTTTCCTGACACTGTGGATTATTCTGTATAGTTCTGAAGTTGAAATTTATTCAGCATGTTTACTTTTGGAAACCATTTCTAGAGATCAACATTGTTTGCAAATATACATGTATTTATTTATTTAACTGAGAAGTAGTTCTGTGCTGAAGGGGGAATATTAAATATGGCATTGCTTAGTTCAATTTACTTTTATCTTCAAAGACATAAGAAATTTTGCTAGTTTCTTGGTTGTGCGTCTCATTGAGATCAGTGTTTGGAACTGGAAAGAATCTAATTTTTAATTAAATTTCAAACTAGCTGATATTGAGCCAAGTTGGAAGTAATCATTTAGGGTAAAATAGGGAAGACTTTAGTTTACAACTTCAACTGGAAGGGCTAGTGCTAGTGATCCTCATGTTCTTACCTAATTGATATTAGAGTTGAGTATCTGGTCTGGGATTAATACAGTAAGACACACTGAGGCACATTGCTGCTTCTGATATGGGGTTTGTTCTCCATTTGTTCTGTGCCTGTAACTGCCAGTGACATTAATGGGCATTCCTTGCATGGTTGAGAGGGGACTACGCCAGTGTCAACTTCACTGCTCCTCTTGCATGGTCTTTCATGAATTTAAAAAAAAAAAAAAAAAAAAAAAAAAAGCCCTTCCCAATTCCCCACTGCTAAATAGCATGTGTCTGTGTATGTAAAAATACATAGCCTTATGAGAGACACAGCTGGATAGGGTATTCATCCAAAGTGAAAATCATAATGAGGCTTCTTTAGTGGCCTGTGTATGTGATGCCTTAAAGGCTATTGGAGTGGAAGATTTAATTGTAGCACTACTTTGGGGTCATTTCATGGGTAGAATGACATTTGAAGGACTCTCTTCTTGCTGACAGAGTAACAAGATCAATTAAAAATTTTCTTGGGTGCTATCTTGTGTGATGGCTTGAAGTGGTCTTTTAAGCTGAATTGCTTTAAAGTACGTTAATGTTACTATTATAGGGATAACTATTTGTGTTGACCTGGAGGATTGAAAGAAACAAAAGACCGGCAGTGTTGTGTATTCATGTGACTGAAAAAATATTTTGATATATAAAATATTATGTGTATGGTGTTTAAAATAAAATTTCCAAACTTGATATTGGAAGAAAAAGAGGAAAAATCTTATTCTGTGTTGAAATTTGGTGCCAACAAAACCAGATAATTTAATTAGTAGTGCACATAGTCTATCTTGACAGCTTTGGTTTGGGAAAATTATAATATGAATATTAACAATCAAAGAGTCTCTGAACGTATTAGTGCCATGGTGATGAGATTAGTGAATTGGCCAATACTGTAGCAGAAAGCTGGATTCCAAGGGAATTATCCTTGAATGATACCAGTTGGTGCAATTAAAAGCCACAATTCAGTTGCCATATGGAAAGTGTTAGACATCCTTACATGGTTTCAAAGCTATGTGCCGGAGGTTAAATTGACATATGAAGAAAAGCATAAATTAAATATTTTGTGTTATGAAATTAAAAGTTGACTTTGCTTGAGCCATATGGAGGAGGTGGATGGAAGGCAGTCTGTATTTCATCAGGGCTTGCTTTATAGGTATTTCAGATTTAACGTGGCACACTTTTAATTTAGGATGTTGATTGGAAAGCTGAATGGTCCATGAAGTTTCTGCAAACAGTCTCATTAAAACAACTTTTTTGATCTCTAACAACTCTTTCTCCCACCCTCTCTAAAATGGTGCTTGTAAGAAGGAAGCTTATTCTGCCTAATAGCTGGGTGAAGTCCTCATTTAAGTGATAAGAGAAAGCTATGTCTCTTGGGCTACTGAAAGTCCCTCCTGGCTTAGCAAAACCTTAAATCTTCTGGATGAGAAGGCCTTGGTTACGTTTTCTTCTGTAAATCAGGATGAAAAGTAACAACGGTATGTTATATTTTCTAATGACTTAAATGTAAGTAATTTAGTCCAGACTTTACACTAAAACTTTGCTTATAACAAGAATGGGAAATTTGTAGCACGATTGTTGACATATGGGAATGTTCTTTATAGCAGCATTCATTAACAGAAGGTTTTTCTGTCGGTTTTGTGAGATCTGTAATAAGACCCAGGAGGAGCTCAGTAAGTGGATATTTGTAGGCACCCTTCAGAAGGAGATCTTAGTTGATTTTTATGGTTTCTTTTGAATTTGGTTAGGAACAGAGGAAAGAGAAGTCTCTTGAGTGTTGAAACTTTGTGAGTTAGTTTTTTTTCTGAAGTTGGGGAAATAATTGTTTGGTGGTGATATTTAAATCAAAATGGAACATTGCTTCCCCTGATGCAGATGTTGGCCTTTATAGAAATCCTTGTGGATGAATTTTGCCTCATGAATGTCAGCATTAAAACAAGGTTGAAGAGTAAATGGTAGATGTTGACACGTACAGAATACTTGGAGTATTTCTTGGTGACTGAACCCCTTTTCTAGTTTGTTAAATATACTAGTTACGTTGAGTAGGCAGACAGGAGTTTTCAGGCTTTTATATCTATAAATACCTTTTATGGAAAATGAGGTATAGTTTTAGTTCAAAAAAATTAATGTGAAGAAATGGTCAAATAGACTTTCCCTGTGAATTTATTTAGTTACATCTGCCAACATTGGCAGCAAAACTAAGCTTGTATTTACTCCTGCAGACTAAGTACAGCTATGGGAGATTGAGTTGGACTGTATTCCATTCAAGAATTATTAACCAAGTTCCAAATGCAAAATCTTCATTGTGTCTGATTTCTGAGCCAGGAAAGCATGTTTGTATTGGAGTATCTCATGACATTTGTCTTGCAGTGGTGGAATGCCAGTGGTGTTAGCTATGGTGAAAGGGCTGTGCTGGCATGGACACTTCTACTACTGTGCAACTTAAGAGAGGGGGGGAAATGACTTTTGTAGGCTCAACTCTAGCTGTCTTGGTCTCTCTACAAGGCATATGGCCATATGATGTGTTTGCTGTTTGTAAACTTCTATGTCATATAGCTGTGATAAAAATAAAACAAGACTTTGTCCCATAATTCGCAGAATAGAAATGACACTTCTGAGCATGTGAGATCCTTTTTCACATTCCTTCCTGTGTGATCCTTCACACAGTCTTGTATAGTTAGCATCTTGCAAGTAAACTGTCATGTAACCACAAATCCACTGATTAATGACAGGTCCATTGGCTTTTAATGGGACTTCACATTCAGACAGGGCTATATCTGCAGCTAAGTGTCTAGCCCTGATACCTACATGTGTGCTTCTTACATGACCTGATGTGCCTGTCATATGTGAGAAATAACTGTTTTAGTCATACAGAATCTAATTGTTTGGGGAAGGGAATGATGCGGTGTCGTCTTGGGAGGTCCTGTGACAGCTGTGAAGTTGAGTACCACTGATCTTGTTCATGTGGTGTGGCCTATTGTGTATCATAGGGCAATAAATGATCCTATTGTTTTAGGCTATTAAATCCTTTCACTCCTCTGAAGACCATGCTGTGGCTAGGGGAGACCGAAATGCTATCTGTGCCCAAGAGCTCCTCAGTGCTCAAGAAGAGGCTAGTAGAAATGCACCTAAAAGATCCTACCAGACTAGCCACTGGGCAGGGAGAAGGGAACCACTTCTCTTCCCTGATTTAAAGAAGGTCCCTTCCAAGTGAACACATAAAAAGAGTTGCTTCTTAAATCTGAAGCTCCTGATTAATAAAACATCTTAATTAAAACTCATCAGGCAAGTAGCTTTTCTGCTTTTTCTCAGAGCTCTGATAGTTTGATATTCATCGATATCTCTTCTCAGTCTGAAAATTCAGTGGAACTCTGAAACTCATCTATCTGATAGCAAAAGGGTGTCCTGCTAATTCCTTCAAAAGTGCCATCTACCATTCTCATTTTTGTTTGTAACGGAATTTGGATTTAATGTAGGCTCAGTGTCACTGGTCCCTTATATCATTTCCAGTGCAAATCCCCTGAGAATATGAGATCCTCCCTTAAAATGTGGGAGGAATTCAGTTATGTTTTAAGAAAAATTTGTAGTAGAAAGATCTAAATGTGCACAGATATTTTTTTCAGCTGTGTATCCATAGGCCTCAGACTAACAAAATCCAGTGCTGTATGTAACTTCAGCTCAGAGCTGGATTGGCATGTGGTCAGAACAGTCTGTGCACTGTCCATCCAAAGAAATACTTTGTGTTTTGTGATTAGGGTGGAATTTAATGCATTTGGGGGCATTACCGTGGCAGCTTTAAAGGGATTAAGCATATTGAGGTTCCTATTAAAGTATAACATTGTGATTCAAGATCTGTGAAAGAAAATCATGCTTGGGTGTTTGATCTTGGGGTGCAGCCACACATGCTGTGAGGCATAAAATAAGGGGATAGACTCAGTAGGGAAGTGACAGAACAAAGTACTGTCTTGCAGGAGAAATGGGATTTGGGAGCAGCCTCAAATCTTTTGATCCATACTCTGTTGCAAATGATGAGTGGTACAGAGGTGATAGATTTGTCTTGGGGGAGGAAGGAGAATGGTGGGTAGTATGTCACATTGCCCTCGGAGATAGTTTTCTGTCTGATTCCCCAAAGATTTGATAGCAATAGATAAGGACTAAGCTGCTTCCTGTTGTCTTATCTTAAAAATCTTTTATAATTCTGGGAAGGTTAGTTTCAAGAGTTGTCTTTTTGTTTTTGTTTTTGTTTTTTTAAAAAAAAAAAAAAAAAAGTAGTGGCTGTAATGCTAAGTCATATGTATTAAGTGGATATACAGAACAAATGCCTGTTTCGGGGAGCAGGAATTTTCTCTGAGCATAGAGTGCCCCAGCCTTGAGCTTGCAGAATAACAAGCAGTCTCTGTATTGCATAAGATGCTGTGGTTAAGCCTGTATCAGTGTTTCAGTAATAAACCACTCTCTTTTTGAAACAATAAATAATAATTTTGCTTGTGAACTTTCCAAGTCTGTCTCTGTTCACATAGTGTACGTGTGTATAAACTACAGACACTCATTCCCCTATAAAGAGAGAACATCATAGTCTAGCAAACAGAATATCTGTCATTCCAGCTGAGCAAGGTCTAAGGCAATAACCCAAAATATCCTGGAAGAAATTCTAAAAAGCATTGAAGAAATCAATCGTCTGATCCTAGAGGAAGGTCTTTGATGTAATCCTGGTAAGTTTATACTGGGAGCCTGCCTACTTCTTTATGGTCAGCCCTAGACTTTCTATATGAAAAGTGGATCAAATAATTTTATATGCTTCTGCTTTAAAGAAAGATGGTTGATAGTTTTCTAAAGCATACACACTGTTTAAATGTAGATTGTGGCTTTTAGCCGAAGCCCAGGTGGGGAGGAAAGGCTTTTCAAAACAAGTACTTACAGAAAAAATAAATAATACTTTGATATTTTCCCATGGAAAAACTGTGCCTCATTTATCCATCCTGAATATTTAATTTTATTTTGAGGATAAACTTCACAGGTTATCTCAGTTAAAGCAATTTTTATTTAGGCAAAGCTTATGTGCAAGGTCTTGTTCCTGATGTGGATACATATGTAAAAGGAGTTTTTCAGAATACCATAAATAAATTATTTTTAAAGGTATATTTTTAACTAACTCAGTGCAGTTGGGTAAGCCTGTTTAGATCATCTTGAAAACTTCTGCAATATTTCTTTTTTGATATGAAAGCCCTGCTATAATAGAGGGGAAATTTCTTATTGCTTTCAGTGGTTTTATATCTTGTTCTTTGCCACATCAATGGAAGAGCAGGGAAGGTTCAAGTGGTGCGACTGATAGTGTCTTTCTCTAGAAGCTACATTGCTAGTGGAATGGCAGTGTGTTTTCCCCTGCAGATGTAATTTAGCCGGTCATTTTATAATAGGTTCGCAAGCGGTTTTCACAATTGTATTGCCACTTAAATTCTTATTTGTAATTAGCAACATAATTTTGCAGGTAAGTTTAGAAAGCATGTTTTGAGAAAAGCAGTGCTGTGCAAATAGCCTAAAACCCATTAAAATAGTACATTTTTATTGTACGAAGGCATTCTTTATCTAATTAGCTTGGCTTGTTACAGTATTGCACCACAGGTTCTTTTTTTTTTTTTTTTTTTTTTTTTTTAATTGGAGGCTGTTTTTAACAATTTGTGACTGGTAGGAAGCACACCAAATCCTTAATTCAGGACTAATGTATAGCAATGAGAGCTATCATACGGGGCTTTTCTTTGAAAGACGGTTGTTCTTGGATTAAAGCATGGTGACATGTAACAAGAAGGGAAGTGTGCAAAAAAACCCACCACGGTGTTCGGGAAGGAAATACTGTACTCGTTTATACTACATAGATTTCAGTTTGGTAATTGGCCTTAACGTTGGCACTCTTTTCCAGATGTGCTGTTTTAACTGGTTGTTGTTTCTTTTTTTTTTCTTTGATGTAATTAGAAGAAAAAAAAAAGCAATGAAAACGATTGTTTTTTGAGAACTGTGTGAGGAAAGTCAAAAGTAAGGCAAGCTGAAGTTGCTCTGTGTCCTTGAACGTGTGCAGGAGGGGAGGACTAGAGGGACTAATCCAGGAGAGACTGGACAGTGCTGTTGAAAGGCAAATCATACCTCTGCTAAAACAACTTCTCCTTAATCTGTGGCCATCTCTGATTTTCCTCGTCCTGGAAAAAGAGGAATTGAAGGCCTTCCGTGAGAAGCCCCATAGATTTGCCAATAAATCGATAACAGACAACAGGTAATGTCTTGTGGAAGTAACAAAAAGACTGAGGTATTAGCCCTGCAGAGTAATCTGCCTGTCCTCATGTGTGTTTCAGATGGCAATGCCAACCATCCTGGTCAGCAAGAAAAGAAATAAAATAAACACACAAAAAAGAGGAGAATTGTAGCACCACTGGGGAAAAACAGGACAGCTCATCGTTAGACAAGAAAAATGCGAGTGTTGTGCGTCTAGAGGTATGTTTTAAGTTAGGAAAGAGTCCTGCCCTGCTGTATGGTCAGAGCCTCTCCTAGTATCAGCAGGAGCCATATCCAAAGACAGGGCGAGGCTTCCTCCTTCCATGCTCCAAACAAGACATGTGATTTGGTCCTTCAAAATGTTCTGTTATCGTGTATTGGCTTCAATATCAAGTGGTGTCAGGAATGGCGGAGAGGCCCTTTTGTGAGAGGCTTGCTGGTCTGAGAGATGGGCTGGGCCTAGGATGCGGCCCTATGGTGCTTTGGTACCACTCGCTGGGGCCAGCAGGCTGACAGCACTGGGTGGAGGGAAGTGACTCCACTGAGAAAGCCATCTGCTGATGTGTAGTCCCATCCCCCTGTAACTGAGGTGGAAATAAGGTGTGCGTTGCCAGGATTAGCCACTAGCAGCCAAGAACCTTTCTTCTCACAACAACTGTAGTGTGTTCTATGCCGTACCCTGGTGTGCGCTGAGCTGTCATGTAGGTTTGCACGGCATGGGTTTGGAGTGTCCTTTCTTGTGGGGTGATGCCTTCCTTCTCTACTAGTGCCTCTTTGTCCACATAAAGTACTGTTTCTTTCTCCCATTGACCAGGTTCTGTTTACCCAGGGGTCACACAAACTTCACATGTCTTTAGTAAGTGTCTGGCAGTGAGTCTGACAGCGGGTGAAGTGGTACAGGTTTCACCATGCAGCCGTTAGGCTGTGTGCAGTTGACAGGACTGATTTTTGGAGCGAGTGATCTTTGTGGACTATAAAGGGTTACGTTGTTGAAGTTACACAGGCGCCAATCCACTGGCACACCGCAGGTGATCTCGGAGCGAATGTTGTTTAAAGCGCCTGTCCCACGGTTTCACAAATGTGCTCTGACCAGAGGATGTTTTTCTAACTTCAAAGGGCTTCTCAGGCTGGCTCGGTGCCTCACAGGCTGAGTCCACAATTCCTCTCTGCTCGTGATGTGTTCTAACCATGTGTGATTTTTTTTGGTATGTGATGTTTTCTTAAAGCGGCATTGACCTGTGTTCAAATGAAACTTGCTCTTAAGCTTGTAAACACAAACTTGTCGTGTGGGCAGTTTTCATCTTAACCTGACGTGTGGGTTTTTTTAAAGAACAAGAATAGACATCAAAAGGGGAGTAATTTATAGGAAAAGAAAAAGCAAGAAATAAACTTGCAGCGGTCTTTTGAGTTGCACCATCCAGAGGCTTTTCTCTGAAGATTGTGTTGTGGGCCCTTTACTGGTTGTAAGAAGTGCTTGTTCCCACCTCGGCAGCACCAGTGCTGGAGTAGGGTACGTGCTCTGAAATGTGCCTCTGAAGAAGGGGCATGCAAAGGGGGGAAGGCAAGGCATAATGGAGTAGAAGGTGGAAAGGACCAGCAACCTCTTATGTGTGTTTTTTTAGCAATGTTATATTAAAATAAGTGTTTAGGAATATGTCTTTTAAATATTTAAGGTTTATTTTTCTTCTGTAGTACTTTGTAGATGGTTTTCAAGGGGATTATTTTCAGGTTAATGCAAAAATATGCTTTTTTAATGTTGAGAGGTAGAAATGACTGAGATTTTACTGGCCAAATTATTTTACTATTGAAGTCCATTAACCCTGAGAACAGGATTAGGCCCTAAAATATTTCCTGAGGTGCATTGTGCTATGGTTGTGAAGTTCTCATGTTCCACTAAAATCCATTGATGGACACTGTGTTGTGTTTTTTTTTTTTTTTTTTTTTTTTTTTTTTTGTGTTTGCAATGTTTTTGTATTCATTAAGGCAAGAAAAGTAGGTTAGTTGGAGGTTTTGAAGTCATCAATTTTTAGTTTACTACTATTACCACTGTGAATGTGAGTTTAAAAAGCAAGCAAAACAAAACAAAAAAGAAAGAAAGAAAATACCTTACAAGTAAGACCATGATAATTCCTGCATGCTGAGTGATAGAAAAGGATCATCTGCCATGGGAATAAAACCTCATACTGTGAGTGGCATTCTGTGAGCAATATATCTCAGCTGTTCAATGAAGTTTCCTCCTGAGTAATGGTACCACAACCTAACACTTAATAATTAATCCAGACTTCAGATGCAGCTGGATTCCAAAATTGTCATCTAGACAAGATTCTGGAGAAGTCAGTGATCTCTAGGACCTAAAGCCGCAACCTGTGCTGCCCTACCAATCCATGGCTATCAACAGGAATCATCCCACCACATTTATTTTGGCTAGTTTTAAAGCAGGTGGCCAGGATGAATTCCTAGTTTCAAAGTCACAGCTGCTGCTTTGAAATTGTGTAAGAAGGGCTTTGGTTTCTTAACACAAAATAACTGAGCTGCTGTTTGGTATTAGAGCATCATTATTCTGGGAAATGCGCTCTTCATTTTAAAAATATCTTCTGCATGGAAGTTGAAGGTTTATACCTCATGATTATAAGTGTAAAGAGCTGAAAAGGTTCCTTGTTTGACTGATGATTGTAAATATTTAATAGTTCCTCAGTGATTTGAGTCAATGGAATCTGACGGTAGTATTAAAAATTAATAGCAATATTAGAAACAGTTAATACAAGAATGTCTTGTTGGTATTAAATCATTTCTGGGGGGATTTTGGGGGGTAACTGTAACTTCAGATTTTTTCCCTTTTAAGTGGTTTTCCTTGTGTCAGTCAGCCTAAAAATAGTCTTTATCATTAAATCAATTAAAATGACCAAGTGGACTTTATGCAATCATGCTAATAATACTGCGATTAAGTAGAAGGAAATGTTTCATTACAAATCCCTATTTTCTGTCCTTATAAAATTTCATTTTAAAGTGAGCTTTCTTGGGTGACTTTTTCAGTAGCGTCAGCAACAGTGTCAGCAGAATGGTGAATTCTTGTTGCTGGAAGTATAAAGAGAATTCATGAAGGAGTTTGTGTTAAGCATAGTTTTCTTTCCTTTTTTTTCCCCCTTCTTTTAAAAAAGGATTTTATTCACTGGGGTTTTTTCTTCTTTTGTATTCCTTGCCACCTTATGATATTATAATGTTTTTACCTACTTTCAAAATTCCATAGATATATATTTATAAAAACTATATGTCATGTAAGCCTTTTTCTAGTGTAAGAGAAAGTACATTTTATGCAAGGCACACAGCATGGGGTTTTCTGGGCCTTCAATCTCATATGATCCTGTGTCACAATAAATATAACAAACAGGAATGAGCAAAGAGCAATCCTCTTGGGCTGGGTGAAAATATGCTCTTAAAAAAGACGAGGAAGGGTTGGGTAGAGGAGATGTAAGACCTGTGTACCTGAACAAAGCAAGCAGGCAGAGAATAGAACATTTCTTCAGCTTTTGTATGCAGGCTTGTTAAAGGACACAAAGGGGAAAATTAGGGTTCATTTGGTAATGGGATGTGGTCAAACAAATGAATCTAGAATTCATATGCAGAAGATGTAACAGAATCTTTGACTTGGTTAAGGGGAAGGGGTGAGAATGGGTATAAAGGGGTATCTGGGAATTTCAAACTGAAAAGGCCCTTAATCCTTTTTACTTCAATCATTAAAAAAAAAAAAAATACTATTTGTTTGTATTTTTATCTTGTGATAATAATTACTAGCAGGTCCCTTGTTCATTAGAGTCTACATGTTCTACTAGAGCATTTCATAGATTTATCCATTAACAAGTGGTGTTGGCCCATATTGTCCATATATAAGTATATATGGCAGAAATATCCCTACCAAGTTAAAGTTTTCATCAGTCCAGAAACAAGTTTACCATGCAGTCCTTGTGTCTCTGATAACAGGGTGTGCTTTTGTTAACTGGGCTGACCAGTGTAGCCACTTGGGTCTCTTACTTGGTGGTTGGGATTTTCATGGATAGGATGTTGGTCCTGTTGTGTTTAAAGAGATAGGATAACAGGGTAAGTACAGCTTTCTTAAGCACTCTGAATCACAAAGTAAGTAGGCTTTGAAGTCATCTGAGATTAGAAGACTGGTCTGTGGGCCTGGTATGAAGCTGGGAGGTGTTTGTGATGTGGGTGGTCAGAGATGGATAACCATTGCTCTGGTGCTACCTGGTGTCTCAAGTTCTGAATTATGGCTTTAGAATGGGATACAGGAGCTGTGTATTCCCGTCTAGACCCTAACATTAGCTGTATATCCTTTCCCAAATCACTCAGATGTAAATCGTCTCAGAGACACAAGATAGCTAAGCACGTACTGCTTGTTTAGTCATTTGTCTTCTCTTTGAAACTACCTGTTCCTACCCCCCTTTCTCCCACCTCCCCACCAGAGAATTTGGGGTAGGTTTTATCCTTTTAACTAACAAGTTTGTTGAGGTAGGCAAGGAAACATTTCAAGCTCATGAAGAGCTTCAATACCAACTGTAATTGATCTTTTATGCTGTTCATTGCTATGCTGTTGTGAATAAGCCAGGTATTTGATGCATAGTCTCCTGAGCAAAGTGTTCTTTGCGTGTGTGTATATGTATGTATATATATATATATAACATTTTCCTTTTGAGTTTATACAATTCTTCATTGTTGGGGGGGACACACATTTTTTGTTGTTGTTGTTCTACGGTAATTTCCCTGACCTTATTCTGGCAAGGGGCCTTTTTGAACTGTCCAATGCTCAACACAACCCAGTGGCCCAAGATATCTCATTTTAAAAAGGCTGAATTAACTAAAGCAGTTTTAAAATATGGAGGAAAAAAGATGAGTCTTCTCACTTATGCGAGTGAGGGTTTGGATAGGGTTAGAAGGTGGCAGAAGGGGTGTGCCTTTAATGTATGAGTTGAATCTCCACTGCTTGTGGAGGCCCCCTGTCCAAGGACATGTGCATTCAAGAGGTGATGGCTGTAGACTGCTTATTGCTGTACCTCACTTTTAGTGACACATAGATTCTGTGCAAGATCAGTTGGAATGTGGGGATAGAGCATATGGCTAGCATGTGTATAAACCATAACAGGTAAATAATATAGAAAGTAGGACTTACTAATGTTACCAGAAGAAATGGACTATGTAGACATAAGGGAGAAGAAAAATGCAAGTTAAAGATTTGACTGAAGGTCAGATCAGATTGATCTTCAGTCCAGCTAGACTTGGGGCTTTGCAGGGAGATGAGTTTTTTTTCTTCTCTTGGTGTTCACTTGAATAATGAAATTACCCTCTCTTGAAAGTTATTCTTTGGAGCAGCAGAGTTTGTACATGAGTGAAATGCATGTCAAAATGTTTACAATGAACTGAAGTGGAGTGGTGAGTCAAAGCAGTAGCCTTTTGTTTGCACTGGCTTTGTAATGGAGAGCCTTATAATGAGGGTGAACTATGCCTCCGATTCTGCTGGGCCTTTGTACTGTTTGGAGCGCAAAGTGGAGCAGGTTTGCAGGTTAATTAACACCTCTTCCCTCCTCCTTGTGGTGCTGGCAGTGATGTATTACCAGGTTACGTTTGGAAACATCGGCCGGTGGTTTGTGCTGAATACTCCTAAGCCTTTTAGTTGCTGCCACTGAAGTATCTGCTGAGAATGCCATTTGCTCTTGTAGACAACGGAGCACACGAGATGTAGTGTTGGTGTCCCGTTGGCAATGAACACACCCCACAGCCAGCTGTTGGCAACCAGGCACATCCATGCCAGCAGCTCCCCCTCCTTATCAACATAAAGGAAATCCAGATGAATTCTGCCCATCTATAGGGGACTTAATGGCATCGTAGAGCCCATTATTTTCTATCTAATGAAGACTTTTCTGAACACTGAATTGTAAGATTTTTCTTAATCTTGTGGTTCTGTGGTTTGGAGAGTTTGGCCAATCTGGCTGGAGTCAGTGTATGTTAGTTTGTGCATTAGATTTGAGCACTTTTTTTTTTTCCCATCCTCCTGGAGTCTTAGAGTTCTTTGCCACCTACTGCTGACAGATCACATGGTCTCAGCAGTTGCCCTGTGTGTCTCTTACCCTCCCAGTTCTTCAGGTCTCAACACTATGTGTGTTAGAGACTTCTCTTCTAACAGCTATTGCCATTGCCTTAGCTTGATTTAAATACTATGCTGCTCAGAAAATTAAACCCTTAGAGGAGAAACAAAGCCACGTGCCGGTCTGACTAGCAGGGTGCATGTTTGGGACATTGCTGGGACATGAGCAGTCCTTTTGCCATCTTGCACTGGCTAGCACACCACAGCACAGCATTGGAGGCAAGCGTGCAGCATGCGTACTGCCCAAACGTGCCGTACCTGCTGTATGCTTTGATAACAAAAAATTTGCATAGCATATTTGTTTGTTTTTGAGCTTAAGGAATTTCTCCTCATATCTCCTACTTCCTTACTTGCCTATTTGTGATTAGAGATCCAGTGGAGAATGGCCCAGCTCCTTATGAAGGAGCAGAACTGTTTTAAGGAGAGGACAGCACAACAACAGTATTTGTTGCCTTCCTTGTGGCAGCAGGGAAATTGAAGGGAGCTGTGATTTAGTGAATTAGAGTCATCTCACAGGCAGCTCCGGGGCAGCGCAGCTCTCAGCTGCTGCCTCACTCGCAGTACAGAGTGGGGTCATGATATGGTGCAATATGCCCAAGCAGAAAAGCAGTAAATTCATCCTCAGGAGCTGCTTTATGTTGTCTAGAAATGGAGAATTCCCCTGTAAGGAGAATGTACTGCTTTATATCCAACTACCCCATTCCAGTGCTTCAGCAGCATATTTATCTTCAGCAGTTTCATGCTGTGAATAGAGGAAGGCCAAGAAACATGGATAAAGGACTTCCTTTACAGCCAATGATACGTGCAGTATGGTATCCCATAAAGTTAACAGGGATTAAGGTGAATGACCATCTGAGCAAAGGAGGCATCCCACTAGGAAATAAGTTGGTTTCTGTGTAACAACTAAAGCAATACTATCTACAGACTTTGAATCAAAGGCTTGCACAGTTAAACAAAGCTAATCCCCAAAGATATACTATTAAACTTTAATATCTTCATCGATGATCTGGACGAGGGCATCGAGTGCACCCTCAGTAAGTTCGCAGATGACACCAAGTTAGGTGCGTGTGTCGATCTGCTTGAGGGTAGGAAAGCTCTGCAGGAGGATCTGGATAGGCTGCACCGATGGGCTGAGGTCAACTGCATGAAGTTTAACAAGGCCAAGTGCCGGGTCCTGCACCTGGGGCGCAATAACCCCAAGCAGAGCTACAGGCTGGGAGAGGAATGGTTGGAGAGCTGCCAGGCAGAGAAGGACCTGGGAGTGATGGTGGATAGTCGGCTGAATATGAGCCAGCAGTGTGCTCAGGTGGCCAAGAAGGCCAACGGCATCCTGGCTTGTATCAGGAACAGTGTGACCAGCAGGGCTAGGGAGGTGATCGTCCCCCTGTACTCAGCTCTGGTGAGGCCACACCTCGAGTACTGTGTTCAGTTTTGGGCCCCTCGCTACAAGAAGGACATCGAGGTGCTTGAGCGGGTGCAGAGAAGGGCGACGAAGCTGGTGAGGGGCCTGGAGAACAAGTCCTACGAGGAGCGGCTGAGGGAGCTGGGCTTGTTCAGCCTGGAGAAGAGGAGGCTCAGGGGTGACCTTATCGCTCTTTTTAGGTACCTCAAGGGAGGCTGTAGCGAGGTGGGGGTTGGCCTGTTCTCCCACGTGCCTGGTGACAGGACGAGGGGGAATGGGCTTAAGTTGAGCCAGGGGAGTTTTAGGTTAGATGTTAGGAAGAACTTCTTCACTGAAAGGGTTGTGAGGCACTGGAACAGGCTGCCCAGGGAAGTGGTGGAGTCACCATCCCTGGAAGTCTTCAAAAGACGTTTAGATGTAGAGCTTAGGGATATGGTTTAGTGGAGGGCTGTTAGCGTTAGGTTGGAGGTTGGACTCGATGACCTTGAGGTCTCTTCCAACCTAGAAAATTCTGTGATTCTGTGATTCTGTGAAACTCATTTCCTGTGCATGGAGCAAATATTGTAATTTAAAAATAACTAATAAAAATAACTAATATTTGAAATGCATCTTCTAGCCATTGTTAAGTGAAGAGTTGGGGTGTGAGCTATAAAACTCTGATCTAGATTCAAACTTTCTCCGTATTTGTGGTTTTGTTTTGAGTCTGTCTCTAGTTAGCAGGGATATAAATGTTAAAATTCGCCCATGTGGCTTTAGAGCTGTGCTGTGTTCGTAGTAAGTCTTGCTTTTTCAATGCGTCTTCATTTTAGAAAACATTTCTTTCTACTGGGGTCAGATCCTTTCTTTTACTGGACAAACCATGAGTACTCTGGCAGAGAAGGACAGCTTAACTAGCCTAGTAGAGCTGCAAATGTCAAGTGCTAATTGTTTATGAAAAATAATGTTTGTCATAAATTATCTCAAAGTGAAAATGCAAAGCATTACGCTCTTAACAGGGAAGAAAGGAAGTGAATGTCCCATCATGTTCTCTTCTTAGGAAAGTGTTTGTTTGTTAGCTGATGCTTCAGCTTCAATTGCTTGTTACATTTTGGTGCTTGTGCAATTGAAGTTAATTGATGGGAAAAGGTTTAAACAGTGAATAGCCTTGGTTTTAGGAAGCTGAACTTCTTCACCTAAAGCTGAACACTAAGAATTAAGTGTTGGACTGAGATGAAGTGTTTTGTTTGTTTGTTTGTTTGTTTGTTTTCCTAAATGCAATTGGAAGAACAACTCTCATTTGGGGTAAGAGCTATCTGTTCAGCTAGGTCTGACTGGGCAGTATGCGGGACATTAGGGCTCCAAATTTGAATTTTTGTCTCAAGACATGATAACTTATGGCAGTAAGAAACAATTGCCCAGATGTGAACAGAACAAGTAAGCTAGGCAGTGAATAGGCTTTCTCCTGTGCCATGACCCGTTGTGTCTGCAGCCTGATGTGTAGCACTTAATGTATGTGCGGACTGACTTCACTCTGAGCAAAAGCTGATAATGTGAACAAACGTGTGTGATGGGCCCGAGATGATGGCGAGCAAGCCCATCAGACTCTGCATGGTGTCTGTTTTCAAAAAGGATTTTAGTTCTGACTTCTTTAGAGTTAGGCTCTGGCAGTCATAATTGTGTGGCAAAGAATATACTGAAATGGGTGTACAGTCATGCTCACATGCTTGGCACTTTGTCATAAATTTAATCTATTTACATATTTCCTGTACCACTGTACAAACAAACCAGTGGGCAGAGTCCTGAAACAATTTTCTCAGGCAAAGTTCCAGTTGATACCAAAGAGGTCAGAATTTAAAATAATCGCTTATTTAGAAGAATTTGAATGTGACCTTTTGAGAAACACTCTTTCCTTTTGCTGACTTTCTGAACCACTTGTTAGGCATTATTGAAAAATCAGTAGGAAATTTCAATAAGTTCAGGCTATGACCCCAGCTGAGTTGTCACTTGCTGCTCCTTTTGCAGCATTGCAGGAGAAATCACTTCTACAGAAACTTGTAGAAAGCTACAGTATTGTTCATCTTCCCTGTTTCTCATTCCTTGTTGGCTTTGCAAGTGTTCCTTTGTTAGACCTGTTAAATCTGTGGGTAAAACTGTGTGTGGTGAACGTCTGTGTTTCAGCGTAGATACTGATGCCAA
Source organism: Aythya ferina (assembly GCF_964211825.1). Lineage (NCBI taxonomy): Eukaryota > Metazoa > Chordata > Aves > Anseriformes > Anatidae > Aythya > Aythya ferina. The sequence goes on along the minus strand of NC_140308.1, from coordinate 17,487,626 downwards.
ACCAAGTGCGGTAATGTTTTGCGTGAACATAGAGATCTCATCATACAAGCAGTATGCAATGTACAGTCCTCTGCCACCAGAATATTCTTTTGTTCACAGTGAAAGATATTGAAAAGATACTGGGCAAACTTGACAAAATCGACTGAGGAGTAAAGGACAATTGCATTACGAAGGCTGAAAGAGCAAATTGTTTCCTTCTTGTGTACGTATAGAAAATGAAAAGAAGAGCTCTCGTTATAGAATCAAAGACTAAAAGTGCTTTTATTTATCAGCAGTTTGTACTTACTGACACCGGCATATATTGTGAAGCAAAGTGTTTGTGCAGCAGCTATTCTGCAATATCCATTCCAGTCTGTTTCCGTATGTAAGCATGCCAGCACATAGTAATGAAGCAATGATCAAATTTAGTCTATATCATTTGAGACTTAAAAATGTTGTTTGAAGTAAAGGAGTAGGATTAGGGATAGCAACAGGAAGACCATGATAAATAAAAAAAGCTTGTATGTAAAGACGTGGCAATGAAGGTCTGTTTGAGTATGGAATAATTCTTTTTGGAAATTGGTACAGATTTCATTTTTCTCTAAGAATTGTCAAAACTGCACCATTTATATATAGCTTCACAAGTACGTGATAGAAAAGGGTCTTCAAGATTGTGTCCATTGAACTGTCACTCTTCTAATGAAAACAGAATAGTCAAGTGCATCTACATCAGCAAAAATAAGACTTGAGATTTTTTTCTCCCCTTTAGCGAACATCTTGTATGTGATACCAGTCAACATAGAAGTGCTGTTACTTTAAGCATGGCTTTGGCAGATTATGCTGACAGCAGTAACTCAGAGCTCTGCCCTTTATAAAGATTAATGATCCTTGAAATAATAAATATATTGTAAATGCCAAGCCTAGAAGTAATTTTCAATTCATAAATAGAATTGTTTGTGTAACAGCAGACATTTTCCCCCACTATTTCCTATAACATAGCAGAAATAAAATACCAGAGCAGAGGTGCTATTGGAGAGAAAAGATCACTTCATGAGGAATATGTGTGTTGGGAAGGGCAGGAAGAGGGTGATGACAAGACATGTTGCAATATCACATTTGATTATAGCTTATAGGGGGTGTTGCAAAGAGCTTGTAGCTGTTAACACATATGAGCATTGACTTTTATTCTGGTTACCATCATTCAGTAGGCAGAAAAATGTTCAGCAAACACGGGGGCCAGAAGCTAGCCTTTTGTGGGTGAGCATTGTTTTTGGGCAGAACCAGTAACTTATATTTAAATTTGTTACAGTATAGGCCTAGCAGTAAATTAATTGTGACATTAAGAGGGAATGTATGTATAGACATTACTTCAGAGTTGTCATAAATTCTGTGCTTGCCATATTTTAATTTCCAAGACTTTTGAATCTCAGACAAGGTGCTATAGATGTAGTTATTAAATTCTGCAGCAATATTTTTATTGGGTAGGACACTGCTTGATGATGTAGCTGTGAAAGCCAAATTCAGAGACTAGCAAAAGGTTCTTTATCCACGCATTTAGGAGGAAAAATATTATTTTGTAACACTCACTTGTTACTGAAATACTTGTTTTAAATTTACCTCCTCTTTCCTGAATGAATGAATGTACATATACCCACATACATATGCATGTGTATATGCATATACAGACAAAAATAAATGAGATACATAGGCTTACTAGTTTGTTAAACTATCTTACAGCTTTCTTGCAATGTATTGCTGAACTCCGTAGGAGTGCTTGTACAAGGGAAAGAGGAATTGCAGCCTCTCTCAAAAGAGAGTTGTGACAATATAAGGTCTGTCATTGGGGCATCAATAACATGCAGGTGGAAACACCATTTGGGGAATAGTGGAGTCTGATTCTCACTCCTGTGGCTCAGCAGACAAGTTTTTGTAGAGCGACCTGAGGACATCCTGCCCTTTCTCAGCTTTGAGTACGTTTGAGAAAAGACACTGGATAAGATATACACAAAACCCTCTTCACAAGTTTGCATAGTGTACTTCTTTCAGTGCATAAATTAACTTAGTGTAGTTTTAGCCTTTAATCTCACATAAATTAGATTAAATATTGCTGGAAAAAGTGTCTGGTTCCCTGCTTTTCAAAGATGTTTCCTTTATGTGCACTGGAAGGGAAAGCCATATGCTGTACCAAAATATGTGTTGCTAATTATTTGGTTTCTCTTGGGGACTGTTTTATTTGGGTGTGGGCTGCTTTTCCCTTTAAACATAACGTATAGGACAGCCAGATGCTAGAGGAACCTTAAAATAGGTTGTCTGCACTGAGGGTGTGGGAATATCAGACAGAACACATAATGGCAAAGTGCTGGCAGAGTTGAAAACCCACCTTGACCCCCCCCCTCATCTGGGTAACAAATCTGTGCCTGCTGAGAGTGGAGATGGCATCAAGTACCTCAAAGGCTGGTATGGGAGTTTGGTTACAGATCTTCAGTAGGTATTTTCTGGGTAAGCGAAGGCTGTGACCACATCAACAACTGCTCCGTGGAGGACTGTATGAATTCTCTTATACCCCGCGGTAAATTCAAGGTAATGCAAAGCAGCTTATGCCTTTATTTACCCCAAGGGAGTGTTGACATGAGCTGTTACCATGGAATGCCTGCCAGGTAGCCATACTCTCAGATCTTGTAACGCTAGGAACTAGCCCAAAGCGCTTTGCTCAGGTTCATCCAGTAAATTTTCCTAGCTCTTAGTTGTTTGCTACATAAGCCATGATAGCAGAGCTATATCGGTTCACAGAGCCCTGAAGTTCCTTGCTTATAGCTGGAACAAAGTCTGAGTTTTGTATCAAGTTTAATTTGATGTAATAATAACTTATATAGTGCAAACATGCCAGATCTATATTCCATTGCTGGAATTAATCAGAAAAAAGTCATGTGTAGAATTCTGCTCTTCATCTTTGTTTTAAAAACATACTAATTCCTGGTTTGTGTTTAACAGCACTGGTAAGTGAAGTTCTTTGCCACAGAACAGGTGCAAGGCACCGTCCTGCCCTGCCAGCACACCTCGGTCATGGCTCGCAGAGCCAGAGCTTGGCCTGTCTGATGAAACTGCCAGTTGTGTTGCAGACACCTACTTAACAGAAACTGGAAGTGAAATCACTATTTCATTTAACATTGGCCACCTATTGGATAATAACTTTCAGTCACTGTAAGACTGGGCTGGATTTGAAACAGCAGCCCGTTGCATTGAAAGGCTCTGTTTCCCTCTGTGATCTGCTGAGCCAGCTGGTTCTCCAGAAGCATTTGGAAAAATGTGAGTGGAGGGTAAGAACATGAAATTTCCCTGTCTTTTAAAACGTGTTTGTCTGTGTCTCATTCTCACATGCATCGTTTAAGCCAAGACATTTCAGTCCTCAGTTCTTTGATGCCATTTGGCTTCAATTTCCACATGAAATGCTTGGAAACTAAAGATGACTCAGAAGGGGTTGAAACCCTTGTCCTGCAAGACTCTTTGTGAAGCAGGCAAACGATTTCCTTTGTATGAAGCAAGTGCGTGCTCTGAGCCCCTGATTTAGCTTGGTTCCTTTTCCCTCTCTCAACACACAAGGCTTGGGACATTTCTGCCAAGAGTTGTACTTGCACTTAAGGTGCAAGTCCCTGAATTGTCCCTGATAAGAAGTAGCCATTATTGAAGTCTTGTGGCTTTGACTGTGAAGGCTTTCAAGTTTTTTTTTTTTTTGTTTGTTTTTTTTTTTTGTGTGTGTGAAGACTGCCTATCCATTTATAGTTGTTATATAAAAATTTGAGTGAGGGTTTATCTCTTCCTTTTAGATGTATGGCTCTAGCTCTGGAATTGCTTCCAAGTTTACAAAATGAGTCTGGTTTAGACCTCTCTGATAAACATTTTTTTTTTTGTTGCTGTTGCAAAGTTGGATCAGACTTTTGTTGTCATAATGGTTGGTGCACTTGGCAGCTTGCATTTTAAATAATTAGGAGATAAAATTGGACTGTGTTTGAATTCAGTATGTCTGGTATTTTCTTGCTTTACTTGGTTATGTTTTTAATCCCCCTTTTAACTTTTGAAGACTAATGTAAGACAGTTAAGAACTGAGGGCTGGTAAATTTTTTTTGTCATTTTTGAAACCTAGATCCAAGCCAGCTTCTCTTCAGTATTTCAGCCTCGCCCTCCCAGGACACTTAGAGATAGATCAATGTCTTTATCAAAAGAAGTGTGCCTTTTGTGATGGTAACACTGTAACATTAAATATTCATTCTAATCTGCAGTTGAGACAATTACATTGTTCTCAATAAATTTTACTTTGGATTATGAAGTTTTAAAAATATGCCACTTAAATTTCAACCTACTATAGCTGGTAAGGGAATTTACGGCTCTGATGCATCAGAATTGGGAGATAGTTTTGTAACACTTGAGGAAAATCTTCAGTATTCTTCACATGGAGCAAAGCGATCAACTCAAAGGATGGCATTGATGGGTGTGTGTTTTTTTTTTTTTTTTGCTGAACACAATGCTATAGGTATGGTGGGAGAGGAAGTGCAGCAAAACAACAGGCTAAACTGTTGAGAAACATTCATCCCATCTAAGGAACCTTTGCTGTGTGAAATGTATATGTTAAAAATATATTTTAGAATTCAGTTACACTGAGGAAAAGTTCCTGATACATGGTATTGTTCTGCACCTATTGAGAGCAATTGGTTCCAGTCCTGGTCTAGAAGTAGATGAATTGTAACAACAGAAGTAATTTCTGTATTATTAGAATCCAATTCTGGAAAAAAATAAAATAAAATGCAAACTGGCCTTGTTAACTGTAGTTTGGCAATATACTCTGAATTCACAGAATGGAAGCATGGAAACACAACCTTGCTCTCACGTGAGCCGAGTTTGTTCATATATTTTGTTGAGTTTTTATATGAGTTTGTTGATGTATTGACTACTCTATTTGCTTTCTTTTGAAGGCTCTACACTCACTTTATTATCATTACAGTTGATTCTATGTAGAGATTGGGCCTCCCAGTTTTTTCCTCTGGGCAGTTTGTGGTGGGGAGACCAAGATGCACAGGCAACTGGTAAGGCAGATTTGTTCTGCTGGTGGCACTGGTTAGTGTGGGGGGAAGTAACTGGGAGTGTCGTGAACCAACAGTTGGGGCTCTTGCCCAAATATGAATAAGAAAACGTACGCTAACTGATCTTCTCAAAGCAAGTGTGCTCCCTCTTTTAGAAAAACTAGAGACTGTGGGAATTCACTGAGCTATGTGCACACACAGATAATTTTAAACTGTGAAAATAGAAGTTTAAATAAAACACTGAAATTTAAATGGTAAAAGTATATACATAAAATTCCACAAGCTGTTTCCTTGTGGAATGTGACTCGAGGAGTGGAACACCCAAGTTTTAAACTTCCTCCCTTTAGAATTTATGGAAGCCTCAAACTTTCTTTTTTTTTTTTTTTTTTCTTTTAATGTCAGGACCTGTTTCAGTATTTAACTTTTTTTTTTTTTTTTTTTAAAAAAAAAAAAAAAAAAAGCTCTCATATATAACCCCTGTACTTCTCACAACTTGATTTAATGCAGCTTCCATGTGTCTTGAATACAATGGTAACTTCTGAAACCAATATTTCTTTAGAGAGCAGTTAAGTTGTTTCTTCGTGACACCAGTAAGTAGTTTTCTTGCCAAGAATTATACTGTAAGATTTATTGGACTCTCTGTTGCCCTCCCCCAAGTAACCCAGATTTTAGCTTCAAGTAAAGCAAACATGTTCAAAAAGTACTCTTTAACTTTAGGCTAGGCGGATACAAAATAAAATCCTCCAGGGGTACATTACAACTAAAAGATTCACAAGCCCTCCAGGGGGTTTAACTTTTTAAGTAGGCATTTCACAAGTATTTGTTGCATAAACCATTATATGCTCCAGGCTGGGGTTCTTGGAGATTTTTTTTTTATATAAGACATGCAGCAGTAAATGTATTTTTGTGGAAAATAATATCTTGTCCTTGCTTAGACATGATGTTCTGTGCTTTAGAACATGTATTTTTTTGGTTTAATATTAACTATCAAATTTCTTGGACTGTCATTTTAGCCCGTTTGGTACCTTGGGGTGCTACTACATGGAAATGGAGATCATACACTCCAATTAGCTTTGTTCACTCATTTTTCTAAATGGAGTACTTGTGATATACTGCAACTCCATCACTGGCATTTGGAAAAACAGGTTTTGGAGACTGCAAAAGCAATGACAGCCATTTATATGTTGTTCTTATGTAATTAAATAGACCAGATAGGCACAAAGGCCCTAGAAAACAGCACATCAGTAAGAGGATCTAGGTAACCTTTCAGATTTAGGAGACCTGGCCTCATTTTCTAGATCTTTGGGAGAGTACCTTGTAAGCTTGAATGAATTTTGTTTCCGTATTGTGTGTGTTCATCTTTCCCACAAAAGACAATTATCTTTTTTTGTTTTTCCTTTTGCATGTTTCTTTCAATTTTTAACTCCTGGGGCAGAGTCCCTGTATTTGAGTGTGCAGACTGTTGTCTCCAGTTTCACTGGGACCTCCAAGTGCTACTGAAATGCAAATGATAAATAAGAATGAGATGTGGAAAACAAGTAATGTAAGTCAGAAAACGGTCCTTTTAAGACTGTAACAGGAGGCAATACAAGGAGTTTAATCCAACTGTAAGCCTTCCAGAAGTGACTGATGAGCTATAATTCAAAGAGATTTTGGAAGAGAAGCCCTTGAGTATTACAGGCTACCAAGCGACAAGAAAGTGTAGGAAAAGAGTCTTGATTGTCTTTTTAGACGACTTGTTAGTTGAAATGTTGCATTTAAATAAGAAAGATAATCAGTTCTAAATAGAAGGAGTAATAGTCTTAAAAGTGCAGGAAATGATAGAACAGAACAGTGATATTTAAATAATCAGACAGGAAGGATACAGATGAAATACTGAAAGCTTCAGAAAAAAACAGGAAGGGAATGTAAATCCCAGCAAATTCTTTCTTTCCAGGTCTGAATCCCTTGCATAAAAAAGAAGAGTCCTGTTACCTGTAAGAACACAGTCTTAAAAAAAAAATGAAGCAAAAATACTGCCTGCATTACAGCAGAGAGGCATATAGTAGCAAGGACTTTCTGTTCAACAGATGAACGGTTACTGGTGGACAGTCATTCTGTGTCCACAGATACTATGATGCCTAAAATAAGGAGAACTGCTAGACCTTACTAAAGTGAAATAGTACTTATATTGGTACTTTAGTGTTGGAAAGGCTCTTGGTAACATGAGATCCAGAAGGGGCCACTCCCTGTACCTCCATTTCCCAGAAGAGACTAGTTCTGCCTGTTTTTTTTGTTTTGTTTTGTTTTCCAGAAATGTCCTTATCTCCAACAGGAGCTCAACAAGCAAGACAATTCTAAGCTTGTTTCTACCAAACCCTGTTTCAGAACTGTAATTCAGGAGTGAACCTTGCTTTAAAGCCCTAATTTGAAGGAGCAAAGATGAACCCTGCCTGCATTACAGTGTAAATGCTTCTACCCTGACTACATGAAGTTTAGCTGTGTATTGTTCTGACTGCCAAAGGACTCTGCTTACTCTTTGCCTCACACGGAAATTTGAAAACTATTCATGAGAGAGCAGATTTGCTCAATTATTGATTCGTTCCACACACTGCGTGCTTTGTAAGTTATATTTCGCATAAAAGCATGTGGTGTTAGGCTGGTGCAATCAAGGAGGCATCACTAGTTAATCTAGCTGGCATGATAATCTGCTGGATTTGTGCACATCATAAATATGATTGGCTTAATGCCTGGAGAAGTATGAAATTGTTCCTGGTGTGGGCATGTGCTGGTGGGAGAAGAAAGAGGTGGCAGACAGTGGTTCTCATTAATTAGTAAGTGGATTGATTCCTTAAGCAGAAATATACTACTTGCAATAAAACTTTTTTTTTTTTTTTTTTTTTAATCCCAGCTTCTGTATTCAATTTTACCTCTCCTATACTGGAAGAGTTAATTATGTTAAAAGGCTTATACTCTTATACTCAAGTTATTTATCTTCAAGGATTTTTCTCTGAACTTCTGAAAATGTTTTGATGTCTATCACAGATCCTCTTTGAGGTTGGTGTGTTCTGGCTCTGTCACTTCCATTTGTGTTCTTGCGTTTGGACCTGACAAATTGTACCCGTTTGTGCTGTGGTTACAGCTGATGTTGGTTTTCCATTTTATGGGCCAAATACAGTCCTTGGATGCATGTGTGCAGTTCCCACTGACTTCAATCATCTGTCTATTTTATTTATAGTCTTTTTCTTCCTGACGCTCATCGTTTCAGCATAACAGTATTGCCCAAACAATGCCTTCTCCTAATCTCCCATGGCCTAAATAAACTGAAAATGTGCCAAATTCTTTTCATGGTTACACCAACACAGCACCTGTCTTTGGCAGTGAATATGTGAAAATTAGATACTTGTTTCAGTATGCCTGAAGTTTTTATGTCTCATCCTTGTTCATACAACTTGTTCAACTTGTGCAAAGTCTGACTACATTAATGGAAAAGCAAATCTGATTCTAGAGGAGCAGTGCTGTTAGTCACATTATCTGCAGAAGTGAGATAGCTGACAGTAATAGCTGTGTTGTTTCAACTTTTTCTCGCTAAAAATTACTGAAGTGAAATGTAAATTACGTAAATGAAATTGCTAGAGGGGCTTTGAGGGCACTGTTACATGGCAGTTAGTTCACCGTTCATCTGGGACAGAAAGATGTACTTGAATTTGAGAGGCAATGTTACCCCTAAACTCAAACTGCCATGCTTCACAGGAGGACATGCAGTATAGCCAACTTCCACTCAACTGTCATGAATACAGGGTTTTTGGCAGGTTTTGCAAGCTCTTCAAATGCATGTGGAGGTGCAAGAGGAAGGAACGACTTACTTCTGGGAGGGATATGGGAGAGCCAGGCCAACCCTACAGACGCCTGCAACCTCCTGGTCACAGCAGGAGGTCCGCACAGTAAGGCGCTCGGCTAGAAGAAGCCGTGCTTTCACTGCTTGTAATGTGCTATTCACCATCCTGGTTTAGTATTGCAGTTTTGTAATTTCCCTTGGCAGCTTTACAGTGCTTGAGAATAAGTAGGAATGGAATCAGGGAGGAGAGGGAAGTGAATTGCCCATCTAACTTTTCAGTGCAGTTGAAAGTGATTGCACCTCTCCGTAGCAGCAAGCTCATCCACAGGGACTTGATACTAATGTTTGCAGTGTCTCTAGACACTGCTAAATAAGCCTTTTACCTGAGGATTACAATTTCAGCTGGGGTCCCTATTAATTAATAGGTACTTGGTAGCTTCTTAATGAGACAAGTTGTAATTCCTGTTCCAGTTTCTGCAAGAAAGTGCACTGGTATCTTTTGCCCCATGTCCATGGCTTTCTACCCATTCTGAGTTGTTTAGAATTTTTTTCTGCTTGGAGTTGAAATCAGATATAGTGAGTTGAAGGCTCTGACATGCAGGCATAGACCCTCCAAAAGTAGTCCATAAAGCCCCAGCAGGCTGCAGACCACAGCTAGGACCCGACAGGATGGTCAGGGCAGTTCCCAGAGATCCCCTCCACTATTCAGGGTGGCTGCAGTGAGAGCTCACACACAGAAGACTGAAATCAACACTATGGCAGTGAGATTTGTTGTTATTATTATATTATTCAGGTAAAGGGGGCGATCAGGAGGATTCAGAAACTGCCCCTAAAACTTTCACATTTCCTACTTAAATTTTAAAGAGTAGCATTCCAGTGAATTCTCAAGATTTCACAGTATCTTATTTTTAAAGCATTTTTGGAGTAAGATCTTGCTTGAATGACAACTGCTGTTTGCCCTTCAATCACTGCGCTTGCTCTGGACTGACTCTAACCATGATGTAAGTGCATGAAATAGTTCCTGAGGTGTTACAACAGTCCTCAGTGGAGAAACACCTACTTGTTTAGATTCTCATTTCTAGTGTCTTAATGACCCTTTAATAGTTCTTTAGTTTTTCTACTAGATGTATATGTGAAATAAAATACGCTAATAAATTAACTTTGCACTTAGCCTGGAGAGTGTTGTTCATGCCATAGTCTGCAGAACAGTCAGTTCTACAAACCAACTGGAGCTTCAGAGCACAAAACCAGATTTTTCCATCTGTGTGAAATCCATTGGAAATGGAATATGGAAAGAAGAAAAACTGTAAATACCTTTCTGGTAAACTCCTTTGTTCTGTTTTAGAAAATACTTCACATAAACCAAGCTAAGATCAATTTGTAGCCATAGGGGTGCTGGATGCTGCCCCAGCTTTGGCTGCAGATGGCTCATCAGCTCCTCTGTGGCGGTGTCCCCTTGGCTGTGACCAGTCCTGCTACAGCATGGATGGAAAATCTGAACCAAGTTTAGATTATGTTCTCTCTTTTGGGGCTAAAGCAGATTTGGGAGGGAGCGGGGGTGATGAATCTCATGGGTTTTCTTTGATCTCTTCCTGCCTGTGTGATATGAAGCATTTCCTTAGGACTGCAGAGCAGCAGTCAGTCCTGTGGATGCAACTGAAACTCATTTCTGTGTATAGATCCTGCTAGGCTCCTTTCTACACTTACTTACAGGAGAAAGGGGGAAGATTAGCCTTATTTTGCTGCCCACATATTACCTTGAACATGAGGGATTGAAATCTGAATAGTGTGCTGTTGAATTCTTGCTGGTTGATTTCTGTGGAGAGCCTGCATGTCTCATTTTAATTTTTCTTCATTTTTGATATTTCTTTTCCTTCGATTCTTCCTTTTTTTCAGTCATTTGAAATAGGGGATATAACTTGAAACTGGAAGCAAAAAATTTGCTTTGAGAGATCAAGAGTCCTTTAAGCAGCTTACTGGATCAGCAGTCGCAAAGTTATCGGGAGGCTTGAACTCTTTCTGTGGCTTTAACGGGAGCAGCACAGTGCTGGAGCAAACATCACAACTCTGCATCCTCAAGGGAAGACTTAGTGCTTTACACATACAAGCAGAACTAAATACTGTACTTTGATGTACTCCTTTTTTATTTTCCTTTATTGTTATTACTTTCAACCTGTTGGGAGTAAGTTTTTCTGCGCTCCTGGTTCAGATTTCCCTTGATGTTGTGTGGATCTCGTGTGCACTACATAAAACTAGAAAGAAGGACACTTCTTGATGGTGGTAGCTGTCCTAACAGCTATAAGCTACGGATTTGTGTCAGTGTGAGTTTTATGCATTTCCATGTGTAAAACAGTGCTCTTAATGTCACAGGATTATTGCACTGTCTAATATTTGCTGTATGGCTGGTACTCTACTGTGGTAGGTAGAAGCAGAAAGAACACCCAGCGGCCAGATTGCAGGGGCTGGTGCTGCGTGTGGTGGGTTGCACTCAGTGCTCTCTAACCAGGCACAGTAGCAGGGCTCTGATTTTCAGCCTGCTTTACCAGAGGGTTGACTATGGAAGGTCAGTAACAGCCAGGGGGTAACTATCTGTCTTGCCACATGTTTAAAAATAAAAGCCTTGTATTTTTATCTAGGATGTCTCACGCGCTTTGGAAAAAATGAGGCAAAGGAGTGTAATGACCAACTGGGTTGTCCCGTGTGGTTACAAACAGCTATGCCATATAAGCATGTTTATAAACTGACCAAGATCTGTTAAAATAAAATAACTCAGTAAATCTCCAGGTTTTTTGAGTACTTGCTTGTTTTGGGGGTCAAGGGGAAGAGGAGATTGCGCTCTTTTTCCTGTTGAAAAGGTGTTTCATAGCCTAACCTTTGATGGGTAAGGATCTATGTCTAATTTCATACTAACTTATAGAAGCACACCTTTTTAGCAGTAAAAGCAAGGCTTTGGAGAAGGAAAACTAACAGCTTGTGTATGGAAGCATCAGATTTCCATCACCGAAGTGCCGTGGCTCTACAGGTCCAAATCCTGGCAGTGGCTGTGTTTGTTCCTCAAAGGCAGATAAATTAGGCACCATGGATTTCACTGTCATGGAAGATTAACGTTTCCTTTTGTATCCTTTAAGACCATAGGACATACTCCGTATTTAATACAATTTGTCCCAATGTCCTGGATTTAAATTTTTCTCTTTTCCATTCCCCAATGTACGTGCAGTGCCCTAAACTGATTTCAATTCATGAAACACTGTGTTAGATACAGACATGTTGAAAATTTCCCTGCTACCATGCTGGTATGCTGTGGGAATTCAAATACAAACCACACCTCTACAACAGCTGAAAGTACATGCGTGTGTGCGCGTTGACATAACAAAAAGGTATTTTGAACTGTTCCCAGGGTTTATTGGAAGGCAAAAATATCCTGTAAAAATCCATATGGAACATTCGTGAGGTACTGCAGTAGCAGGAGTAGAGATTCATTTCCTGAAGTCCAGATTTAACTAAATTTCCTGCTGAAACTAGTAGTCATGCTGAAATACTAGCAGTAAAGAAAGTGGGGCAACACAAAGCTGATCTGGAATCCTGCTGAGAATTTTACTTCCCAGACAGTGTTTGTCAAAATAGTAATGCTGATAAAGTTTGATTTCAAAAACTGTCACATTTTACTTTTTTCTCCTGCTGTACTAAAGTTGCTGGAATATTTGTTTTTTTTTTTTTTTTTTTTTTTTTTTTTTTTTTTTTTATATTTTTGAAATGAATATTTCTTAGGTTTAAGCAACTTTTTGTTCAGGTATTTCATTTAAGCAAATAAACAAGTAAGGAGATTAAAATTGAAACAAATCTGTTTGCAAATAAACGCAATAAATGTCTGGATATTTTGTTTGGCCCTGGAAGATGTAAAAAACAAACAAACAAACAAACAAAAAACACCACCACCAACAACAACAAAAAAACACTTGTGACTCAAAAAAAAAAAAAAAAAAAAAAAGAAAGGAAAGAAAGAAAGCCTTCCTTAAGACCTTTAGATATGTAAATTTTCTGATGTTTTGAAAACTATTTCTTGTCCACTTCTCTGAGGCTTTTGGCTCACATTATTGTATGAAAGTCTGTGTTTAAAATCTACTTTGATCTTGCTTTATATATAGAAATATATGCTATGAACATTTTATAGTTTGTTTGTTACCCAAAATAATTGGGAACTTGCCATAATTGTATATCCAACCACATTATAGTGAAATAAGGCTGAATTTCCCATATGTGGCACAAATGTTGCCTCAGATCTGACAATTCACGTGACAGCTTCAAGAAGGTTTAGCTATACTTGGCTTTAAAGGGTGTTTTAGCTAATTAGTGTATTAGAGCTCATGGGCCACGGCTTGTGAGTTCAGAGCGTCTGCTAATTAAGTTTTGAATGTAATGTTAGTTAAACTATTAAAGCGTTGTCCCAGGGCTGTTCTCATTAAACAGAACTCCAGCTCTCCTGGTTTTTCTTTGTTCAGAGCTCTCTTGCAAGTGCATGGAGGCACATCTGGTATTGGCTATGGCATCCACATGGGTCTAAAACTGCAGCAAAAGAAACAATGCAGTGAAATTTATCTGGGAAAGCAGTGAGATCACAGCACATTTCCCTTGAGAAAACCATGAACCTTTTATATGATCTGGCTTAGTACAGAACTCTTAACCATCAAATTTAAGGGTATATGAAATCCCAAAGGATGGAAATGGAAATATTTTTTTGTTTAGTGAAAGCTAGAGGACACCAAGAGAGTGATTTCATCTCCTCCTCCAGAATTCATTTAGGGGCTGAGTGACATGTAGGTAGTTACTTCCACTGGATATAGGATCACATATGAACCACCTGTGACTTGGCTTACATTGAAACTTTGCAAATCTTTAACTGTTGTATTTCTGGTGCCATAATGTCATTTTGTTTACCGGCTTTGGGTTTTTAATTAAATTTTATGGGACTTTTGCCCATGATATGGATTAGGCCCATTTTGTTACTATGGGAAAAATAATTGAACAAAATTTAGTTGTTTTCCTTCCTTGTGGTTGTGTAGCATATCTTATTCCTGATTCTTTTTTCACCCTACCTGCCTTTCACTGACCCTTTTTTCCCTCTCGCTTCATTTTTCCTTTGTGTCATCTTTTTGCTTGTAGAGAGAGAAGCTGCTGGGGTGGCGGTGCAAAGTGTGCGCTGCTGTGCCAGGACCGTAGCTGCCGGTCACTCCGTGGTGGGTCACCGCCTGGATGAGCTGGAGGCTGGCTACCAGCTGGGAAGTGGCGAGGGAAGCCAGGAATGTGTGTTTGGTTTGCCACACACAAACACTTTGCAGCAAACAGCACCCAGCACCTCTGCACAGAGATGCTGTCCTGTAGAGATGCTGACAGACCATTGCCTTTCCTGGTTATAGCTTTTTGATGGTGTTTAGCTGTGTTTGTGTGTATGATGAAAGTGAGTTTTGCTTGAATGTTGAGTTTGGCTTGGAGTTCATGGATTGGGCCAATCTGAAACTCCAAATGAACTTCAGAAGATATTCCCTCAGCAAGCTGTAGCCACTGTCTTGGTTTATCCAAGCAGCAGGGACTTGCAGCACTCAGCACTCAGAAAGCCTTTCAGTCATGTTCAAGAGCAGTATTTGCTCATAGCCCTGACTCCCAGACCTGTCCTCTTAACTTCTTATCCACATCAGGCACAGTCCTCCTGCGTCTTCCTGGAGTAACAACACAGCTGAGCACCAACAGCGTTCCAGATTCCAGCTCCTTTTTTAATGCTGTTTCTCTGGCAGCACTTGTCGAGACTGTGGCATGTTTTACTCAAATTCTGGTTTTCTTTTTACCAAGGAGAAACCACACCATTCCCTCAGCTGGCTTGGCAAACTACTGCAGTGATTTAACAGTCTGAGGCTCTGTGAGGCTCCTGTTGCTGCTCAAATTTTTAACCCTTTTCTGATGTGTAGGGGAAGAGTCACGGCTTCTGAGACTGTAAGACAGTAGCTTGACTTGAATGTGTTTTCCTGCCAGGCTGATGGGCTGATTCTTCATGACCTTTATTTCTTCGAAATTGACAGCACTGATAAACATTTTTTGCAATTTTACCTTATATTAATTTTTCTTTTCACCCAAGTTAAGCATCAAAAAGAGAATAATTGTTTATTGGTTTCGTTTGTCCTGTAATAAGTCTCTTCTTTACTTATGTCTTTGCTATTAAATAGTTGTTTTTTGTTTGGTTGGTTTTTTTTTTTTTTTTTTTTTTTTTTTTTGGAGGGGAACAAGTTTTGACAAGCAATTGAACTTTGTAAATGTGAGACCAAACACAAGGACACTGCTGGTCCTTCTACAAAGGAGATCTTTGCATAGTGTATTAGTGTATTTATTGGATGGTGCCTTGGGATGAGACCATAGCACTTGGAAACATTGGAAACAATAAACCATTCAGTTCTCTTTCCTGTTAAAAACTTTAGGATTGGTGGAAAAAGTGAATTCATCAACAGATCTATTTTTTTTAATGTAAAATCTGGTTATTATATTCGTAACTTCCTCCACTAATTGTTCCTAAGTAGTGTGATGTCCATGTTGAAGTAGAAGCTCAAATTAATTTGGTGGTGAGATTATTACAAATAATAATAATTGCATATAAATAATATTTGGCATGATTGCCTGAAACTGTTAGTGGTGTGGATAATTGGAATACTGTTTAGTAAAGAAAATATTCTTTGAATGTCTGTAACTGTGGTCAGAATGAAGGAGCGTATGCTCATATGCTATCCTGACATTTCTAAGGTGATCCCTCCCTTTCCATGGAAAAAGTTTCAAGTAGAGCTGAACATGTTTCCCCAGGTTTCCCATCCCTTTCTGTCCTCACTATGGTAAAACACAGTGTACAGAGTATGGCAGCAGGTCTCTCTATCAGCCCAGTTACTGTGAGACTGCTCATGACTCACTACTTCTTACAACACCTTTACCTGCATGTCATTGAAAAATGTGCCACAAAAATGAAAATACCTTGCTAAAGTTTATTTGGGAGCCTAGTATTAAGAGGAGAACTTCTGTCCTAAAGTCATGGGCTAATACTTAGTTTATCTGTGTAAGGTCTTTGAAATTGTATTTCCCTTTCCTCTCTCTCCTCACTTTTTCCAACTCAGCCTCTCTGTGAAATTCCTTTTCTCCTTCCTCTTCCCTATCTGCTCTTTCCCCTCCATGTCAATCTATTTCCACATTTCTGCTCTCTGAGAAACAGCAGAATTTCTTGTGTCCTAGAGTGAGGTTTTACCAGGAGAGATCTCTGCTCCAGCACCACCACTGCTAGAGTTGAGTCTCCTTTTCTCTCTCCCTTGTTGGCATAAAATATAGAGATGTGGGAAAGAATAAAAGTTTAACTTTTATTTGAATAATAGTAAAATTGCGTGGCATTACGCATGAGTGCATTCAAGGGGGGTGACAAAGTAAATATACAGAACATTTTATCATAGTCCTATATGCCACTTAGGGTTGTTATTCAGGAGGTGGGATGGGGAGGGACTTTCACATTATTCGGGGTCTTCTGTTGAACTATTGTGTTTAGAGTCTGAATATTATTTCAATTTTTAGAAACTTCCAAAATACAACTGGTATTTTCAAAGTTTGCTTAGTTGTGTATTCAGCTGCGTTTCTATGATCATAAATTTCTGTTGTCTCAGTCATAAAAGATACTCCCAAATCTCTCTCATATTCTATTCATTTTAGAAGTAGAGTCCCTTTTGTATATATCAGATTTATTTAATGAAATTAACCGTCCTCCTTCCCAGAATGATTTTGATGATTTAATCCTTATGGAATTTGATAGGAAATGTAATCTTGTTCTTGTATGTAGCACTTTAGTTATGATCTTCACAGCTGTGAACTAGGTTTCCCTTATGCCTGTCTTACTTCCTATGTCTCTGTTAATACGAATTTGGCCGAGTGTGGTTTATAGTTAGATTTCACGCTCATTACAGTGTGACATGAACTGATAGCCTGCTGAAATGGGCATTCAGAAGCTTAATAGAGGGGAAGGCTTGCTAGTGTGCTCAAAAAATAAACACTGTGAGGAAGTTTTTTCATTAGATGGGGCTGGAAACTGTAAACTCTGGGAATCTGAGAATTATCTCTGTACATATCTGAGTACTTAGAGATAAACCAGGGAAGGTGTGAGATTTCAGCTTTAAGTCATACCTGTCAAGGGTTAATGGGGGTTGAAGCTGGGCTGCTTCCTTTGCAGGGTATCCTTTTACATACATGCTTTAAAAAACCTGCTAAACAAATACAATCTGGCCCTTGCTTAAAAACCCGTTCTCACTTTCCTAAGGTTTGACGAGGGTAGTCTGTC
Source organism: Aythya ferina (assembly GCF_964211825.1). Classification (NCBI taxonomy): domain Eukaryota; kingdom Metazoa; phylum Chordata; class Aves; order Anseriformes; family Anatidae; genus Aythya; species Aythya ferina. The sequence goes on along the minus strand of NC_140308.1, from coordinate 17,470,408 downwards.
CAAATCTGCACACATACCATTTGATATCACATGGGAGAATCATAACTACAAGTAGAAAAGGGCGTAGACTTATCCGACGTGTAATGTCTACCGGGAGTCCATATCCTACCTGACACCTGAGCTGAGGTCTCAGGATTATGCATACCTACTTGGAACAGCTCCTTTGCAACTTCAGTTTTCTTTAAATTTGATATTTGTCTACAAATGTGCTCAACTTCTTATAAATGTGTTAAAAAACAAACAAACTGTGTTTTCCAGAATTCGCCTTTATCATATATATTGCTGTGCTTATTATTTTTTGGTAAGGACATCTGATTGCTTGCATGATTGCCACAATGAAAGCGAACATAAAACAAAAATACAGAAAAATTCACAAGCTGATAGATCGGTGAATTAAAAATGAATTATTATTATTATTATTATTATTATTATTATTATTATTATTATTAATGAATTTTCATTTAGGAAGATGTTTTACTGAATAGAGGCATAGATTTTTCTGTTACAGCCTTTTCCTATAACTAAATTTGCTGGAGGCAACTGTTCTCTTTAAATCAGAACCATGAAGAGTAAGTATCGTGAGTGTTGAGAAGAGCTGTTGGCCAGAAGAAATTGGCTTGTAGAACTAAGAGTTCTACAAGCTACCAGATGTGTGCAAGTTCACCCTAATTTTAAAGTTCTAGCTTTGACCACATTTTCTGTGTGACAGTTACAAAAGACCATCCAAATCAGAGTGAGGGATGTTATGTACAAATCACTCTTGGTTGGTTGTTTTTAGTTTTTATCGTTGGTGACGAATTAGGCTCTGAACTCTCTTATCATACTGTATGTGCCAGAAAACATGTCATGTCTGAGCGTGCATCTAACCAAAGAAGGGAGAGAGTTGGTTTGCCTTTTTTGTTTTAATTAAATATTTATCTTCCTAAATTATATAACAATTGTTGAGGCATCTTGCACGTTCCAAAAAATTGCTCGATGTTTGTAAAATGCAGAGAGAGAATTTGACTCCAGCCTTTAATTTAACCACAGCAGATGCTGCTAACTATACTCTGGTTTCCAGTGTGGTAATTTACCTTGAAGGTGAGGAGAGGAAACATATCGTTTTTGTAGCTGACTTGACTGCTCTGAAATGAGGGTGACCAAAATGGGTTGAGGACTTGTACCTTAGGACTAGACTGTTAAACAAAGCTAAGCATACAGTAATATCACCAAGAGCTCTCTCTGAGAATTACACCGCTTTGGACAGGCTTCATGGGGACAATAAGTGTTTGTTTTGTTTTGTTTTTAAGCAAATAAACATACTGAGTTAAATAATAATGAAAGTAATGTTGTGATTTGTAAGCCTGCAAAATTACTGTTTTGAGGTCAGGAATGAACATAGGTGGGGAAAACAGCAGAGGACCAAAATCAAGGTACTGGAGGCATGAATATGTATAATAATGAATAATGAAGACAAATCTACTGCATGTGATGTAATGATTCCAGGATCGTTTTCCGTATTAATGATTTGAGCTACCAAGAATTTTGTGAACTATGCTGATAAAGTTTCAAAAGCTTAGCGTGGTAAAGGTAGGGTCAAAACCTGCTGTGCCTACTCGGATAAATTGCCATAGGTGTCTTTTTCTAAGGCTTCCAGCTTCTAAAATAGGAAGCACATTATTAATTTAGTAATATTTTTTTTGGTCATTTATATAAAATGAGCATAGGCTTTTATACATCATACTGTGCATGTAGAGTCTGCATTAGAGTCTGCATTTCATTGACATTATCCCTTGTCTTCCTGGTGCCCTCGCCACAGCTGCTGAGGCGCTGTGAGGGTTCTGTGCCCGTCAGGCCTTGAGCTCAGTTCACCTCAGCTAACTTTAGATGGCTAAAAGGTAGATGTTGACATCTGAGCTGGTCATGTAGGCTCCCTTCATCACTGGAAAGAAACAGGAACTGAAGTGAGGTCAGTTTTAGTGCCTGTGAGTGTTTCTGGTAAGCCATGTGGACAGGAATGACTGTTTCTCTGCTTGTGTCACTGTGAGGCCGATCTCTGGGTGGTAGCGTTATATATAGACTGGGGGTGAGAATTTCCTTATAGCATTGAGAACGTTGTTATTTTTGATTGTATAGCAGGAGGTAAGTAAGGTTGGATTAGCTGCTCAGTGTCTAGCTGCTTTGAAATTTTACAGTTAGTTGTGCTATTTTAACCAGAGGAGATCTATCAGGTTTCTGTGGACAGACTCATGTCCGCTGAGTGTGGTTCAAGTCACTGCTGTGTCCAGAACTGCCACTCTCTCAGGGAAAACAAGCAAAAACGGTCAGTGGCTGAGAAAGTAGAAACTTACTAGAAGAAACACTGAGGTAAAAATCTGAGCAGGAATATGTGTAAAAGAGGAGTAGATTACAGAAAAAGAAGGGAAAGCTGCTGACTCTTCTTTACTCATTGCTGCTTTAAGGAAGGCCATTAAGCTGGAGAGCAAATTGGAATGTCAGCAGCAACACCAAGCATTAATCACACGTATCTGAAAAGGGGTAGATTTAGGAACCTTTGACTGTGGAGCTTGGCCTCCATTGCACTCTGTTAAGTGTGTGTGTTTAACAGAGAGTGTGTTTCTGTGTGCATGTGTCAGGGAGAGAGAAAACAGAGGCCCAGAACGTGACACCCACTATCAACACTGGGTACATCTCCTTTATAGATGGAGGATTTCTATCCATTGATCATCTTGTTCTGTATGGCTTCATTGTTTGCCTGTGTGTCACAGAACTGGGTAGGCATTCACAGCACTTCTCAGCGTTGTGCAGCACTTGTGACTTAGCCCATATCTCCTTGTAGCTCTTTACATTGAACAGACTGAGGAAATCCTTGCTTTTTCCCCAGCAGCACAGGTCAAAGTAATGGCTCCATTACGTTAGTGGTAAGATCTTGCCAGTAGGAAGAAGTGGGTGGGGTGGGGAATTACATGAACAGCTTTAAGCTACTATTTTTTTTCCATAATGGTTCACAATATTGAGAGTCTTTTTTTCACAATATGTGTAAGTCACATAAGGAGCAAATAATAACCCTGTCACTCAGCTTTGCAAGGTTTGTTGGCACATGACAAAAAAGGAGATGAGTATAAATAGTCATGTGTCCTTTCTTTGGGTTGTCTCAAGCTCTTCAACTTCTGTATGCCATGCTTTATGGGGCTGGAAAATATCTTTTTAAAATTTTTACATTTTTACACAAACACCCAGTGCAGCCCATACCATCCTATCACCTACCACCACTGCATCCTACCATAACTAGTGGTCAAACTTATTTTACAAGTTCTGTTAATATCTGTAAAGCAGTTTGTACTTATTTTCAGCCATGGATTTCAATGTTTTCTTTATCTGCTCTATGGCAAAATATTTAGGGACAAGATTTTGTATGCTGAATAACCTTTCTCTCATGGGTCAGCCATACCAGTGCTAGAGACTTTTTTGAAAAAAAGATGGTGTCACCTTCTTGCAGGAAGGAAGAAGACTTGCCTGTATATTGGTAGCATGGATTGAAAAACAATAATAACAACAACAAAAAATCCCTCCTTGAATATTTGTGCTTGAAGGAGTAGGAGCTCCTATCACTCAGATCTTGAGTTGCTTTATTGTAGCCTGGTCTTCTTCTTTGATGCCTTTTTTTTTTTTTTCTTTAGAGACCTGTAGTTAATTATCTCACTTGATTAAAAGCAGAATGTCCGAACTCATGGGTCACCACACTTGGGAAGTTTAGATGTCCTGTTTAAAAATAGGCATCAGCACCTGATACGCCTTTTGAAGACAGCGGGAACCAGTCCTGCATGAGCTGGCTAAATATAGAGGCAGCCCCAGTGCTTGCTGGAGAGAGAAATAAAGAGAAGAAATTCTGTTTGGGCAGGTAGGGTGCAGCAGATCCGGAAGAACTCCCATTTGTACTGCATGGTGTCATAGATGTCAAGTTGTGAACAAGAGGGAGGATTCTAAATGTCTTTTATTCAGTTGTTATTTGGGCAGAGCAGAGCCTTCACTTAGTGAAATAACAAGAAACTGAAGGGATCCTAATTGCACAGTGCACCTTAACTCCATGTTTCAGCTGTCCTTCATTTCAGTTTTAAGTTTACTTCGTTCCTCACAGAAACAAGTTTTGGTCTCGTTTGTCCCTTCTAGCCAAATTACTGGCAGCAACAGAATGAATTACTTAACCTAAAGTTTAATTCTGCAGTTTTATTTCTTGTGTTCCTCAGTTTAGGCATATGTCTGAAGTCTGTAAGATTTGGCAGGCTGGAAGGTTTTGATATATGTTGACTTCTGTATATAAACACAAGCCACCAACTATACAAAAAAGGAGAAGCTAATCTGGTGAAAAGGCTAAAATCTGAAATGAGAAATAGACACACTGTGTAAGAGTGGAAAGGGGAGAACCTAGCCAAATTAAAGATGCAAGAACAAATTACGAAGGCTGCAAACTAGCTTTTGGAGTGCTTTTATTCCACACAGTTATGCTTACTATGTAATCCATCCCCCAGAATAAAACCTGAAAGGTTTTCCTTGCATCAGATGAAAAGAAGCTTTCATGGAAGGTGGGGTAGGGTTGTAGCATTTTGGAATTTTTGATCCATTTTTTCAATATAAGCCTGACTGAAAACTTAGCCTAACCTTCTGTATTTGAACAGAGTACTGCTGAATGTAATGTCTTAAAAATCTGCTGTCTTAAAAACTGCCTTGGTTGGCAGGCAACACTGGAGCTTCTTGTTGCTGCCATGGCGCTTTTAAGTGTCAGAAGTGTGAACAGTAAAGTGTCCGCTACAGTTTGGAACAACATCAAAGGGTCTTCTGCTTAAGAGAAATTTGGAAATCCTTCATATGTCACTAAAAGTGTAAAATAAATGCAGCGTTGACCAGATTCAGACATACAATGCAATATAACACTGTCATACTTCACATTCATCTGAGATCAATCAAACACAGCAAAAAAGAGACTGAAGGCCCTGAAAAAGTGCCAGAGACAGAGCACCCCTGGCAGTCTGGCACCTCTAGCAACTGAGAAAGAGAGGGCTGGCTATTTACCATGGTATCTCTGTACACTGGTGCTTTCATTGCCTAAAAATAATTTTTAGTTCATGCTTTTTCCAAAAATCATAGGCAGGAGCATGACTGGAGTGACAAGGAGAGATGAATGCTTTGCAATGATCTGAAAAGGCTGGTGCTAGGGGAGGAGGGCATGGGGGATGGAGGGTGAAATGGAAGTGCACCATGACCTGTAACAGCAAAAAGAAGGCAGTGTAAAATCATGAAAGTGAGGCAAAACAGCAAAAGCAAAACGATTTGGGGAACAGGGCTGTTCCCCTCCACCCAGCACATTGTATGGCTGTTTCCCAAATAAGTTATCTAAAATACTTGCACGTGGTTTTGGAGCAGCTCTGTAATAGGTCTTCATTTAGTTTGCCAAGTGTATTATTCAACAATTATCAGTGGATTTGTGAATAATAGGATTGTGTGGTTTTCCCCTGTTACTCTTGGTGAAAAGAAACATTAGAAATATGTTGATATAGTGTCATTTGAGGCTATAATTACATCCAGTGTATAGTGAACTAGCGAACAGCATACAATTGTCACGTACTCCCTTTAAGGATAAAGCAGGTTCTTTGGGAAAGAGTTATCTCTGAAAAGGAACTTTTTAACCTTGATTGGTAGACTTAGCATTTGAAGTACTTGATATTTGTAAATTATTTCTCCTCCAAAAGTCTGATGGTTAGAAACACACCTTTTTCCTGCTTGCAAATGTTCTAGTCTGGGGACCCTCTTCAGGTAATAATTTGGCTTCTTTGAACATATGAGTGGGTTGTGGTTTTTTTTGTTTGTTTGCTTGTTTGTTTTTTTAACAGACCAGTTGAAGCTGAAACAGATGCCTGACCAGGAGGGCATACTGATGAACACCAGACTCTCTAAATGCTTAAATGCTAGCAAAGAGGGAAACACCAGTGGTATGAAAGAGTGGACAAAACGTGCTGAAAAACTTTGTGGTCTCTGTATAGAGGGTCAAAATATATTGCAAATCACTCCAACACAGATCACAAAAAGGTGGCGCTCCGCTCAGTGAGCTGTCCTATATTTCCACAGCTTCCCATAGATGTGTGATGCAGACAGATTCAACCTCTCAGGTGAGGCTGAGAGCCGGAATTTCTTTGCTTTAAAATCGGAGCTCAGATTAATAAGCGTCAGTGTCAGTTGCTGACAAAAAGTGTTTACCAATGTCGCCTTCTCCCTCCACACAGAAATGTTGTTGATCTGATGCTTCTCTAGGGATTTAAAAATAAAATAGGAGATATGGAGCTATTATTGTTTTATCAATGTTGTTGCTGAAGATGGGTGACTTCAGCAGTTGCCAGGAGAGGCTTAGGATCTGGATGAATACTGCAATGGAGTGGAGAGAGGCTGAAAGAAGTACTGTTTCCCTTGGGGACCCATCAAATAACTCACCCCTTCTTAAGAAGAAAAGAGAACTCCCCAGGCTCTGCAGCCATTCTCTATGTATTCCTTTAGTATGGAAAAGGTAAAGAAGTTCTTCCCAACAACCTGTCTGCATTTAGGCAAAAAATAAATGTGTTTTAGTACTTGCTCTGCCCTGGATGTGGCTTGTCTCCAGAGAGCCTCATGTAGAGCTGCTCCGTCTGAGATAATCTGTTGCAGTTAGGCAGGGTGGTGCTGTGATTCCTCGGAGAATGCTTCCCAGCTGGGAAGACAAGGAGGCCTTTGCAGGACAGCCAGGAGTGTGGTCAGCGCTCACAGGCTCATCATCAAAGTGGTAGTGCAGTGCTTGGTATGAGAGGGCTCCAGCTCATCACCAGGGCATGCAGGCATGGCTGTGATGAGAATATTTGTTGTTACTGGCCTGTCACATCTCAAGAGTAAATAGGCATGAAAGCTGAAATACCACATTAAGTGAAGTTTGAAATAGAGACAGCAAGGAAGAGCTGTTCAGCCAGTACTATGCGGAGGAGCACATAAAGGCCATTGATCTCTTGGTCTTTCAGAGGGTCTGCCTTTGTATACCATGCTTGTATGGAAGTTAATAACCTCCATATAAAAATCTACATGCATTTGAACCTTCTGGATCCTTTTATTAAATGTTACTGTCAGGATGCTTGAATAGAGGAAAATGCCCTTTCTTTTCAGAGCACATGCCAGCGACATATTGTTGGGTACTCAGCCTCCTTGTTTTTCCTTTGTAGTTACATCCTTTCCCCTTTTGTGAAAGAGGGTTTTATACATGCATATATATAATTATATATAATTATATATATATGTGTATGTGTATATATATATATATATATATATATATATATATATATAAATAAATCAGGCTTTGTATAGGCTGTGCTCCAGGGCAGTTTCTAAATGTATCTTTCTCATGAGTTTGTGATACAGAATCTATTAATTACTTTGTTTAACAGTTGTTTATTTCCTTGGAGCTTTCGCCATCTTTTCCTTGTGTCCCAAAGAAGGCGGATAGAAGCTTTTGGAAATTTGCAACATTCCCTTTGCTGACTGTGGAACAGATAGGTAAATCCTGATAGACCAAGACAAATTACATGCACTTGCCTGTCTGTGAGAGACAGTAATAAACTGGAAAAATACTTCTCTGCCAGCACCTTTCCCACACTGATTCATCTCGTTCCAGCAGCTTAATTATGGCCATTTGAATATGCCATTGCAGATATTAATTCAGTTTGACACATCCATTTTCCATACGCTTGGGAAATAAATCTCTTTCTACTGGTTCCCTACATTAAAACACAAAGCAAAATGTAAAAAACCAAAGGAATGTTACGTGATTGGTACCAGGACCAGTTGCTCTATTTGTTTGTAAGTTCTTGTTCTTTTTGAAATAAGCTTCAATGGCAAGAGGGGCCTTCAGATGATCTGGAGGGGATATAAAGAATGTGCTTTGTTTATGCTCAACAAAAATAATTGAGCTTTTCTGTTGCTGCCTGAAAGCCATGTCTCCTGTTTCTGGGACCTGTTTACTGTGTACTGTACAGAGCCTGCAGCCTGTCTGCGGCAGAGCGGGACTCCCTTAGCCTTTCTGCTGTTTCCTTTTTTATGGTTGGGCTTCTGAGCAGCACTGGTATGCCCCAAACACCTGCCAGATTTGCATATCATTCTTGCTTGGCTTGAGCATCCACTGCAAAGTTGGCACATGAACTGTGGAGAAGCAGGGCTAGTGTTTTGATTGTACGCCAGAGCCTGATACTGAAATAGGCTGTGGGAAGGAATCCAGTAATTGTTGGCCTCTGATCAATGAAAACTGTCGTTAGGCCAGTAAATCGTCGGTATGTGGGCTTAGTTCTATATATCATCTTTGGGCTGGTGTCACCCTGACTCCAGGACGAGAACATTATCAACATGTCATCAAGTCTGCCGGGAGCTTTTTATTACTTTTTCTCCCTTTGATTTATATCCATTCTCAAATTTCACACAGGTCAGTTTTGACAACACACTGGAGGGACGTTGAGGGGATTGTTTCTTTGGTGCAGAAATAGATTTGAAAGCCCTGTCTAGCAGGGAGTCTTCCCTCTCCCTCTCCCAAAGCAGACCTTTCCATTATCTCCGCTCGCTGGGCTTGCAGTGAGGTGACTCCTGATTAGCTTTGGCCTTGTCCACATACAGGAGTAGCACAACTGTAGTTTAAATAAATTGCTACTTTAATCTGAACCGAATGGTGAAAACTCCGTTGTGGGCATTAGGGATTCCTGTTTTGCTTGGCTTTAAGTGATTCTGAATTGATTAAGCTACATAATAACAAACCACACAAAAATAAATGTCTACACAGCTCTTTGCACTCTTACTCAGGTTAAAACCAAGCTTCCAGTTTCAGTCCAGCAAAGCTTTGTTTTGCAGACAAGCCGATGCCACCCATGGCACAGCAGGAGTAATGCCAGCACAGTCCCAGTGAGCCGGTGGCAGATGCACCAGCTCTGGCAAAGCTCTCCACTGTTCCCACAGGGGCATTTAGGGGCATTTATTCTTGCTGCAAAAGCTGCAGCTTTTGTGGCTTTCCTCAAAGTTCTCTAAACAGGTAAATGGATGGTCATTGCAGTTTCTGGATGCGGGATAACACAGTGGTAGCGGAATACTTATAATTGGGACAAAGACCTAACCCTGCTTTAAAGGAAACCACCGATGTTTTCATAGTGTAAATTACTGGCCTTCCCTTTGACCTGGGGGGATGCATCTTGATGGTATTTCTTCAGAATCTTTTCCCTCTCTTCCTGACTGTACTTTGTATTTTCAAGGCAAAGTAAGGCTATTTCTCAGCTACTGCTCCTGAGAATGATGTATGTAATTAAAGCTGATTGTGGCCAAAAGGTTCACATTTAACTCCTTTTGCATTCAAGTAATGTGATTAAAATCTGGAGAAGATCATAGCCAAAAAGAATTTGGCTAGAAAATACTGATGTTGCTTGTTGGATTACAAAAGGCAGCACGTTCAGAGTTGAGGCTGAGTGCACAAGTGGCTGTGGTGTACCAAGGGATTAGCTGCTGCTGCCTTCTACATTCAGGCACAGCAAGTCCAGATACGGCTGAGAGTCCAGGCCCTGATTTTTCCCCACGTTTACCTGAACTTGAAACACTCTGTTTAAAATAACTCAGTGATTTCCTTCCTTATGTGTAGGATAGTTGTATTTAAAGACAAAGTTAGATAAGAAGTTGCTGGTTAAGGTGAATGGCTAGCATTTTACAGGCTGAGTGGCTTTTCTGGAGACTTTTTATTCCAACGTGCAAATCCTCATTAAGGGACACTGTTAAATCTGATCATGGCCCCATTTCAGCAAAGCACTTAGTGTATGCTGAAGCATGAGGGAAGTCAGTGGGATTACTTGGATGCTTAAAGTTAAGCAAGTGCAGTACTGACTTGGGATGCGCGTGAGCACAAGATTAGTTGCCGCACAAGTATAGACCTTATTACTCAAAGTTAAATATTTTGGATTCTTTTTTAATCTTCTTAATGGGAAAGTGAGTAGGCTGCCTTGAAACGCCTTTCTTGCCAAATTTCATTTCTTAAATCAAAGCTCGCAGTTGCATTACATGACCACAAAAAAACATTAGAAATTAATAAACCTCTGGATTTGTTTACAGTTCTGTAAATTTAAAAACAGACAAACCAGTTTAAGATTTCTTTGTTCTATTTTCTTTTTCTTTTTTTTTTTTTTTTTTTTTTTGGCTTTTCTTTTTCTTTGAGTATTTACTGTCAGACTTGGGCCTTTGAACCAAGCTCTCTCCCTGTCTGCATTATGCTCGTCCCTGGCTTGAGGGCTTGTGGCAGCTGCTTGTACCTAACAGCACAGCTAGCCTTGTTACCTCTGTGCACAAACCCTCTTCAAAGGAGCTACGGTTTTCTGTTGGTATGGTATGACACGTCCAGTGACGTACCTACCTGACCCGCTCTGTTATCAGAGGGTTTAACGCTGCCCTGATCACAGAGGGCTGCACAACTGCTTCTAAAGCCTCAGCGTGCTGACTTGCTCTGGGGGTAATTAGGCAACTTGTGTTCTCTCCACTTCCTGTCCTGCTCCGGTGAGAGGAGCAGAATGCACACTGTAAGCAGAGAGCTAAGGCTCTCTCTATGTGCAGGAGCATAACAAAAATAAATACAATGATAAAACACTAGGGAAAAAAAAAAAAAAAAAAAAAAAAAAAGGAAAGGAAAGAGCAGAGGTCTCTAAACAAGCTTTTGTGTGTTATCTCCAGCAAGCTTAAAAGGGAATTCACAGCATGAATTTGTGTATGTGTGTGATCATTGGCTTTGGCATGTAGGCTTTAAAGTCTGGTACAAATTGTATTTGTTAGTATTGCCTCTTGTCCTAAATTCTATCCAGAAAGTCAGATCTTGAAGCTAGGATAGTTTCCTGTTCCATTTATTTATTTATTTTAAAATCTTCTAAGTTTGTTACTCTTAAATGGAAAAGACACCAAAGCAGAACAGAAGGAACTCTGCCCATCAAAACAGGCCTATGAAAAGATCCCTAGCTAAAACAAACAGCTGTACTGGGCATATTTAAGATTCAGTCAGGATGCAGAGCAGTACCCAACCCATCACAAGCACAGCAGCCGCAAAGTTTGTTTTGCAGGCATTGTGTGAGATTCACAAAATCAAGCTGTTAACAGCCGTTGCGGTGGGTAAATATCAGGTATGCGTGGTTGTTTATTTGCCATAAAAGCTGAGAAAGTTGAAAAAATATCTGGAATTGCTACAGTGTGAGCAACTAACAGACTACCTCATGGTCCAGCACAAAATCCATGTACTGCAGGGCTACCTGCAGCACCATTGGCCCATCCTAGGTCAGGGACTGCCAGGTTTTGAACTGCTGTGCTAAAACTATCACAGCCATTGCGTTTTATAATCTAAGCCAGGTCTTGCCCAGGTTTCCTGAAGTTTAAAGCCTGTCACATAGTCACAGATGCTCTCTCCTGCTAGGCTTCCCAGTGTCTGAGTCTACATTGTGCCCCCCCCCCCACCCCGAGATGGGCCAGAAAGCTGCGTACAGCTCCTGTTGTGTATTGTAGGCTTCTCTGCACCTTGTTCGCAGAGCTTAGAGTCTGCGGCAGGTGGCTTCTTGAGGACACCATCCTCCAGCTCAAGCTGCTGGAGCTTCCGCCTTGGCTTTGGAGACCCCAGAAGAACTATTCAAATGAGGTTTGCAGTCCAGGTTTGAGCATTATGCTTTTCCATAAACATGGTGCAACTTTCAGGGCCTTTACTTCCATCAATGTATTTTCCTAGCCTACCTCCATGTGCTCTCCCACTCCTCAGGTTTGTGTATATTGTTTTTGTTGTTGTTGTTTTTAACATCTCTGTATGGATTATTGCCTTTGAGGTATGTCCTTAGAGGCAGTTACTCCTGTCTGTCTCATGTAACACCTCTGAGGGGTATGTCTGTGCTATCGACACTGCTGTAAGAGCAGCACATGTAGCAGCTTTGAAGATCACTTTACAGCATTTGCTCGGGTAGCAGACAGTGCACCTTGGTGGCGGGTGAGCTACTGGGATTGATCTACATCTTTTTGCAATGGTGTAGAGTTGTAGAAGGGCTTCAGTTACAGCCATCATCCACAAAGCTATGTTCTTTGTACCCAGTTTTCTTTTGAATTCTTGATTTATATTTTTTTATTTTTATCAAGGAAGTGATCCAACTCTATGTGTATGTTAGGTGTTGATACCTAACTTTGTCTTTACATGTGTGTGATCTGAGGAAAGTTCATTTACATCTGAAAGCAAGTTTTCTCACTGGGGCAGCGTTCTTACTGTTTTCTGAAGTGTCAGCTAGCAGCCTGGCTCATTTCTGTCAGGTAAGCAGCGGAATTTGCCCATAATTTCTCAGAAATCCCAGTCCCCATGGGGTATCCGTCCCTGCATTGCACCCCATCCCATCACACTCCCAGCAATTAATTCTTGCTTGGAGAAGGCTGTGGCTGTTGGAGCCATGCTGTAAGAAAAATGCAGTGCTGCAAGGGCTGTGAGCAAAGGGCTAAATCCTGTAGATGCATGTCTGCGTGTGCTCATTCAGATGAAGCAGCCTCGGTAACTCCAAACCAAGGCATGCCTTCAGGAGTTAGACCCAAGTCATTGAAATCCATGGCAGTGGGCGTGGCATTACTCTTTTGGTCAGGTGTTAAATGTTTGCAGGATGTGGCCCTAAACAGATAAGGGGTAAAGACCCGTGAACATGCTTTTTCTCTACACCCATCCCGTTTTCTTTCCTGATGTAGTTCTTGCTTCCTTGCCTTGTTTTTGTTTCAGCCTACTCCATTCTCGCTGCATATTCAAGTACATACCTTAGCCTGTTTTTTATTATCACTTTTAAATCTTGCCTGTATTACCGTTCAGGTTTTGGTCCCACTTTGAAGTTTATTTTTAATGAGGTATAATTAACATTAGTATTAGTCAGATGCTGTATTTCATGTGCTGTTATTCAGTTACAGGTTCCTTGCCTCTTTTTTTAATTGTTTTTAAGGTTTCATTTTAAATGTTTGATCCTGCAAACTGTGGAATTTGCGCATTTAAGCACTCTTGTCAGTTCCAAAAGATCTGTTCATTTGCATCGGTTTTGGTGTATTTGCAAATGTTTCCATGACAGAGTGCCTTTAATTTCTTCTGTGCCTGTTTTCCTGTCTTCTTGTATCACTAGGCCTTGTTTATAATTTTGCCCAAACTCAGTGTATTTTTGTATTTATAACAAAACAAACAAACAAACAAAACCAGCAAAAGCTTTCCTGAGGTTTGTTGTCACCATGGTTCTGTGTGAAACCACTTTGCTCCTTCAGAGGGTTGGTAGCTTCTCACAAGAACGGTAAGGTAACTGTTAAAGCAAATAAGGCAGATTAGCAGCAGTTTGTTTGGGATGAAAGGCAATTGCACTCTAAAATGAGACCTGCAAGGCATGACATGTGGTCTGGGATGTTAATCTGCAGATGGCTTATGCTATGCAATGGAAATAAGGATTCCTTCCATTAAAATCAATTGCAGCACTTCAATTTATTTAAATGGGAGAAGTAGTAAATCCACAATGTGTATGTTTTATAATTACGCACATCAGAGTGGAGTGACTCGGACATTCAGACTTCTGGCTTGACTTTTGGAGGGAGGGAGGTATTTCGCACAGTAAAATGATTGAAATAGATAATAAGATAAGAAGTGTTTCAGGCAATCTAAGCTCCTTGAGTCCCTGTGGGGAAAATTGACCAGTCTTTTTTCTCCTTTTCCCATAAACCATTGAAGGTTATACATTTGCAGTATTGAATCTATGCCCATCTAAATCAAATCTGCATTTAGCTGAAAATGGCAGCATATCCTTAATTGGAGTGCAGTAACCTTTCAGTAACCCTTGTTGGGATTTATGAATGAATTTCTATCTTCAGGCAATACTGTATTTAGCTGTTGTACACGGTAACAGCCCTGGGCGGGGGCACTGCTAACACTAATGGCTGGGACAGCTGTAGTAAATCTTAATAGCATCAGTGGGAAAGATTGATCAAAGTTTCAGCTCATTTGCAGCCTTGAGCTTTCTTTTTATGGATCAGGAATTTGTTACTCTCTGCCTTCTCCCTTTTTTGTTTGCAATGTTTTTCTTTATGGTCAAAGAGGAACTGTAGCCTCCCAAGAGGTAAAAAATGAGGAAACTTCAGTTTTTAGTGACTAGTATGAGGAGATGACTGTTTGGGTAATGAGGTTCATTAAATATGGTGCAAATAGTGGTGTAAATGCCTTCATCAGTCAAGTGGCCCTTTTAGAAGACTTTGGAGCCACGATATTTCCTTTCATCATCGGGGCTTTGCTGAGGTGCACCGTTGATTAGGAACACGAATGTCAGGCTGTCAGTGTGCTGAGGTGGGAAAGCGTGTCTGAACAGCCTCCCAGCAGGAACATCACTGAGCTACGCTTAACAGGTGAAATAAGGTGGGAACTGAGAGAAAACCACTGTGAATAGAAGGCAGCTGACTGGGGAAGAATAGAATAGTGGCAAAAATCCTCATTATTATTATTTGTTTCATGATGGATGTCATCTTTTCTCGCTGCATAGTAAGCCTCTTCTGAGGAAAGCGCCCTGTAAACCCAAAGTTCACTTTTTACACCTTTTAGTGACTGCACTAATCACTCTGGCAGGCAGTGGGATCTACTATGAAAGCCTTTCTGCAGGGTGTTTTTCTCCATTTCACATTCAGCAGGTAGAATTAATGTCCTCACAGACAATTAGTGAAGCATTTTTCCGCTCTCACTATCTGGCTACTCACTAAACTTACCCATAAGGATAAGTCCTGAATAATACAAGGCAGTAGGACTTAAGAGTCTTTCAAGGTCAAGTCTGGTTATTTAACAGCAAAATCTCTGTTGTGTGACATTTGTGCTCTGTGCTGTGCTGTGTGTCAAAAAAAAAAAAAAAAATCCACTAGCTGTAATTACTTCTTAAAACAAGTGGCATGATTTTTCCTAACACAGGGTCATCAAGATGTAAACCTCAGTACTGAGTCAAGATGGAGTGCCTGTTGTCAGAGCAATTGTTCCTGGCTGTATGATGGTGTACTTAAAGACTGCAGGGCTTATCTACCCATGGCAGGCAGGGCAGACACTCCAATCTAATATTCACCTGTGCTGCCATGTTCACGGGTCACTATGTCATTTGGAGGTATTGGCTTAGTCCTAAAAGCATTTCTGTTCCGTGTAATGCAGTTAGAACCAAAATGTGTCCTTGCAATTGAGTTAGAAATATGAGCTATTCCAGACCATACCACGGTCAAGTGTTGCTTACACTAAAATCCTTTTATGGTATCTTTAATACAGATGTCTTAATCTCTGCTTGCTTTCTTCTGATTTTTTTTTAGTTGCCTTGGCCCCTACGTGCACTTCTGGTGTTATCATTTATTAGATTACTAAATAACAAAATCTCAAGTGCGGACAGCAACTTGAACCACTGGGTCATGTACATGGTAAGATAATGGCTGTGTCCCACAGCAAGTGGCAATGGCTCTGTAATCTTCTTTAAGAAACACCAAGAATGTAAGGGCTGAAAAATCCTCGTTAGATCACCCTCAGCCATCTGTGGGCAGTGAGGTGCGTTGCAGTAGCTTTCTGCACCTTCCCAGTGCATGTCCCTGCTGTCTAAGCAGGCAGAGGTACATTCAGGTGGTGTAGAAGACCTGGCTGCTCCAGTGCTCGCAGTGGCAGGACGTTGTGCTGCGACCACAGCCACGACGTGGTGACGGGGCCATGGCCCTAACAGTTGTAGCAGGACTGGTAAGGCTCCCAGGGATGAAGGTGTGTGTGTCAGGTTGGTTTTGGAGCACCTCATGGTGTTGGCTTTGTGTGTGTTTAAATGGCACAGCTTCTTCAGTTAGTTCCCAACCCTTGTTGTAGTGGTCTTTAAATAAAGGCTTTTCTGCATGTTATTGGTTCTTCTGAGTGTGCTTATTTGTAGAAATGGTTTTCCTTCTCATCTGCTTCCCCTTGCCCTTTTATTTTTTGTTTGTTTGTTTCATTTGTGACTGAGACTTTTTTTTCCTTCACAATTTGATTGATCCTTCTTCTTTCAATTCCGCATTGGCTGGCTGCATGTGGAACCCCGCTTGGCTTTAGCTGAGACAAAATCGAGTGCACACAATTTCCCTCTGACAGCTTGTACAAGAGCAAACATTTCCGAAGAGCTGAAAGTCTAGAAATTCAATCAGCGGAAAACCTACTGTGTGGAACAGCTTTGCTAGTGCTACAGCTCCCTGCTGGGTAGAAAAGCAATCCAGTTACAATAAATCCTTAAGAGTGGAGTCATTTGGGTAAAAGGAAAAACAAAAGCTGGTTTATACAAACTGATTGAAGTCAGACGTTTTGACTTCCCATTGAAAAGGGAGTCAAGGCCCAAGCTTGCTTGGTAATTTAAAGGGGAGATTGGCTCCTTTCATCTTTCTCTAGGGCAGGGTTCTTAATATTTTGCTTGTGGAAGAAATGCAAAGGGTTTTCAACAGAAGTTAAAATATCTGCTTTGATATCGATATTGATGCTATAGCTATGAACTGACCTGATCCTGAATGCTCCGGAGAGAGGTGAAGGCACAATTCTGGTTCCAGCCACCCTGATTTTGTTCCACTGCAGTTACAGAAATGTGAAACTAGGGTAAAACTGGGATCAAAATCAAGGCTTGCATCTCTTGCCAGGATGGCTTGGACAGCGGTGTTTGTACTGTGGTGCTGGTGAGTCCTCAGCCTGTGAACTTGTTGATGCAATCTGGGCTGCCCGACAGACTCTTCTGACTGAAGAGTTGTGCCTAGTGAGGGAGATGATACCTGCTCTGTTTGTGTTAATTTGCTTTCATTCTTTAAACACAAGCAATTAAAAATAGAGGCATTAAAGAACTTTGAGATTAAAATAACAATGGTAACTGAGATGCCAGTAATGACAGTGAGTTCATATTAAAAAACCTAAATGAAGTAGCTTAATGTAAGAAAGCCCCCTTGCCGTTTTCCTTTATTTTAATAATTATTTGCACCACTCCTCTTTGTGCACCTTTCACACTGGAGCACACTAAACGGACCAGCAGGCGTGAATGAGAAAATGAAGGAAACAATCTCCTGTGGAGTCAAGTGAGCAAAGTAAACTGACTGGAAATGCTGAGATTTTCTTTCTGCTTTAATGCCTTTCAGGTGTTTGTGGAAGAGTAGGCAAAACTTTTCCAAGCAAACATGAATTTTAAGATGCTGTTGTCCTTTTCCGTAGCTGCATGGGGCCACTCACTCCTGCTCTTCATGTCATCTGCATTCAGCTGGCGTCTGTCCTCCCCTCTCCCAAATGGGTCAGGTCCTCATGGAAAACATTAAAGATTATATACATACGGTAAAGGATTTCAGCTGGTCTTTCTATTTAAGTAAGATGTTATAAATGATAGCAAATGAGTAAAAAACCTTGCCACAAAGATGGAGTTAAGTTAGCTTAAAAGAAGAAAGTCGGGCAGGATGGTAACCTGGTAAGGCTCTTAAAACTCCAGGCTGTGTCACTTGCTAGTCGCTTCCCAGACTGGAATATTTGGTGTGGTCCTTGATGATGGCACCTTGAGCTTCCCTTTCAGCTTTCTCACGGTCTTTGTGGGAAGAGAAACACAGCCATTGACGCTAAGTGATGCCACTTTTGTTGAATCGGTTTGTGCCAGCTGTGGAGCTGTTTTCTGTGCCACTGGCAGGGGTCTCTGCTAGCGTAGACTGCAGAAGAGTAATAGATTAAGTCACGCTTGTTAATGGAAATAGTGGACTAAAGGAAAAAAAGAGTGAGGAAGAGAGAGTCCCACAAGTATTAGCTCCTGCAGTGCTTCAGAAACCTGGGGTTGGCTTCGTCTCTGCAAGATGGTGTTTCAGGCTGAGGAACTGCCTCGGTGCACTGTGAGATTTGTGCATTTGTTTTTCCATCAGTGTTTCTTGAGAGGAAATTTCACTTTTAGTGGCATCAGTCTTTTTTTCTTTAAGATTCTGTTCTCCTTGCAATATAAAACCAAACACGTCCCCAAACTAGAAAACCTTGAAGTAATGAGAAATAGATGTAAAAAGCTCTTCTAAGGTCTTTGGATGTCTCTGGGCATCACTCTGCCCAGTTCAGGAGACAAAACACACCCGTGGCCCAAGATGTAGAGCACTGCATGCCCAGAATGTGAGAGTCACTTCAAAACAAGGCATCATGCTGCATCACGGCAGACTGAAGTTGTTTTTTTCCCCTCCCTGTAGCACGGTTGCTGTGTGTCAGCAGAAAGTCCTCTTTGAGGAGGAAACACACATCTGAAAGATTGCTGTCCAGACTTCTGGAGTTCACAGGGACACAGCTGAAAATGCATTGATGGTATCTTTGACAGTTAAAAAGAAGCAAAAATTGGGTAAAAAGCTGAAGAATGTTAATTGTTTTTGAATTATCTGCTTAAGATTGTAATGGAATTTAGAGTTTCAGAGAGCAGTTAGTACTGCTGGGCACCTACTGCTGAGATGCACTTGAAAGGTCTTCTGCTCTGGTTGTCTACAGCTGAGGTTTTTTCTTTGACAAATTCCAGAAAAAAAGGTGGCTTAGGTTGTTAAACATAGATTTTCAGTATATATCAGCAGCAGGAGAGTCTAGCAATGTTATGGAAAAGCTGGATGTGTCATGTCCTCTACAGTTAATGTTTGGGTATAGAAAGCAGAAGCATGGTGTAAAGAGTATTGTTAGGATGCAGAATTCTAAGTTTTTATTCAAACACTTGGAAAAGACAAAGCATCCACCAGCTTTAGGAGGAGCCTCAGGTTGTAGTCCTGTTATTTTTGAAGGTAAAGCCTCAGCTGTGGTGCTGCTGCTGCTGTGCTTGGGGTCTTGCTGGGGAAACTTCACCTCTTGCAGCCAGTAGCTGCTCTAAGTAAGAGTTACCAAGTTTTTGCTGTGGTGGTTTTGTTTGTTTGTTTGTCTTTTAAATACCATTTGTTACTTTTTTCTTCCTAAAGGACAATGATTTTCCTGTGACAAAACAGTCAAAGAGGGGCCCAGCTGAAGCTAAAAAGAGGCCACAGGGATTATTCTACATAATGCCTTTTGCAATTTTTTTTTCCCCCACATTGTTCTGGTGTATGTGAGACAGAAGGAACGTGGAATTAACCCACATTGGGATACGGTATTTGAAAGTTGTAGGAAACGTGGGCAAAACGTGCAGTATCCTCAGAAGGCTCTGGTTCAGCCTCGTGCTGCACTGCGGCAGCTCGCGGTCTGCAGCTGGTGAACAGTCCTCCTAATCCAAAAGCATTGGGGCATTTGGGGGAAACCTGGAACCCAGATCTCCTATCTGGAGAATTTACAGAATATTTGAGACTTCTGATTCCATGCTTTTAGTAGCGTTTTCTACTTCTGTGTTGTCCCATCTCTTCTCCTGACTTTTCCCTCTGGCCCCACTCCAGCACTGTGGGGATCTCCAAGTTCGCAGAATAAATTGGAGTTACCCGAGCAGCTCTGCTGAAGCTTCCTGACACCCCAAAAAGCAGTGAATGAACTCAGGGTTATGGTATTTTATTTGCAAATCTACAAGGCTTGAGGACGCCTTCCTCATTATTCTCTAGAGGAAATGAGCCATCTCCAAACAATGAGGCAGGAGATAATAAGGAGGCATTTTACCAAGAACCACATTTATCCCAAACAAATCTGATACAAGATTTTGCTTCTGGTTTTCCTAAGCTGTTTACCAGTGCATTTTAGGGGATAATTATTCTGGAGAGAACGTGTGCATGGGGATAGCAGCAGCTAAGTGGGGAAGCTATTGAGCTGCTACCAGGAAACTTTTTATGCAGCTGAAAGTGGATGCAAAGTGTGGTGCTTGGAAATGAGCAGCAGTGAAGAACCACTAACGCTGCACAGAATGCTGTGCTGTTATGGTTTGTGTTTGAATGGTTCAGAAGAGAGACCTTGCATTGCTGCTGCTGCAGAAGTTGAGCTGACTGGCTCCGAGGCTTTCATACGTGGTTTCTCTCTGCCATCTAACCCTCTGAAAAATATAAGTAAACACACCTACTTGTCTAAAACCCTTTTCGTTTTGTCGATTAGATGAGAAATCCCCACTCCTGCAGCTGCCCTTCTTTCCCCTATAAAAATCCACTCCCATTGTTTCTTGTTTTGTGGGGAGCCTCCCATTCACTGGTAGGAACTTTATACTGACTTCTGCCCATTTATTGCAGTGGCAGATTTTTAGGAGCTTGTGTGTGAGGGGAAGGAGGAATGCAGCACTGCTGTTGTGTTTTCATTTGTTTTGATTTTACGTCCATCCCAACGGAGAGCAGGGCACCACTGAGAGGTGCTGCCAGGTGTGGCTTCCTACTGCTTTCTAATTCTGTGATCACAGAGAGCTCGATTCTGCAGTCCTTGCACAGACAAGTCTCCTACTGATTTCAATGGGGAATTTGCCTGCATCAGGGATAAAAGAGCGGGCCCCAAGTTGTGTGCAATGATGCAATCTGATCCTCCTGCTGTGGAAATTGATGTAATCGCATTCTCGCCCTCCCCCCTTTCGCAACCCTTCTCTCTACCAACCCTGGTGGCTCCTGGGGGGCTTCTCACCAAACGGGAAGGATGCAGCTGTGTGCCGAAGCGGCAGGGGAGGGGAGGAGACCTGCTCGAGAAATTTATGAGGGGTTGCCTCCGAGATGCAACCCTAGAAAACGGCTAAGAGCACGGACCTGCCCGCGCTGAAAAATCCCATCACCTGCTTTTGCTAAGTGAGCAAACGCTGCTTCTGTGCAGTTGTGATGTACGTGACATGTCCTCGTGCGTGTGTTGTAAGGTTGAGCTCATGGTGCTGTGAATTGCATGATCTCATCGCTGCCTGTGCTCATTCAGTGCAGAGGGACAGGGTGAGCTTTTTTTTAGGGCTCTCTGTATTGTTGCTGGTGACAGTGTGTTTTCAGCAGTGCCTTTGTGCCCTGGCACAGCACAGGTTGCTTGGGAATACCGGACCTCGAGAATGCTGCGCTTTGTTGCTGGGCGAACCAGGCGACCTCTCTGCTGCTTCCCTCTGCTTTGCCATTTATGTGGGCTTTGGTTGTAGTTTTTTTTTCCTTTGGGAATTCTAGGCTCAGCTGAATTTGTTCTGTGTTTTGCGGAAGAAAGAGCTTGTTAAAGAATTCCCTGATGACTTTGAAGTGAACTATTTATTTTCTCTCAAGGGTTATTCAGTGTAGCCATTTGCCCCCTCTCCTCTGTTTTTTCACCCCAGTGTTTCCTGAGCTACAAGCATTCTTGGAATATATTAGTTGTAATGAGTTATGTGGGCATCAAAAGTTTTCTTTGAAACTATATGGCATCAACATCTGTTAGCTCTTAGAGAACAGAGCCGCAGACAAAGGGGCTGGTGGGGGGAGGGAGGAAAAAGATATTAAATTCTGGAGTATGAAGTCTCCGTCTCAAAGACTCAGGGGGAGGGGAAAGGGAAATCTGCTAAACTCCGTGGCTTTGATGTGGTGCTCTGGCCATGGGATTCCTTTTAGGGGAATGTGCGTGGCAGCCGGTCCCACACGGCCGCTGGCCTGCCCAGGGCCCTGTCTGGCTGCCCCAGTGCTCCCAGCCTGCTGCGAAGCCCTCGATGCTGCGGCACCATTTAACCAATGCAGTGTGCTCGGCGTTCAGCTGTTGGGCTGGGGAGTCAAAATTCCTAAAAATAAAGGTAACTCGTAAGTTTAAAAGGAAAAAAAAAAAAGTTTAGAAGGGAACTTTTTATTTGCTTGTAATCCTCCTGACCCTGTGGGTCAACACGCAACTGTTTGTCTAAATCAGGTTTTCAAATGGTGTGTGTCTGTGGTTTTTTATTGCCTGTAATTAAAAAGCATGTGTCTGTTTCTGTGCGCGCAGCATCAATCAGCATTCAGGCATGATCACCGATGCTGCACTGCTTACAGGAATGTGTGGGGATGGGCTCTGCTTTCTCTTTTATCTTTGTCTGCAGAGTCTCTCAGTTGTTTGTCCTACGTGCCAGGGAGCAGAGGAGAAGAGTAAAAGAAACCTCTGTGTCTGTCTTCTGCTCTTTTTGGCTCTGTTTTTAGCCATAATGCTGGTGGCATTGTGCTACGCTGTGACTTCCTGGCCCATTAAAACCTTGACCTGTTATAAAATGATTAGTTGACATACCTGGGCTTTGGGGACAAAGAGGTGGTTTAAGAAGGAATGTGAACCATCTGTTTTGCCAGCACCTCCTGTTGACAGATTTATGGATCAACATTAGCATATGTGTCCAGGGTCACACACCTGTGCTTCCTAACAAGGTAATATTATTTAGCAGGGTATGTTTTCATCCTGAGGATTCAGAGCTCTCTGCAAAGGTGGGCATCAAGAATTCTGTTTTACAGTTGAAAAATGAAGGCACAGAGAGATTTAAGTGACTTACCCTACACCACACAGTGAGTCTGTGGTGGAGCAGTTATTGAATCCAGGTTTCCTCCAGCTGCATAAATATACGTCATCCATTAGCAGGAAAGGACTTAAAGCCATAAACATAATAGAGGAGCATTGATTATCATTCTAGGGGAGCTTTAAGCCCTTGTGCTGTATGAAAACCTGTGCTATACAGGAAGATAGAGGCTATCATCAGCAGAAAGTTTCAAAATGCAGTATGTTAAATCTGGAATGGTCACTGAAGCCAGTAGAAAGAGTCTCCTTGATTTCAGTGACCACATCTTAAATGAGCAAGTTATTTTGTAGTCAAGCTCTATAGCCATGTTCTGCATGCTTGTTTCTCCACATGTGCCTGGGTAAAATCACCTCGGTGCACTTACGTCTGTTTGTTAAAGAGTTTCTTGGTAACTAAATCTATCATGAAAGGGAGTTGAACAGAAAACCAGATTTATTACATAGCTACGCCCATCTGTCTGCTGTGATGAAGCCCAAAATAAGCAATCTGGAGGAGTTACTTTGCTTCCCAGGCTGGAAGTTAGGTGAAGATTTCTCTTTTCTCATTCATGTCCTCAGACTTGTTCATCAGTATAATCTACATTGAGGAAGAGATCTTGGGGGAAATGGGACAATTGATTTTGCAATCAGGAAATAGGTTAGAGGACAGCTAGAAGAACAAAGTAAAGTGAGTTCATTTTTCCTTCTGAAGTAGCTTCAACATGAATTTAAATTTTACAGAAAACAGTCATTTCTTGTTTCAGTTATTCATCTCAAAGAAAAAGATCTTTTTTAGCTGGAGATGGTTGGACCCTTCATCTGGAAAGTAACTGCTGAATCCATAGGTCTATTCGTACAGTTGCTTTCAATTATATAACCTGTTATTTGACAGAAGTCCTTGAAAAACTGTCTCTTACCCTATCACCTTGAAAAGAAGCCATAATAGTTCTAGAATTCCTATAATCATGTTAATGGAAGAAGTCACTTTGCAACAGCTAGCAGGAGTCTCTAAAAAGCCATGAAATCCAGGGTTAAAACATCATAGGACCAGTAATCTTCTGTCCTGAAACTGGAACAACCTAAACCAAACTGCCCCCTCAGTGGGTCATCTCGCTAACTACAGGGTTTAATGCACACTGGATAATTTTATCTGTTGGCACTTTTACTTGTAGTTGGCAAAAATAAAAAAAAAAATCCACGTTAAAGATATTGTTGGTTTTTATTTCTCCCGTGGATTTTTTTTTTTTCCATGTAGTATTCAGGATATATACTCACTAGCACATTTTCAACAGAGCACAGGAATCTTACAATTCATGTTAAGTGGGCTGGTTGGTAGCTGTTGTTGAACACACATCACAGTGGCTGGCCGCTAAAAGAGGATGCCCACTTGCCACTGTGACAGAGACAGAAAAGCTACCTGCAAAGAGCATGTTTCAGCATTGCTGCTACCTGATTTTCATAGGCTAGAAAGCAAATGTGTCAGAAGAATGAAGAAAGGGTATGTGTTTTGTCCTGATGGAAAGCTGGTCCAGGCATTGGGTTGGGACAAAAGAGATTTTGCCTGCATGTTGCAAACAGCCTGGAGCAAAAAGCACCACGTCTATATTTACTTTCTTCATCAGGCGTCCTTCATGAAGGCTCTTGCATAAGTGTCCTGCTGCTCTGTCCTTTTGCTTCCTCATCAGCCTCATATTCCTACAGATGGGGTATCCTTAAAAGTGTATGGTAACTACTGCTCGTACCCATCTGAGGGTCTGTAACATGATATAAAGGTATTGGGGATATTTTTTTGCCTCGTAAGCTTGTAATAGTCCATGTTCCTTTGTAACTGGAGATTAGAGGTTCTTTTGGTCATCCTGTTTTTATCTTCACAGTATTTTGCTAGTAACTGGAACTGCTCTACAGTCACCTTCTGTGAGGTGAGACTGTGGGGGCTCCAATTCTGGCAAATTGGTGGGTTTAGATGCTGTGATTTCAAACACTGTTACTGTATTATTATGGTTGGGAGTTGCTGCTATACTGCCGTAGTTTTTTGACTGGTGTCTTAGTGTGAGCTTTGTGCTAAGGTACGAAAAGGTGAATTTCAGTAGCTGATGTGCTATACCCATTGCAGTCTGCCATCTCTGCTAGGAAGACAGTAAGACAGTAACTTGAGACATAGAGGCCATATTGGCAGATAAGGCACTAAAATCCTAAACCACAGCAGCTTAACACGCTCAAGATCATCTATCAGAGATCTTAGAGGAGAAAACAGTTTTTCTAACAACTCTACCTGCTGTGATTGTATTATAAAGAAATTTTATCTGAGAGAAATCTCCATGCTTGGTGGAGGAAGAAAAATCCAGCTGTAATGGATCACAGAGCACCAGGTTCTTATTTCAGAGAAAGAAAGCATCGCGAAAGTCGAGCTTGCTGCTTCTGCTTAAAAACCTGCATTATTGCAGTTGCTATGCGTATTTTAATGTTGGTCTAGGTTGAAGTCACCTTGACTCTCCAAGTGTGAGCTGCTTTACATTTTCTTTATAGGAATTTGAATCCTAGTGAATTGTCCTTACTATTAAATTATCTGGAATGACAAACAGGAGAAAAAAAAAAAAAAAAAAAAAGATAGGGAAGAAAGCAGTTCACAGTTAAAAAGGTAAAGCAAAGGTAAAATTGGTCTTAAGTGCAAAGGTAAAATATGTCTTAAGTTCAACCTTGGACTTAAACCAAGGCATAAATGTGTATTGCTCTATTGTGTTTTCTATATGGTATGTGCTTTAATTCTTCATTACATTTGCCTGGTTTTGATTTTCATTATAATGAGGCTTGGAATACATGTTTTACCTGTGTAAGGCCCTATGTATATAGGTTACTTTATGAACAGGGAAGGAATCTCTCGCCTTACACAGCTTCCAACTCTAATACAGAAGCATATGGTATATTTGAAAAGGCTTAAGAGGGGGATGTTTAAACATTTTTGGGAGAGGATGGTAATATCAAGGCTTCAAATGAGAGCCAAATGCATACACAAAAAATGTATTCCTAAAACACTTTGTGTTTTGCCTGTGACTAGAGTTATTGCAGAAATTTATGTGTACAAACTTCCATTTTATGCATATTTGACTGCATGAACTTGTGTGTGTGAAAGCTGCTTACCTAGGGACATGTCATCTCCAAATATGTCTGACTACAAGTGGTTTAAAATTTATTACCTTTATTACCTTTAATTTTACAGTTTTAAGGCTAAGTATGAAACTATTTTATTGGAACAAGTGATGATCATCTTGGATATCCGAATATCTGTTTTTTACTAATATTACTCTAAAATATATTTTTTCTTTTCTTTTTTTTTTTTTTTTTTTTTTTTAGTAGTGAATGCTAGGCTTGAGCTGACCATAGTTATATATGGTTATGTTTCTGGTCCATGGGAAATTTCACATACCCACAGGGGGGAACTAGGTTCCTCCCATCCCTTGTTTTTCAAAAAAATCTCTTACCTCTTTCTTTTCATCTGGACAAGATTGAACAAACAGACACAAACCACAACACTTTTCTTGGGTTTGGGTGGGTTTCCCAAAGCATCCTTGAGAGAGTAGGTTTTCCAAATATGCTAAGGATTTGCTATATGAGAATCAGACTTCATTTTGGAAACCTGGCATTTCCCAAAGGTGAGACTGGAGTGCTCAGAATTGCCACTTTACAGCTGACAAAGCCTTCAGTTGTTTGGGTGAAAGACCGAAGGGCATCCTCACTCTCTTGAACCTCTATTTCTTGGGATCATTTTTAGTCTACGTCAAGAATGGAAGTTTGTGTATAGGTTACATGGCATTCTCACTGGCAGCTGCTTTAAAACCACTGTCAAATCTACTCCCACAAGAGTTACCACATGTCTTATCCCTTGCAGTCCTGTTGTGAAACAAGTTTCTTCAACTTTGCTCTCTCAAAAAGTACTGGAACTTTATTGCATCAATATCAGAATAAAGAGAGAACAAAATACATTTCCTTCAGAATGGCAAAAGTTGAGAGGAAAAAAATTGTCTTGGTTGACAATTTGTCATTTTACATGTGTTTTACTTGGGAAAAGTGGTGAATATGATACTTCGATAAGAATTTCACTAAAGCAGAAAGTGTGTGTGTTCCTTGCCAAAAATGTTGAAAATTGAAAATTGAGTATCTTAAGGCTAAATCAAAGGATTTTAATGAGATGTTTGAAGAAGGAGAGGTAAAGTGACTTGTTTCTACTGGAAAAAAGCAACACCTCCTTTTTGAAAAATGTTGATTAACACTGTATTGGCTGTGCTGTAATATAGGGAGTAGGGGCTTCCAAATTTAAAAATGTGCTTGCTGTGATGATAACCTACCTAAATCAAAGGTTACCCTTAAATATACCTAATAATTCTATGGACGAAGTTGTCTCTACTTACATTAAGAGCAAAACTGTGTTAAGCAACACCTTAGAGCAAACACGTCTGCTAAAATTCATGTTATTTTCACTCTGTGGCTTGGGCCTTTATGTGGTAGGTATCGTGGAGAGTGGCATGAAAAGGCAGAGCCAGGATGGAAAGAAATTGTCACAGTGGTAACAAAGATAAAGAAACCAGTGGGCATGGGGGCTGGGAGATGTGAACACAAATACAAGTGTGCAGAGCCTGGAAGGTGAAGACAAGGAGCTTGACCTCAATGTGGAAGCAGAAGGGCATCAAGGCAGTGAAGGACTACAGTGAGTGATACCGGCACGTTGCTGGAACGGCGGGTGAGGGTTTGGGTGGCAGCTGTTTCAGAGAGCTGCTGAAAAGCAAGTCAATAGCTAGAAGCCCCGGAGTGAGTCCTGGCCTCAAGTCCCAGAGACTTGTATCAATAAGAAAACTGCACAGGGCAGTTAGGGCTGAGGTTGGGGTTAAAAAAATAAAATTCCCGGTGAGTTAGAATTCATTGGAGTCTGATTGCACAGCAAAGGTGGGACGCGAGTGATGAGTGCCTGACTTGTAACCAGCTGAATAAAAGCCCTGGGGTGTGGGAGCTTTTCAAGATTGCTTTTCTTCCTCGCGTACGCGTATGCTCAGCAGCCTTTCTGAGGGAGTTGAGCTGCTTAACTCTGCTCCCCACCCTCTTTGGTCCGAGCCGTGTACAGCAGCACCTATCCGAATGGGGCACATGGGACACCAGGTCCGCTCCACGCAGGCTGGGCAGGCAGCCGTTCGTAGTTTTGAAGCAGATGTTTGAGCCTGAATTTTAGATGTTTGGGGTGATTTGTGTTAGTGGCTAACACAGGCCAACTTATTTGTCTGGGAAACTCCTGGTGAGGTACAGACACCTATTCTCAATGGGTTCCAGTTTAGGAGCCTACAGAAGTGGCATGCTGGAATAATCCTTCTACATAAATGTTTCTTCTCTTTCTTCTTTCAAGTGCTCGCTGACCTCACTTATATAGTATTTCACAGGGTACATCTGGTTTTGGTTGTTTCATGACTCAGTGTTCCAGTTTGAAAATGCAGTGTTGTGATTTAAAACATCGTGTCAGGACAGTGATGTACAACTACCTATGACCTAAATGTTGTTGCTTTTGCTCTCCCCAGCACCACTCCTGCCACGGGACGTGCTCCTGCAGCTGTGCAGTGTGCAGGGAGGCCCTTGCTGCGGAGCCACCACCAATGTTTTTGTCCCCTTGAGCCCATGTTTCCTTTGTGCCCAGACATTTCTCCCTAGGGTCAGCCACTCCTACCTGGCTGTAGCCCTCTCTTCCCAGTAGAATTTCTTGAGCTTCAGGTTATGCTTTATGTGCTTACCCTGTGCTCTTGCTCCGGTCTGTTTTCTGAGTTGGACTAGCTGGGGGTAGGTGCGCTATTTTGTTCACATTAAGGCAGTTTTTACAGGTGACTGGGAGAACACTCCTCCTGCAGAACCAGCTGCAATCAAAATTGTTTTCTCTGATACTGGCTTAGCTTCTGTACTTGTTGAGTATGAGCTTGCATAAACTACCCAAAACCCTTTTGTCAAGCAGGTGCATTTTGGTAGTTATCCAGGTTGTGATGTGTCTTAGAAACTCTCTTGGTTCCTTTTTTTTTTTTTTTTTTTTTTTTTTTTCTCCTATAAAAGAAGAGTCATTGATGATCAATGATACAGTTTCTCCCTCTTTTTTTTTTTTTTTTTTTCCTTCCTGTAAAATCTTAAGGGTTGCTCACCCCTTTCTCAGATACGCATCTGTCTCTCAAAGACAGCACATCTTACTCTCACTGAGCACATTTGAATGGGAGCTGAGGAATTCCACTTAAATATGTCACCAAACTGTTCAAATGATACCCTCATCAGTTTCAGGATGGGTTGTCAATTTGTGCCATTTAACAGCAATATTACGGTACAACATCATAAAAACACTTTCTAGAACGTGGTGATTTATAATAATATGGTTTAAGGGGAAAATGCTTATTAGAAATTTCCTTGCATTAAGTTACTATTTCAACTTAAATAACTAGGAGCTAGAAAAGGAGTGAAACTAGACTAGAATATATGTCGTGGTTTAACCCGGCCGGCAGCTAAACACCACGCAGCCGTTTGCTCACCCTCCCCCCTCCCTCTCTGGGATGGGGGAGAGAAATGGAAAGTGAAGCCCGTGAGTTGAGATAAAGACAGTTTAATAAGACAGGAAAATAATCATAACAAAAATAATAATAACAATAACAATAACAATAATAATAATACAATGGTGATAATAGGAAAGTAATAATAATATGTACAAACAAGTGATGCACAATGCAATTGCTCACCACCCGCTGACCGATGCCCAGCCTAACCCTGAGCAGTCCGGACCCCTCTCCCCGGCTAGCCACCCCTATATATTGTTTAGCATGACGTCAGATGGTATGGAATACCCCTTTGGCTAGTTTGGGTCACCTGTCCTGGGTCTGTCCCCTCCCAGCTCTTACTGCACCCCCAGCCTGCCTGTTGGTAGGGCAGAGCGAAAGGCTGAGATGTCCTTGGCTTGGTATAAGCACTGCTCTGCAACAATTAAAACATCGGGGTGTTATCAGCACTCTTCTCATCCTAAGCCAAAACACAGCATTCCACCAGCTACTAGGAAGAAAATTAATTCTGTTCTAACTGAAACCAGGACAATATAAAATATATTTACTTAAGAACCATGTAATGATTAACAATGAGAAACTAAAGCAGCTGGTTTGTAGAATATCAGTGCTTCACTCTGCTGGCCTATGCTTCCCTCCTTTCCATTGAGTTACATGATGGTGCATTTTACATCAAGAAATGTATGCTAAATTTTAAGTGACGTCTTTTGAAAAATCATTAAAAAAAATAATGACTTGTGGTTTTGGAGAGGCTGAGATTAACAACTATTTCAAGGGCAACATTTGTTACCCGGGCACACTGCTTGCTTTCTTAAAATATTAAGAGATGAAGGCTACCAACTAGATAGTAGTCTCCTCAGAGGAACGTCACAATTAAGCTCATACCTACTCATTGCATAGTCACTGGTCAGAAAGTCAGAAATGCTTTTCCAAGAGGGCAGAAAGGGGAAGGAGCAAGAATTTTGATTTCAGTAAAAAGCAGCTATTAAATATTTGGCATTGTGGGACAGAGCTGAAGGGCCGTATATGCCATGTAGTCACTTCTAGGTACCTCATTATCTGTGAGAGCAGCCAGGTGTGCTCTCAGCTTCCTGGAAAATGATGACATGGGGGAATTTTATCAAATGAAAGTATACCAACTTTTGCAAGGCCCTGGAAAGGCCATCTTCCTGCAGAAATATGATAAGTTATGCCAACAATTCATGGCTTCTTTTTGTTCACTATGTCCGTTTCTTCTGTATATTAAAGTCAGGGTTTGATATTAATCAGCACTTGTTCAAAAGGGGGCTTTTCTGCTGGAACAATAACTCAAAGAAACAAAGTTTTTGTGATTTGGAAAGCTAAATCCAGACTGACAGCTTTTATAGCAGCATTGTGCTGTGCAAAATCCCAGCATTTTGGATCAGGTTGACAGCATTTCTCAGTGTCTTTTGGCCCAAGAGTTCCAGCTTTCTATCAGGGTATCTGCTCATGAAGAGAACAATGTTCTCAGGTCTCTGGGCTAGCTAACCAGTAGTATTTGTGGAATCTGATTTTTAAAATGCCGCTGCAGAAATTGATACTGAAGAATTCCTGAGATATGCTTTTGTGGCTTAGTTACTTTCTGATAACTAATCTCAAAGAATAACATTTAGGCATGTGGAAGTTAGAAAAGAACCTCTGTCAGCTTCTTCAGGAAAAAGAGATGAACTGTATTCATCATGA
Organism: Aythya ferina; assembly: GCF_964211825.1. Lineage (NCBI taxonomy): Eukaryota > Metazoa > Chordata > Aves > Anseriformes > Anatidae > Aythya > Aythya ferina. Next base: position 17,439,742 of record NC_140308.1, on the reverse strand, counting down.
TAAAACTGTTAAAAAATAAAGCAAATGAGTACAACCAGATATTCATTTTCACAGGTTTTTCTCTTATTTTTACCTCAAGCAAAAAGCTTCCTACTGTCTACTTGCAGCCCCAGGTTAATGCTGCGAATGCTGGCTTTGTATTCATGATATATTTTTGCAGGTGAAGTTAAAATGGCTATGAATGGTAGCACTTCAACTTTTTAGGACCATATCCTTTTTTGTTGCCATAAATATTTATCAGCGTCAGTGTGTGTGGAACTCTAAGGAACATGACTATAATGTAAGATCGATGACATTACAGCAATGTGTGGAGTGATCAGAATTAATGGAAGAAGGCAAAATGTGAGGTTAGTTGTGATTGCTTATGGTTTAACTGGGGCAGAGGGATGGAGCTGGAAAGATCTGTTGCTAGTAGGAGACTAAAAATGCTCTTCAGGCTCTTTATAAGTGGGATTAGCTCCAAATTGTACTGATGCCCTTTATTACTACTGCAGCACCATTAGAGAACTTTTCTGGGGGGCTGAGATAAGATCATCTGCATATCTATGGCCTCTGCTTCTGTGTTGCTCCAAACATACTGGGGCTGACAAAATTTCATTAATTTCAGGACTGAAGGATCAGGCATCTCTTCAGAGCCTGGTCTCTGCTTTTCTTGGGTGACCTCTGGCATATGAAAGTTTTCTGTTTGTTGGTGGAACCAAGTGATAACATTCCTCTGTGGGTAGTGAAGGGCTTATTTCTCCTTTATCGTTTCCGTTCACAGTTTTTTTATCTAGCTTGATTGACAGAATGTTGAAATGCTAAATATTATAATCTATTTTGTAAAAAGGATTTGAATATGAACACTTTTTTCTATTGCCCAGTACAATCTGTTCATCTCCATTAAATTTTTGTTCTAAAGTATGTCCAGAGCGTTCTAAAATAGCATCAGATGCATTAACTACCACTAATAAAGTGATTAACTTCTTTCCTGGAAAACAGCTTTTGTGCTCCTGTTAATGTTTTTATTTAATCCTGATGATATATATATATAAGATATATATATATATATACACATATATATATATATGTGTGTATATATATATACACATATATATATATATCTTATATATATATATAATATATATATATATACACACATATATATGTGTGTATATATATATATATCTTCTTAATGCCTTAATATTTCGTATATAGTATATTTGTCATTAACTTTTATTCTCTCTCTCTTTTTAACAGGATTTATCTGGGGAAGGCTACAGAGACGCTATTGGTGATGAGCACTTTCATCTAGAAGGTATTTAAGGAACAAAATTTCTTGGTTAATGTTAAGGGATATTGGAATAAGTCATTGAGCAAATCGATATAGGAATGTATACATGACAGTGCAGCTCTTGATATGCTGGTGTGTCATTTGCTTGGCAGAACTGATAAGATAGGATTAGGGTATTATTTCTGTATCTCCTATGACCATGCTCCTAGAATCAAAAAGTCATCCCGTTGTACCACAGAACCCAAATGTATTCATTAAGTGGCTCAAACCTTTTGTCCAGCTACTTCCATTGGCAGTGGAAGCAGTGGTAAATAGTGCTGTTTCCAGTAGAAGCAGTCAATCACTGGAAACGTTAGCACTGGGTTTTGTGCTATGTCACACACCCTTCTGTGATACACAAGCCAGACTTGGAAAGTCCTACATTAATTTCTAAAAGACTGAAGACTTCTACACAATATATTTCTCTTGAATATGAATGGAATCATCATTGCTTCCTATAATTTCTTCTTTCCATGGTTCATCTAATCTCTTCCTCTGTGCTGAGGCCTCTCTTGCAATGGAGATGGGATCACTGTTGTGGGCAGGGCCTTCTGGGACCTTCAATAAGGACCCCATATTATGCATGCCAGAGGACATAGTCAAGGCCCCTTGATCTTCAGCTGTGCAAGTGGGGATTGATGAATGGATAAAACTAATTTGGGTACATTGTTGGTCATTCTTTTCAACAAATAAGGAAATTAGTCTTCAGAAACTCTTTGGGAAACTCTCTAGCATAACAAGTAGTTGTACGGGCTGCGTGCTAGATTTATGTTACAGGCTAGTGGAAACAATATGCCTAACTCATTTAGAGCAACAAACCATGTCAAGCATTACTTGGAAAGTGCTGTCTTTTATATAATCCAGTCATTTGTGCCTGGTGGTAGAGACTAAAAGATGACAAGGGTTGTAACAAAACTCACACCAACTTTATATTGGTTTTCTTTTTAAATTTTTTAGACCATAAATGCCTCAAGTAGAGGGGGACAGACGTAGTGCTTGGAGAGATCAGGAAGTCTCTGTGTGCATATTTTTTAGCAGCAGCAGATTGTTCAGTGCTTGAGGGAAGACTTTGCTGTACTGAGTATGCTTACAAAGTCTGAGTGTTAGGCAGGGTTCTCTCCTTTTGTGTACTGGCAAAATCCAATTGTGAATTTAAGTTCAAATCATGGCAGTGGTGTAGCTTTTTTCATTGATAATCTTGTGCTCATTGGTTGCTTATATATGAGTGAAATTGTGTGTGTTGGTGGGAACATGTTTACCACAAATGCCTTTCTAATGCCTAAAAATATGATGTCTGTAACTCTGACTTTATTTTTGTTATTTTACTATTTTTATTATATACTAACTAAGCTAATAACACCTTCTCCATCTTTTCTTCTTTGAGCAGTCAGCCTGCGTCATTAGTTGCTTCTTGCTTTCTTCTAGTAAATGTAAATGAGTATTTCTTGGAACATCTTTAATATAATGGATTCTGCTATCAAATTCCATTCAAGGACTGCCAATTGATTTGTAGCACAGAAATCTCAAACAATTGTTCTACCATTGCTGAATCTGTTATCAGTGATCAAAAAAGGCTGCAGAATAGCAGCACTTTTGATGTAATAGTGGTGTAATCTCATTCTCTGGGACCTGCTGAGACTGAGCTGAAAAAGCCCAAAGAGCTGCTGGAAGAAAACTCATTTTAAGCATGAGCCATTGCAAAAATGACTTTTCACATTGAACGGAAAAATGGGTTTCAGTGAAGTGAGTGAATTGTGCCTGCATCACCTGCATTGCAGCCACAGTACTTAGCATCAGTAAGCGTTTGTATGCATGTGCTTAGAATATGTTGTGCACACCAGATAAAACCCAGATGTGACTTCAGAATGTGAATTTTGAGGTGCAGTCAGGATAATGGAATAGACCATGAAGGACTCTTCATGTTTAGAATGTCTGTCTTCCAATTCCTTACCTGTAAAGTATGCTAACAGACTGTTTCTTGGAGCCCGTGTTTCTATCGCATCTGCTTTACAAAAAAGGTTCCCTAGTACATGCCAGTAACATAGGAGTTCAATTTGAGCAGGTGCTTGTAGGCTACTGTTAAAAGCAACAACATGAAATAATTGCCACAATGGAGTCAGTTTGTTATAAGTGTTTCAGTATTAACTTCACAGTTTTCCCTTCCCCTCATAATAGGGTATAACTGTAGTAAAGCGAGGTTTTAACTTTTCAATATTATACTTAGCTCAGGATATTAAATGCAAGTATGGTAAATAATTTCGTTTTTCTGTGTCTTGTTTCTTCCTTTTAATTGCCTCTAATTATCTCTTACTTAGTTGTGAAGAACTGTCTTGCATAGGTGTTGTAGATTCTGTTTGCTAATATTTTCTAACTATTCAGCAGCTGTGCTGTTTTTATTAGACTTACTCTTAGGTTTTCCAGCTAAATGGCAAGGACAGTTTTACATTATTACTCCTGATCTGTCTTGCTTCTTATGAAGTAGCTGGGTAGAGAAAATGAGTTAGATATCAGCAGGTGGTCCGTTCTCTGCGTGCTGCCACTGGGGAAGAACTGTTTTGTAGCATCTGCCCAGCTGGGAGTCAGGTAACTGTTCCCACCCTGCGCTCAAGCAAACGCTTTTTGGTCCTCATCCCTGCTGCTCTCCTATCTCCAGGCTGCGCTTTCCATGCCGGGCAGCCATAGCCACTTCCCAGAATGACCTCTTGAATTGAAAAGCTGCTTCTGATTAGTAGATGATACTGAAAGCTTGTGTTGAAGTACGATGCTTTTGCCCTTTTTGTGTAACTTTGTACTTCATACTGGTGTAATATTCTTGAATGATAGTGTTAGTATAAAATTCTGATATTGGCAAAAAGTTGCATCCTAGTGAATCTGCAGCATGATCTGAGACTTTTGTTAGTGTACAGTTTTAATTCTGTGTGGCTAAAATGCAAGATGACCGCTCTCACCACTCTTATAACTCTTCTCTGGATAGAAATGCTTAGTGTGAAAATGCAGTTAATATTCTAGAATGGATATTAATCTTTCCATCTAAAATAATTTTGTCTTTATTTTGTTACTTTGCATGCTTTACATAAGTATGGGTGTAACACACATTTGTTTCATGTGTATGCACTTACGCATCAGCCAGAAGCTTTGGTTACTGGTTTCAGAGACCAGGAGCTGTGACACACTGGTTAATTGGGTTGAGCTGACATGGGACATGAGTGACAATAAAGACTTGAACACACCTCTACCAAGTACCAGGCAAGCATCTAATTACTGGCCTATGTTCTACCTTCATGAATACACAGTACGGATGGAAAAAAATAGGGAAAAAAATATCTTGAATTAGAAGTATTATAGCATTAATTACTTGGAATGATTTACGTCTTACCTTTCCTCAAAGCTGCCCATCTGTTTCCCAATTACAAAATTGTTCTCCTCTCCTCTCATGGTACTTTGACCTACAATGCTTAGTTTAATGTTTTGGTTTTGTGTTGTGTTTTTTTTTTTTCTTTCTCTTTTTTTTTTTTTTTTTTAAATCAGGAAAATGCTTGATGGAAAAAAAAAAAAAGAAACATTACTAAGATTTGGGGGGAAAAAAAAAGGAAAAGAAAAAAGCACAGCAGGTGCCACAGTTCCTTTGGGTTAGGGAAGAGTTATAGCCTTCACACTCAGAGACCTTATTGGAGAATAAATCTGAGCTCTTTATAAGGCTCTCACTGAAAAGACAAAGTGGCAATAAGAGAAATAATTGAATTCCTTATTTTGTTTTACATAGCCAAGTTCATTACCTTTTTTTTTCCTCCTCTTTTTTTTTCATCTCTTAGCTGTCTGAGCAGTACAGATAAAAAGAACTCTCTTTGCTGGATTTAACTTCTGTGTTGTTATGTAAAGCTTGATCAAATCCTTTCGTCTTAACAGACTTAACTGGCCAACAGCAAAAGGCTCGGGATTCTGGGATTAAGATTGTATTTGGTAAGAGGACTGGTGCATTAGTGCATTCTTTTGAACTATAGAAAGAACAAAGTAAACATCAAAAGCATTAAGCCATGAGAGCGGATTGTTGACTCAATGTTGCTGCATGACAAGAGGTTAGAACTCAATAGTGGTGACTCTGTTTACTGAGTGCTGTGCAGAAAGAAACAGTTTGACCAGTATTGTCTATTATATTCAGCACCTGCCTTTGATTTTGCTGCTGGGCAAGTCACTGTAATTGGCAATTTTTAGATTTTTCTTACATTGCTGCTCTTTCTCCTTGATAGAAAAGAAACCAATGGAAACGTTAGTCTGCTATTATTTTACAGTTTTACTTTGTTGCCCTTCTTTCTCTATCACTAGTAATTCAAAACGAATTCAATCAGATATAATTTTAATAGTGGGATCATTTGCAGCTTGTATTCCAAGTTCATCAGTGCTTTCCTTCTTTGTTTCAGAGACTTCCACTTGCCAAACTTGGAGTACATGTGATGTGTAGTCTGCCATGGCTTTGTACATACTTCTCATGCTCAAACATACAAATTTTCCTGTCCAGCAGTGTCTGCACAGGAAGCATGAACTTCATCACTCTTCGTATCTAGGATAAAAGAGTGTGAACTTTCCCTTCCTTGTAACTAGTTAGAATAGTAGTTTGGCAGAACCGAATTGACTAGAGATGATTCTGGAAGTAGTCAAAAAACTAGTACAGAGATTGGAAGATGTTTTTTCCATTTTATCTCAGCAGGGAAGCCAAAATGGCAGGCAGGAATTGAATGTGGCATCAAATAGCAAATTGCTCTTCTGTCATGGAATTGCACAGGTGGCTCAGAAAGGTACCTGCTACTGGTGTGTTCAGCATCCAAGTTGTCTCTTTTCAAGGTACAAACAAGGTTTTTAATCAGTCGTTCAAGACACCCGTTCTTGTGTTTTGTTTTGTTTTGTTTCTAGAATGATTTTCACTTATTTTCCTCTTAATTTGGGGAAAATTATCACAGCTAATGTGTGCAGACCAGGCGAGTTTTCTTATTTGACCATTCCATGTCTTTATGAAGTGAACTGCAATTTCCTGTCTATTTATGTGAATGTTTAGAAACTTTTCAAGGCGGACTGATTTTACCTGCCTGTGACATCTAAACCTGTAGCAGGAAAATCTTGCTCTGACACAGACTGGTTACAGTAAAGAGGCAATTTCCTACTTCTGGCAATACAAGTTCTCTAGAGTCCAATGGGAAATAGCTATCAGTCCACGTCAGCTGCTTTTTGGAGTTGAAGGTAAAGTCCTTAAGCTCACGAGACACCTAACTCATCACCCCAATTAGTGATGTGATAATATGATTTCTCATGTCACTGTTCTGAAAAGGATGAGTTAAGTGTTTCTACTAACTAGAAATCTTGCACCTCTGTGAGATCAATCTAGTCCTTTACCTGTCAGACAAGCTGCCTCTTCTGCTGATAGCAATCTGTGCCCTGTTTCGTTTGTCAGTCTAGCATGTGATGTCTTGATTATTATTCTCTTGACAGAAGACTGGAGATGACCCAAGCCTTTCTGGTGCCTTATGTGAACATGATATCCAAGGGTCCTGCTGAAAGCAGTGGCAAAACTTGACTTGAATTAATAAACCCATTTTTTGATATTTTTCCTAAACCAGACATCCAAACTACTGTCAGCCATCCATGCCCTAGATAAAAAACATTCCCTCTTCTGGTACCAGAAAGGACAAAATTATTCAGGTCATCTTTTTGCCCATAAATATTAGAGAGCCCTCCAGCAGAGTTCAAAGCACATGTTGTTGCTGAAAAAAATCTCTTGGATATCTGTAAAAGAGCTACTTGGAGCACTTTTCACACATTTACAAGACATTACAGAATTTCTAAACTCTCAAGTGAGGCATGCTGTATTTAGCAAAGCAGAATAATAATTAATTATATTCTTAGTATTACAAAGTGTTTCTCAAAATGTGTTACTAGTATGTCCAGTCAGTCTTTCATCTGTCTCTTCTCCCTCTGACCGGTACCTGGGGAATCTGTGGCCAAGCAGATACAGATATGACTGTTTCTAAACATGGTAATTGGAAGACTGCCTGTTGGGTTATCAACTCAGAGGAAGGGTGGCAAGGTATGGTACTTGGGCCCAAATTGTTTATAAGTTCATCAGCAAAGGAAAACTTAATTTAACGAGTCTTAGCTAACTTTCTGAAATGTGTATCATGAAAATGCTATATGCATGCAAGACACTTTTTACCGTGCTTTGTTAGTCTGTTGTTAGTAATGCCTTCATATTGCTAACTATTGAAATAGTCTTTGTTAGCGGCACCTTCATGTAGTCTGTTAGGCTGGGGTCTGAATGTGTAACAAAAAGCAATTTTGTCAAACTTCACGTACCTTTCTAGTTAATGTCTTCAGTTATAATGGTTATTCATGCCTTGGAAAATAAATGAAATAATCTCCTATATATTATTTGCATGAAACATCAGCATATTTATAGAAAACACATAGATCGCATCTTGCAAAGAGGCAAAGTTGCTTTATCTGAGCACTTTTGTTATTACTCACCTAGTACTATTGATATAGGCTTTCCTTTTTCTGTTGTTTCTTAAACCAAACACCAATTCATCACTGATACTGCAAACAGGGCAAATAATTCTAGCGTAAAAGCGCTTTTGTGGTCAGCCTGTGGTGGCTCTATGTGAATTCTGCATTTTAATGACTTGTTGCTAATCCTTTGCACTTACTCTAGCTTTGCTGTACATGAGTATATGCTACGTGATCACCTCAGACTGGTGATCATCTGCTTGCTGGCTGTACTTTTTTCAGCTGCCAAGAGGTTTCTGCTGTACCCTTTCCTCAAAACTAAGTAAAATGACACTAATAAATACCTTCAGCTTGAGGCTGCCCCACTGGCATCAGCCACCAGTGTCTGACACGCAGCTCGTCCCTGCCTAGGCTGGAAGCTGATAAGCTGCTTACCGTGAGTTGGAAGGAGTACCAAGGAACATGGGGTGGGGGGGAAGGAGCAGTGGAAAGTGCCAAAAGAAAACTGCTTAGTTTGGCAGTTAGAACAAAAGTCACCAAAGAACATGAGACTGGTAGGATTAGCAGAAGTTTTCCTGTGGTCATACACAGATCCAGGAAATTATAAAAGCAGGTAGGCTGTTTGCCATGAGTGGGAGGAAAATCTTATGGCATAAGGCACTTAGGTTTTTTTTTTTGTTTTTTTTTTTAAAATTGTACAAGCGTTTCTTAACATTAGCTGTTCCAGTTGAGGGGGGTTGGTATTTGGATCAGAAGCTTTTACTTCTAGAGCTGCCGTTTCAAGTACAGCCAGGTCAGTAGTGATGAAAGACTGTTGCCATCCAATGGCTGTCTGTAGCCTGTGCACAATGAGTCAGTGGTCTCCAGGTGTTCCCAAATGGACCTTTATGGTGTGTCACAGCTCCCATCCATGCTGGCAAGCAGACCACAGATCGGCAGTGAAAGGTGGGCTGTTCTGCCACCTCACAGGGCCAGCCTTCCCCCTTGCAGCCAGCTGCTGCCATGCGGAGGGGACGTGCTCTGCTGCCCGTGCGGGGCTTGTTCCCTGTGCACAGGGAATTGCTCTCTTTAGGTGGCAGCCCACCAGCTCCTACTGGTGCTGCCTAATAGCTTTTGGTAGATGGTGCATTTTGTCTACAGTCTGAGGATTTTATTCTGGTCGTTAATCCCCTGTGTTAGCCTGGGAAGATCCCACCTGCTCTAAGTAATTGTTTCACATTGATCTCTATATTCAGATGATTCCCAAGTGCTGGAAAGTTATTACTCCTGAACACATGCAAGTTCAAGGACACAACGGAAGAGCTGAGAACAGAGCCTGCATTTCCTGCATCTGTGCCTGCTCTTCTGCCCCTTAGAGCGTTATGGAGAGAGGGTTTCATAGTATAGTACATAACAAAACTCCTAACTTACAAGTGGTCTCTGTTCTTTGCGGTGGCTGAAGAAAGCCAAATGTTATTATTAATTTTGTATAAAGTATAGAAAATATTTCAGTAAAAAAAAAAAAAAAAAAAACAAAAACAAGATAATGAAAAGGGAAGTAAACAAGTACTTCAGAAGCAAAAAGTTGACATTTAGTGAACACCTTACACATGGAAAGCTTTTAGAATAACACTATATGCATGTTAGAGTATATGTAACAATATTAGTTTTCCATAGTTTTTCCTTCTACCTAAGACTAGCATTTTTTTCTGCTTTCATAGAGAAGCTAATGCCGTTTTTGAGTTGTCATTAAAATAGGATCAATTAACAATAAGAATATTCACTCCTTCTCAGCTCCAGGGCAGTCATGAACTAGTTTGCTAGGAGGAAAATGTCTCCTGGGGGTGTAGCTGTTGAAACCTAGGTCTAGATGTCTCTTGGGTTGCTTCTCTTCATGGTGCGTGTGAGAAGCAGGAGAATCAAAGGGCAAAGGCAACAGCTTAGGAGATCTCATCGAAGGGAGGAGTACTCCTCATTTGCCTTCCCCAGCCCAAAGGTGAGCACAGCATCTCTGTCAAGGCAGAGCTTTGGCAGCAGGCTGGTTGGTCGCACCAGTGTGTGAAGCCTGAGGGAAGTTACCCTGTAGCAGGATTGAGGCGGGGCAAGAGATGGGTGCCAGTGATGTGAAGCTCGTGCTCTTCGCATGAGACTTGAAAGTGCTGGGCCTGAGCAATCAGAACTTGCCAAATCAGTCTGGGCTGTTGACGTTTCGCTCAGGCTGTCAGCCTCGTGATTCAGAGGAAGAGCGCTGTGTAGGCACATCCAAGTGAGCTGTTCCTCTCATTCAGGTTGAGTAGTGACGGTCCTGAGCGCACAGCAATGGGGGCTGGTGCACAGCTCTGTGCTGGCTGCCCCCTGCCTGGGTTGCTCTGGCAAACCCATCTCGCCACCCCAGCTGGGGGTTACAGCTAGCTGTGTCTGTGTGTCCTGCTCCCCGGCCTCTGCAGCAGCGACTTATCCAGGAGGCAGGTCCCAGGTGCTGAGGCTGCCATCAGATACACCTTGGCAATCCGATGGGCTCCGCAGCGACTGTGGGAGACAGCTGATCTGGTGTGCATGGGGCAGAGGTAACACTATGATACTGTACGTGTGCAGCAGTACAAAAATGTTCTTGAACTTTGCCCCGGGACATCCACCACCAAGAACAAAGAATGAAATATGGGAACAAGTCAGTTAGGAGTTCGAAAACAATCTCTCTGGAAACATGATGAATACCAGTGGTTTCATTTATTCTACTTGAAGAACAAAGGTCCTTTTTTACTTTTAATTTCCCAGCAACGATTATTACCAGTTATTTTTCTTGTAGCTTTGACCACAGTTCGTGGAGGTTTTATTAAACATGTTTTTGAAAAGTGAGTCAAAATGCCATTCTTCTCTGACTCTCTCGTGACTCTCTCTTTTTTTACCCATGTGAAACTAGAGCATATTTCCAGGCAAAGATATGGGGCCAGATAATACTCTTATGCTGGTGTTCATGGAATTATTCCAGTTTTTGCTCTTGTAATTGAAATACATTTTGGCCTTTGCTATTTCAGAAGAAAATATATTCATTTCAAATCCATTGCCTTTACATAAAACATTAAATTCATTCACAATTCAGTAGGCAGTAAGTCCTGCTTTAATTTCCCAAATATTCCTGAGGTTTCTTGTTCTTTTGTGTTTGCCTTGACCTTGACACAGTCAGGCAACCCAGTTTCAGAGTGCTCCCTTTGCTGGGGTTTTGGTGCCTTTCTGCAATAGGCTTTTGTTTGGTTCCCATGTTCATGCTCTTGTAAGGCCCTCCTAACCGGAGGGGCTTCATATCTCAGTGCATCTCATGTGAGCACACAGATTATGACAGGACTAAATACTTCTTGCACTTCTGTCATGCATTCAGAAGCAGAAACCATCTAGCTGGCGTCAAATTCAGGAGCCGTCATTTTTTTTTATAGCTGGCTATGTAGCTGCAAAGCTCTATAGCTGCCTGAACCTTCGGGCTGGGTAGTTGAGACACAACAACCTGTCATCCTGCCGAACCCTACAAACACACAAGCGTATACATGCAGACGTATAGAGGCAATTTCAGTGAAAAGCATATTGCTTTTGCCAGTTGCTGTTCCAAATTCAAAGTGTGTATCAGTCAGGGTGCTTTTGTGTGCTTCAACTCCACTTCTGCTGCAGTAGCTACAGAAACCCAAAGTTTTACCTCACCAGGCAGAACAAGTGCCCTTTGTTACCTAGACAGATTACAGCTTTTTCTAAAGTCTGCTCTTCATAAAAGCCCAGCTTGAACAGTGGAAATTCTGACTTGCCTCAGATACTGAGGAGACTTTTATAGTTTCAAGTAGCTCCAGGGTTATATTTTAAAAGTTGAATTTCATCACATGTTTCAAGTTTGGTGGAAAAAAAAAGACATGATATTTTTAGCAGAAAAAAGTCCCCCCACACCTTTTTTCTCAACAGATGTTTCATCTCAATCATACCCAAACCTCAAAGCACAAGTAGCAGTCAACCTTATTCTCCTGTGGAGAAAAAGATAAAATGTCATTTGTTTGGAAGAGGATTTTTTTTTTTTTTGTAACCACAACTAGTTTGTGGGTAAAGGCAAATAATAAGTGCAGTACTATGGGGCTGTGGAAATGAACCTGAAGCAACATTTCTGCTCTTGAAAGGGCTCAGAGTCCAGCTGCTCTTGTTAGATGCAAAGTCCCAACCCCCCAGCCTACCAAGAAAATAAAAATACCAATAATCAGAATTTTCTTGCTTTATAAATCGGATCTAGCCATCCCAGTCCTTTCACCAGTAAACCATGTCATATAAAGTGCTCAAGTTTGTACTGAAGGGGATTTAAAACTGTACTGGTAACAAAAAGAGAGAGAAAGAATAGAAGTTGTAAAAGAAAGTATCCAGAAGTAGAAGAGCTCCTAGCCGAGGAATTTTCATAGGGCTCTGGAGGAGCTGGGGAGCTTTGCTGTGCCTTGCAGCCAGGGCTGGGAATGGGGCTCAGCACTGAGGGGAGCCCAGGCAGCCCTGAGCTGTGTGTGCAAAAGATTTATTTAGGGGAAAGTTATAGCCCCTCTAAAGGATTTGTGTATGTGAAACTGGAGTGTGGTACTGCGGGCCCTTTGGTCATTTCCATGAGCCTTTACAGATGGGGCCATCCAAGTGCGGAATTTTATTTCTCTAGATGTTTTGCAGTACGTGATGTATCACCTCAGTACCATTCCTCAGCCACATATGAATATGGTACGTACAAGAGACCTGTGCTTGTGCATACATGTGTATTTGCGGGCCTGCTAGTCGCTATGTCACTTTCTAGTTGTATGCCGTGTTGCGGATAAATCTCCATTTTCCCCCATCTCTCACAGTGAGCTGTCGGGCTCTGCAGATGGGAACACGGAACCTGCTGTGAACATTAGCTGTGAGAGAGTTGTCAGAGGTGCAACTGATTCAGCACAGCCAAAGTAATATTGCAGTATAGGACTATTTTTTGCTCCCAAAGCTTTTTTTGTAAGGGTCAGAGTAGTGTTCTTCCTCACGGGAAGCTTTTTGGATGGAATGAATTGTACAGCTCAAATACCTTTATAGCCCCTGTTACATAGCAAGGTGGTGGAAATGAGATTCTCCCATTGAATATCTAAGTTAGATGGGAATGAGTTGATATCAAAGCCTACATTATTAATAGCATTACCTATTCTGTCTTCATCTGAATAAAAGGTCTCAGAGTGTTGCTTCTTTCTTCTTTTTCTTCCCCTGTGAATATCGGGGGAGAAAATCTGAGGAGACAAAAAAAAATTAAGACAGAACATCCTATTTGAACACACGCATCTGCAGCTTACACTGAGAAGGGATTTTCAAAAGCAAAATTGTTACCAAAGTCAGTGTATAGCCATTTGTAGAGGAGGGAGGTCTGTCTTCCTTTGCTTTAAGTTACAAGTGATTGCTTGGTGTCCATCTGTCACTGCTCTGCAACAGAATCCAGCACTTTGCAGACCCATTCAGAGCTCCAGGGACACACAACACCGTTAGAAAGCAGTGAGTGGTCCATATGACAGTGACAGCTCTCACTTAAGAAGCACTTACCCACATTAAATGACACAGATCGTTATAGCAGATTGCATTATGTTAATGTGGCTTTTGATATGCCCAGCGATCAAACACAAGTCTTGCTGCTACAGGTATCATCCTGAACTGTTCTGACCAAAGCTTATGGAGATTTCCCCCCCAGCCTCCCCTTTTTTAAGTAGGGGAGGGGAGGGAGAAATGATCTTCTTTGATCTTCGATGAGGAAGGGAAAAAAGACTGTTCTGTTCGGGCTTTTGGCTAACACAACAAACAGTGTTTAAAATTTAACTTTGCTTAATTAATTAGTAATTCTGTTTAGTGCTGTCTGATCTTCATCCAAAAGGTATTTTGAAGCTTGAGAACTGAACATCAAAGTGTATTGGGTGAAGATGGTCAAGTAAGGCATTTAATCTGGCAGTTGTTGTTGATGAAATACAGCCAGTTGGGGAACTAATTGGAAAAGGGAATCATAATCTGGCAAAATTCAGCAAACTCCCTCCCTTCAGCAAACTCACTCCAGAGAGTGCAAGAAATCTAGGTTTAGTGTTTAAGCATGTATGAGTTATATGCTAGTTAGTAGAGAGAGACCGTGTTGTCCTTTGTGTGTGCATCCTTAGTACACATCCTTTAAAAAAAGAAAAAAATAATAATAAAAAAATCCTGCAGCCTGACAATCAAAACGACACCAGACCTAACCAGAACCATGCTGTGATTCTACATCAGCATTTGGAAATACTTCCATTTATAAATATGAAATTATTGGGGTTGAGGATGAGAATTGAAACTTTAGGGAGAGGTGGTAGCACACAGACCTGTGAGTCCTAGTGTTATTTATTCAGGAGAGAAAATGCTGCATGATAACATCCAAGTGAACTTCAGTGTAGCAATTCCCAGAGGTCCTGGTGGTGACTTGTCAGTTAGAATCATTATCTGATGCCTGAATGATTGAAACATTTTTTATTTTTTTTTAACTTCTTTTAAGACATCACATGTTCTGAGTCACAACCCATCTGTTATATGCTTAACTGTCCCCATGGTTGGGCACTGGCAGCAGGTCTTATGACACTGTTGTTGTGTTCCCCCCCCCCCCCCCCCCGTGGTGTGTAATTGAACCCTTAATTTGTGCTGTGACCATTGACACGAAACAGGGAAATAGAAGAAAATGACTTCTCTCCATATTTTCAGGTTAAAATATCTATCCCTGACTTGTACAAAGCACTCCTGGTATACAGCTTTTGCTAAATTGGTTTGATTTGTCCCACTGGATGTAAAATGGACAATTAATTTCCCTACAGTAAGTTTCAGAGAAGGCAGCTTGATCTTTGTTGTTTTGAAGGGTGTGTCTAATTCATCAGCTTCAGCTTTCAGCCAGAGAAAGTTGAATACATGCTTTTGGCACTGACCCAGCACGAGCCTGTTTTTCTATGTGCTTGCTGTTCTGGTGGCTGTGGATCAGGAATGTTACTTGCTTCCTGGCCCTATTCTGCATGTGGGCATGAGCCACAGGAGAAGAGGACCTTCGCTCAAGCAAAGCTATCTCCATCAGGAATGTATTTCAATGAACTCCTGTGGAATAAAACCAAAATGTGTGCTTAATGGGGGTGATGTTTCTTAATTCATGGCCTCCAGGAGAACTTTAAAGTGAAATCTGAATGTGAACATAATTGTTAATTACAGGACTTCTCAATAACTATCAGGCAGTTGTTGTTGCTGGGGTGGTTGTGCAGTCAGCAAAGAATGTCAGTTATGTTTGTCAGACCTGATTTGCAATGAAAAAAATGTTGACAGAACCAGATAATTTAGACATCAGATACTTCAGGAAAAACAACACAATTAATTCTTTTCTTGTCCCTTTGGTCCTCATAGTATCTGACTTGAAGTTCTGCTGTGTCTGCTGGACCTGTAAATTGGAAGTGAGACCCTTGCCCTGTTGACGTCAATAGGAATTTTCCCTCGGAACAGCTTCTTGATGTTCAGTTCCACCAGTCAAATATTGCTACTGAAGTTCCATTTGAGCTCTTACAGAAGCGCTTATGACTTCATCTCCTTGTCTTGATATGTCTATTCACTTTTACATTTTCCTTTTTACCCTACTCCCCCACAAGTCTCGGATTCTAGTGTGTGGTTTATTGTTTTTCCCTGCATATAGATAACTCTGTCCCTTTGTTTCTGATAGTAGTTTTAAAGAATTGCTGGGAATCCAGTCCATCCGACTTGAGGGGAAGGCTAAGAATATTTCACTTCAAAGGATTTTGTTTCATGTATGCCAGATGCTGACTTCCATAGGTGGCATTTTTGTCAATTCTCCAATTTTACCTTTGGCTCTGTTTTCTCTCAGAAATTGCATAGTAATGACCCTGACGTTAAGATAATAGTCACTGGTAACATCCAGTCATAATTTATCACTGTGGAGTTGCATAGCTTCTCCCATAGTCCTTCATTCTGAGTTAAAGCACTGTGATCTATCAAATACCTTTCTAAATGGCTGTCATCCCAAATAAGCTCTGAAGTAGTTCATCTTTAGCCTGATTTCTCATAATTGCTGTGTAAATTCTGACTTGGTAGCTGTTAGCTTAGACGTGAGCGCTCATCAGAGTTGCGTCCTTTTTTGTTTCTGGCCATGAGATCCTCTTAAGTCTTTTGGCTAAAATGCTCGGTACAGTTGAAAACAGTGAAGCTGTCCTTTGACAAAGAAGATAATTTGCTAAAAATCATGGTACTTTGCTTGAACGAGGCTTTGAGAAATCTGAAATGACAAACCACCTGAGTTAGGGAGGAACTTTAAACAGTCGCTTTTTGACCTGACTGCAGCTCTGTTTGGGCTTTCTGTGTTTTGTTTTGTTTTGTTTTGTTTTGTTTTGTTTGTTTGTTTGTTTTTAATTCTTTATTCTCAGATGTAAGGTGCAGGTCAGTGAAGAATGTCTTTCACTGTCAGAAACCTCGTATTCTGTACTCACTCAGTATGCACAGCACAGCAATTAGTTTCACCTAATTTCTGGGATTTTATTTTTTATTTTTTATTTTTCTGAGATTCCTAAGGAACAGTTGGAATTATTACCCACTCCTTTTCATAAGAATGAATCAACCTTTGAGGGAAAAATGTTGATTCTTCAGGGTTGAACCTTAATATCTTTAAACTGGTGTTCATTCTGCCTCTCTTTCTCCCCCCTCCAATTATGAGCAATTGGGTGGTAGTAATTAACAATCTTAGAGAGAAACATCTGCTAGTACACTTAAGCCAGTCAGTTTGTTTTTCATGAAAGAATGGTATTTCACAATTTTTCCAAGTTAATATTTTTCCTTTATTGTCTTTCCAATTTCAAATATTGTCCAGACGCATTTTTATAGTGTCTTAAGGTTATAGAAGTGAATACAAGACCATTAATAATGAACAAGAAAAGAGAACATCATAAAGAAAACATATGCAGCGTTTCAATTCATGAAACACTCTGTTAGGGAACATTGTTTTTGAGAGCATATGGTTATTCCCACGGGAAGCAATAAATATACATTTTTTTTTCTGCAGTTGTGGATTCCCACAACAACAGGGTAGGTTTCTCAGTGTATTAATCTGTGTAGAGCCTTCTCTCTGTCAGGACTTGTTATCTGAGTGGGGAGGTAAGTAAGTATTTTTGCACAGATAATATTTTGTACATGGACCTATTTTTGATGGCCCAGACTTTGGAAACACCAGTCTATTAATTCTCCACACTCCTTTGAGATAGCAATCTTGTCTGGTCTCGTTTAATATCATTGGCAGAGCTGAAAGGAAGTTCACATTGTGAATATAGCTGAACCTTGGCATGCGGCTCACTGGTGGATCTCTGTTTACAGGCTGCCAGTTTTAACTGTCCCAAGCAGACATTCTAATTTTATTTATAAGTAGGTTCAGCATGTGTTTGTATCCTTCATGAAATTGAGAGCATGTTAATAGTCAAAACTAAGTATAGAAACAAGACACCAAACACTTCTGCTTCTTGGACAAAACAGTTGTACTCCACTCTACATATTTTTATATGCTCATTGGGTTTTGGATAAGGCACATAAGGATATATGCACAGACACATTATTTGATCGCTCATAAATATTACTTTAATACCTCCATATTCGCCTTTAAACTTAACTCATTTAGACTTCATTTTTCTTTGCTGAATGAAACTTGACATCAGGGTGAGATCACCAGATTTCCCCATTTCATCTGAGCTCCAAAATGAATAACTGATTTCAAAGGATAATTCTCTGGAGCAGCAAGGCCAATGAGTTCTTCAGATCAAAGGTCAGCAAAGCTCAAAGAGGATAATTTCTGGCATACAGTACTTAAACTCTCTCAAGGAGTGTACTGCAAGATGTATCCCCTCCTTCCCCAATAGTTGAACTCTTGTTTTTTGAGAGGACTAATTTGTTAGAGCACATTTTTCCTCTGTTACATAAATTATACATTAAAGTGAAAGCTTCCTATCTGAACACACATACTGGACATCCAGTGGAAGGGCTGTTCCTGTAGGTAGGTCTGTGCCATTGGCATTGTTCCTCTCTGAAGCACCCCGTGGCCTGGAGAGCTCTGGTGCTCCTTGCGCACACCAGTAGTTTTCAGTGCAGTGCAAAAGCAAGTGGTATATGTCCTGTAAGATGCCTCCTATTGACAGAGGAGGGAAAAATAAAAATAAAAATAGAGCTTTGGTGCAGGGTATAGTCACCTTGTGCAAGATCTGCTCCTCAGTGCCCTGAGCACAATGTTTGGGATGCTGTCCCTTAATGGATAAAAGACCATTGTAAAAATCTTTTTAACATTATATACCTTTATACCTTTAAAAGAATTTGTGATAAGGTAGGTGTATTTTTTTTTCCAAATAATTGTCTATTGTTCCAACAAATCTAAGGGTAATACCATCCCAACTTTCATTTATTTCACACTCACTGGAGCCGGACTGTGAGGGATTGCAGAAGTCCCTCACACAAATATTTCTGTCAGCTTACTTAGATTCCTCAATGTGAGGAACTGGTTACTGGTACAAAGGAGCCACTCAAAATCTAGGGGCATGTTTAATGGTTACAAAGAGACACTCTTAATGTGACTAGTTGTTATGAAGGACTTTTCATTTCTTCTTGGTTCTGGAATGAAGCAACAGGGCTGACCTAAGGTGGATAACCGAATGTTGTCTTTTTTGTTTGTGTAATGGTTGGTTGTGTGTGTGTGGCCTTTGCTTTGAATTTCCAGAAATATGGAGTGGTGTTTATGGTCAAAGTGAATATAAAACATATGGCCTTCTTCTGATATACTTCAGAGTTCAGTATTATAAGTAATATTTGTTATAATATGTGTCTTCATTATGGTAAGCACTGTACAAAACCAAACAATCTCTGCTCATCCAGTACTACTACACTAAATGGGCAAGGAAAGAAACTGCCATGAAGTGAGATTTCTTTTTCTTCAGCTGGCCTTCCTGCTTAGCTCAGGTTTGGTATAGGGAATTCTAACATAGCCTGGAGTAGAGATCAAAGTCTATTACTGTGTGAGTAAGGGTATGATAGAGTCCATGTCTACTTGCATTTGTACAAGGCAAATTACATGTCCATGTCTGGAAGCTGGCGTTAGTATAAACCCCACAACTGCAGGTAAATATTGAAGTTAGGAAATTCCAAAGGTTCATGTTTCTGCCTCATTCACCCCTTTCCTTACTGGTTCTTTTATAGGATGCTACAGTTTTGAAGACCAAAACCAGTAATGCAGTAGTGTTAAATTTAAGCAAAGAACTGAGCACAGAAAATATGACACATTGCAATGTGGCAGTGTGACTGCTGTGGCAGAAACCTTAGCTTTTGGGATTTCTGAGAGTATAAAATTACGGGAAGGTGAGGAGTTTTTTGTTTGTTCGCTTGTTTGTAGCTAATTGTTCTATTTTTATCTGTGAAAAAAAAAAAAAATTGAAAAATATATAATGTAAATGTCTTAATTTTTAGCATGTTAGTTCTTTGCTTTCCTGGGAGGGTGCTTGGGAGGTACCTCAGTAGAGCCAAACACCGGCTGAACCACAGAGTAAACTGAGTATAAAATGGCTTATTCTAACCTGGAGGGAACTCTTTTTTTTTGTTTGTTTGTTTTTTAAAGGAATTTCAGTTTACTGAACTGGCACTTATATGAGATCTTACTTACAAAGGCATCCCCAAGAAACATAGCAATAGAATAAAGCATTTGGGTAAATGCAGATGTTGCAGCACAAGAGAAAAATGCTGACATTTAGGCCTAAATTCTTGTAATGCCTTTTATTTGGGGGGAAGAAGGCAGGATTACTGCTATGTCTAATGAAGTATGGGCATAGCATTGTTGGCAGAATCATAAGGATGCAATAAAAACATATCTGAAAAGTCTGAGAGTAGGGTTAAAAATCTGTGTACATTTTCATATATCTGATGGAAATAATTCTATATTCATAGTTAGGATTTCATCATGTGTGGTACTGAGTGCCTCTGTAGGAGCCTAAGCTATTAAGTTCCTGGGCATTTTTCTGTTAATCTGCATAAGAAATATATATATCTTTCTGAGATGTTGTTATATGATATGCTGTGATATATGTATGATGTTAGTATTTTGATGTTCTTTGAGTCCTACTGAATTATGGAAGTGCAAATTTTTTAACTTGAAATTTAGGTGAAATACACTTTTTCATGCATATTAAAACAAACAAACAAACACACAGTTTTAATCATTTTGGCAGGTTAGTGTTACCTTTTAGGAAGGTCATAAGGTTTGTATGTGTTAGAAGAGGGTGGCTGGAACAGAATGGGGACTTCATTTCAGCTTCATTACTCTATTCAATGCTGATGAATGCAATATGCTTTTGCAACATGTCACATACTTTCAATATTTTGCAAAATTATTCAACTTATTTACAGTAACAGTTCTGCTGACTTATATTTTCATAACAGTTTGTTTGAACCTCCTGTGACTCTAGTGATATTTGTAGAAGAGGCTGTGTACCAAAAGCTGTTGGTAGATTGTCTGCTGAAGTTATCCCAGATGTGAAGTGAACACAAAAGCAAATCAAGTATAATGATCCTCTCATACACGTTTGCTGAAATCAGTTTCACCCTATATATGAAGACAAATTTGCAAATATAAGACTGCTTTGACGTTTCCTTATAAGTGTTTATTCTTAAATATATTTTTGCAGTGGCTTTGCCTCCAGAGAAGACAGATGGAGTTTGCAGTGGAGATGAAAAGAGAGCAGAAAAAGAAAATGACACACGCACAGGTTCCAAGAAGCAACTAAAATTTGAAGTAAGTCCTCTGTATTCTGAAGTTACACTGTACTGACATAATTAAGGTAGAAGAATAACTTGAGGATCAAATAGTGCCCTCTGATGCATGTTTATATCTTCTTCCAATTGTAATAGGTAAAGTATAAGTGGCACAAGTCAGTGTCTTACTGTTGGTGGTGTTGTTCCTTTAGACTAGTACGTTTTATTTCCAGGTTTGGAGCAAATCAGATTATGATGACTTCTTGGTAGGCTCTGAAATGTATAGCAAGAAGAGGTGCTCATTGTAACCCTCTATCATTTCAGAAATAATTTATTATGCTATCTACTATGTTATCAAATCTTTAAATTGGCTTTTGTGGACTATTTCATATGGTTGTGTAGAAGATATTTGTGAAAGCTTTCTTAGCTGTCAGATACCTGTGCCTGGGCCTGCAAAGTGAAACATCCCTCATATACTGCAGTGGAAATCCATCAGATGGCAGGAGAAAAAGGATCCTGGGGGGTAATAAGTTGGATGGTCTGTTTTCTTGCATACTTTAAATAATAATAATAATAGTCATAAAACTGCCAGACATTGTGCGCAGTTGGCAGGTTTTGTTTGTATAGAGAGTGATTTAATAAATATGAGTATTGAAACATGCTGTCATCCAGGTAGAGCGTTGTCTGTCTTGGTGAACAGAAAGATACTCTGGCACTGGCAAGAAACAGCACAGATTTTCGTCTCTGCACTCCAGCAGATGTGGCAGGCTTCTACCTTTCAGCACTGTCAGCCTGTCACAGTAATGAGCTTTGCATTCCTCAATTGTTATTTAAAGGACCACGCAGCCACCTTACAGCATGGCTTGCGTGCTCATTTCCTTCTCTAGAGCAGGCTTAGCAGTCTGGTGCAATTTATTTTTTACTGTTTTAAGGCTGATTAAAAGGAAGTACTTTTCCCATAGGCAGTTCAGGCGTCACTAGGTGCTTGTCTGCTGTCTGGAGGGAGGTGACTTTCCCTGCCTTTTTTTGCACAGCAGTAACTCTTTTTCTAGGCACATTTTATATTCTCCCTTGAATAGCAGAGATTTGCAGACAGGAAAGGCATGATAAATTGCAATTAACAGTGCCTTGATATTAGAACGTTGGAGGACACCTGTCAACATGTTTGGTGCCCAGTGTAGCTGGAACTGCACCGCAGCGGTGGAGTCTGTGTTTGTTCCCAAGTAGTTCTTGGCATGCCATAAAGGTTAGCACTTGGTACCAGGCTCTATGACTAATGCAGGGAAGATTGCCATGGCTCTTAACTAAGCAGAGCACATCCTCACATAAAGATGTTATGTTAGGCAGTGTGGGACAGGGAAGGATTAATGTGTGGCAAGGAACCAAGTATTGATATTTTTTCCCCTTGTTCTACAACTGAAGGTTTTCCAACTATGGCAGGTAGGGGCTAAGAGATTGGTAAATGTTTAAAAGGTATAAAAGAATCAGAAAGGCGAGTGTCGAGACAGGAGTCGAAATGTGAGGTGAACGCCATCCGGCTTTTAAAGGTGCTGGGAATGTTTGTGTAATCTGAAGCGGTGTTTCCACAGCGGAGTGTGGGGCACTTGGCAGCTTTCAGCCGGGCTTCTAACAAGTGAGGGAAGACTGCCTTTGAACTCAGCAGGGGACAGGGGGGACCGGGAACTGCTGTAGGGAATTGGTTTCAAGTCAGAAGATCAACCAGGTATTTTGAGCTCTGTCATGCTGAAGCTATTTGGAGCTGTTTATTTTACTTGCATACAGTGGCTTTCATTTTAATTGCACTGTAACTTTTCTGTTTCGCCTTGTTGTGGCTCAGGATTATTCTGACTGCACAGGTCTTGAGAAGAAGCAAATGATTTGCACCCAGGTGACTGGAGTCAGTCGAAGTGCATCCTTTGTTCTTGATTGAAGGCTTGGTTTTGGTTTGGGGATTTTTTCCTGTAACAAATTGCTTCTTCCAGGCTTTCCCCAGCTCGCACTCCCCAGCAGAAACACAGAATCAGGATAGGGCTCTGCTCCCAGGTCGCTGCTCCCTGCCAGCTCCGTGGTGTTGGGCCATGCTAAGCAGCAACCTGTGGTGTGGGCAGCCAGCATCTGCAGCCAGGATGGGTCTCGAGGGGGGATTTGTGCCGTGTGCCCATTTCATGTTCGTGACTACTCCTGGCGCTGTGGTCTGCTGCCTCACGCTGTGAGCCCGTTTCTGTTATCTTTCTCTTCCTGAGTTAAGCTGAGTTTTCTTTCTTACTTTTTAGGGAGAAATCTTATTATATTCCAACAGCTTCAGGGAGTAGTTTTCTTGTACCTTTTTGTGTTTTCTACAATGAAGTAGAAAGCATCTCACAGATTCCCAGCAGCCTGGCCCAAAGGAGTTAGGATTATCATGTTATTATGATGAGACATCTTCAGTGGGGTGGACAGACGCCCCCCGGGACATATCCTGAAGCTTCCTCCCATGAGGGAGGGAGGAAGGAAGGAAGAAAGCAAGCAGCCTCCTTCTACAGAGTCTCCTCTGCAAACAGGCCTTTTGCTTTAGGTAATCAGCTGCTCTTTGCATGTTTCTTAGGAATTGCAATGTGATGTGTCTGTAGAGGAAGATAACAGGCAAGAATGGACCTTCACACTGTATGACTTTGATAACAACGGAAGAGTCACACGCGAGGTAAGCGAAGTGCAGCTGCCCCTTTGTGTGCAGCGTTTGCTAACAAGAGAAGTGTTTTATAACAGGAACATTTTTTCTTCTATGAAATAGAGGTGTCCTGCCAACTTAAACAGCAGTTTCCATGGACCCTTCCCTCCTAGAAACAATCCCACCAGTAGTTTACTGTTTTCAGATGAACTGTACCACTTTTAAGCCGGTTGTTGTTTAATATCTGGGATTAGCCTTTTAAAAAATAGTACTGGCATTTGAGGGGGAAAATATCTGAAACAACTGAACAACTAAACACATTGTCAAAATAAACCCCTGCAAATGTATATTGTTCTGGCTTCTATCCTGCTTTTCAGAGTTAAGCTAACCAAATAGCAAAGTTGCTTTCTGAAATTCTTTCCATGTAGGACTAACTATACTGTTCTGTTGTTTTCTTGAATATTAGGCTGATCTCTGCTTTCTTTAGTCTTTGCTCTTTAAGTATAAATAGTTTTGATGATACTTGCTGCAGGACCACAGTGAATGCCTGTCAAAGCACACCTGTGTGTATTTTTATTTTAATTGGGATGTCTTCAAGTTGTATTTTCTGCACAAATAAGAAGCCAAATAACAGGATGTATACATCAGTGTACAGTCCATTTTCAGAACTATTTCTACCTGGATAGAATGCAAGCTCTAGAAGAGTGTCTCTTACTGAGATTTACCACGGTGTGCTGTCATTGATTTTTGGTGAAGTATGTTTACTGGCTTGCATGCCTTCAGATAATCAGGTGAAAATTGACAGTTTCTGCTTCTGTTGGCTATTATGCTCATATCTATGGAAATTACTAAGAACTGATGAGAAGGTGTAAGGTACATACTGAAAGTATAGTGACATTAGACCACTAAATGAGGGCAGACATTTCTGCTAGAAGACTGAAGCAAGTATCTTTTGACATTTCTAAACAAATTGCCAAATGGTGGTTCAAGGTTTTTAACATGTGTTTGAGCATCATTTCTAGGCTTTTTTTAGTCTCTATTCTGATAGCACTTTGAATAGTCAAATGAAATCTGTGCCCCTCATACAAGGCAATAGGCAGATGAAAAGTTACAGGCCAACCCCAGAGTTTCCAATGGGAGCAGAAGCTGGAGAGAGAGAGGGCAAGGAGGAGGGGGAAAAAAAGTCTGTTAACATGTGAGGAAATGACACCAGAAAAATTAAGTAACTTGCCTGAAGTCTCACAAGAACCCAGTGGCAGATTGAACCCAGATATTTTGAGACCCAAGGCTAAGTCTTCATTACAAGATTATGTTGACTTTCAACAATGGGGGGAGGGATAAATGGACAGACAACAAAACACAACAGAACCCAAACCCACACACATGGGTGTCCTTTACATGCAGGCATGGAGTTCCCAGTAATGTTAGTGGGAGTTCTGTGTGGTGAATGTAACAAGAATATGCTTTTAAGTATGTATACAATAATTATTTGTGATTATGTGGTACACCAAAGGGCTTAATTTGACTGTACTTAGAGAACAAGTTACAGCCAAATTCTACTTCTCCCTAGTACAAGAGCAGACTGCAGCTTAACTGAAACCAAATCTGTGTGGGGATTGAAAATTATACTACCCTGAGGTCTGGAGGTTGCTATATTCAGGCTTGAACCTCCGCCAAAAAAAATTCTTTTAACCAAGGGACTAAATAGGTTGATAATTTTCAGCTCTTTACATGTGACCAAAGATAGTAATAATACTATACACCATTGCAGAGTTTTCCAGTTGCGTTACTTCTTTTGCAAGCTGTTCCAATGTCATTTGTATAAAACATCTTGTTGGTTTTCCTTTGTTGAATCCAGATGCAATTTAAGAGTTGTTTGTGCAAGAATAATGAATGATAGCTCATAGATGATGTTGGCCACAAAAGAGGATTTTCTGTCTCTTCATATGATGTAGAATTTCTCATTCTATTAGGCTCTGAGACACTGGCAGTCAACATAGTGGGCTTGGTCCCGTAGCCTGTTAAACAGTTCTGCTCCTGATCCAGCAAAGGGCTTAACAATGGTGGATGTTAAAAATGTGAATAGTTTCAATTAAAATGAATGGGACACATGCTTTGAGTTAAGTGTGAGGCACATTGCTGGATCAGCGACAGAACGGACAGTCTAAGGAAGAGGGCTGAATTGTACTAGTGCCATTTAGTAAACTGAAATGCTTTCAGAACTGGTCAGCTTTTCTAAACAAAGGTCCAGTAGTCTGTTGAGAAAAGCTTAGTGTGGACCTTTTCCTCCTCCTTTGAAAATTTCACTTGACTGTTGTGGATTTACAGCTGGATGAAATGAGTGAGATGAAATTTCTTAAGTCAGTTTTCTATCTGTAGATTTTGTAGTGCTTTAAAAAGAGAAGTCAGCATTATCATCCTTGTTTTTCACTTTGGAAAAGTGAGACACGGGAAAAGGAAGTGACTTACCCACCCACATCCATTTCATTTGATTCAAATTCATTGTTAGACTACATGTTTAAAGAGTTCCTAAATGAATGCACAGTATAAAATCAAGTTTCTAAGAGGCATGTAGGTGGGGTGCAATTTTGCAAGTGGACTAAGTACTTTACTCATTAAAATGTTTGAAAATTGTAAATAAGATATGGATTTAGTTACTGGATAAAAATTCCCGTGGGTTTTACACAATGACAAATCACTGCAAGAGCATTAAAATTCCATCTTAGTGAAATTTCTTCTGGATCTTAACAACATCTTCAGAACTTAATACTGCTTTGATTTTCTCCTAGAGTCTGTATGACTTATTCCCTAGTCCTTATAATTAGAAATTCAGATCTAGTCATGCTTCTTGAAGGGATACACCCATTATGAAAGCATAAGTATTGGGATAGCAAATTAGAAAATTAGCATTAGTGTCTTTTCTTAAAATACTGCTTTTTCTGTCATAGAAGATGACTGTTTTTCATTCCTTTTGGTGTAGTAGGAGATAACTTTTCCTGCTCTACTATGTATATTACAAAATTTGGCTAATAATGTTTCCCTTCATTTCATAGGCCATAAGAGGACAATTCATTATGTACTGCAGGCCTTTTTAGAACTGACAGCTGCACTGTAATTATCTTCATATGGATATTTGTAATCAGACTTGAAACTTGGATAATTTAACTAATGTGTTTTGATCCATGAGGTTTTATATTGAGCTCTCTGAATGTAATTACACTTCATAAACACCAGCCGTTTTTGTGCAATCAGTTCTTTCTTGGAAAATTTAGTTTCTTCGGTGAGTAGCTGAATAGAAATAAGCACACAAAAATTTGTCAGGAGTAAAAAATAAAATAAAATAAAATAAAAAAATGGTGTGAGGGGATTTCTTCTATTCTGGTTGTTGAATAGATAGCAAGTGAAGCTGCTTTCAGTTTCCAAATAAGAATGATACAAAAATTTACATGATCAAACAAAGCTGATGTTGCAGTAAAAACATCCTGCTGTATGTAAAAATCAGACTACAAAGAAAGTACAGATAAGACATTTGTACTTTTCTTTTTCTGAGGGAAAGGTAATGAACTGATATTGATGTTTCTCTTCATGCATTTTTAATGCTAAAAATGTTCTTTGTATCTTACATTAAATACCCATTTTTTTCTTGTGCGTTTCCTATCTTTTTTTTTTTTTTTTTTAGTTAGTTTTGCTTGTATCTTCTTATGAGTGAAAAGGCATGAGGTTATTTCTGCATTCAGAACTCAGCACCAAATCTTTGATTTGGAGGATTTGGAGAAGGATACCAACTTTACTGGGGCTAGCATTTATTAGCCTGACCCTTGACTTGAAAGTTGCTGTTTTTCATTTGTCACTATTGCATTAATTCATGATAAAGAAGCAGCAACAGAACCAAGAGAGCCACGGCTATCTGTATTAGAGGGACTGTCATATAATCTTTTTTTTTTTTTTTTTTTTTTTTTTTTTTTTTTTTTGTGCAAATATCCCATTCTGTTAAATTGAGCTGTAAATTCAGCTGTAAAAGCCTCTTAGTTTCCTCTTCAGAATCTCTAGTTTGCTAACTAGTCCTATGATGATAAGCTACGCTAACACTGGGGTAATATTCTTTAGAAACAAAAAATTACTAACTGGAATAGGGACTTACTCAGCAACATGAGTTCTGTAAGGAATTATGAATACCTAAATGTAAGGAATGATACCTACTTAAATGTAACTTGCTTTTGCTCTTTTTTGTGGACCCACTACTTTCTCTGAAGGTTCTAAATGTTTAAAAAAAAGTATGTTTTTTAATATTTCTAATGCAAGAATTTCTGGCAATCTGTTAAAATTGCCAGAATTTTTTTTTTTTTTTTTATATTGGCTGCTTGATAAAATAGGATGTGAAAAACATAAAGATTAACACTGTTAAATACTTCAGCCCTGGAAAAAACAACTGTAGCATTCAATAAGCAAGACACAAATCTGGGCATGACATTTGCTGGCTGTTTGGATACTACAGAACAAAAGCCTTTGTTTTTCTCTTCGTGGAAAAATATAGTTTTAGTTTTCTTACTTGATTAAAATAGCTATCCCAGTAGAAATTCTGTGCACTAGAAACCTTTCAGAACTCATTTGGATTTATATAGCTGAATTCCTCACTAAATATAATCAACTTGCTATAAACGAGAGAAACCTTTATTTTCTTGCTATTTTTTCTCTGTACTCATTCAGAATAGAAGTTTAAAAAATCAACAATGATTTTTAAGTAGAAATAGTTTAAAAGTTCATTTAAGGGTAAAACTCATATTTGGGAAAGTGGGAATCACTAAGAAAAATCCCTTCTTTATTTTTCATGTGAAAAGGAGAGACATTTGAGAAGTGTGGGATGAAACTTCGTAGGGTAAGTGCCGAGCAGTCTTAAGCAAAGTAGTTGCAGAATCACACGACTAGAAATACATTGTGTAGAAAAGTTGGATTCTTTCATAGGCTATCTCTGAGATGTGCTGGTTGGTGTACCACAGGAGAGGAAAACTGAACTGGTTTTTGTTCTTGATTCTTGACAATTAATTTCTTGAGGATGGTGAAATGCCCAAGCTATTGGGTGCAAGGCAAAGCTCTGTCAGTGGGTTTAAGCAGTTCTTTAAGGAATTTAAATACAGATAATGTGGGACAGCTTTCAAGGGGAGCATAAATCACCCCAGTCTCCTGTCAGGCTACTGGAGGATGAAAATTCTTTAGGGGGTAAATATAGGCAGAGCTGTAAAACACAGTTTTTGTAACATATTGTAATGGTCTAGTGCTACTAATCTGGCTAGAAGCCATTCCCATTGTTAGCTGCCAAAAAGGGCTGCGAGAAGGTAGTTTTAGTCACAGTTTGAAACTGATTGGCAAAGACAGTTTCATTCCTACCAGATCAGTGCCTTAAGGAATTTGGATGTGAAGCAGTAACTGGACAGCAACATGAGGTTCAAGCTGCCTTGTAGCCGGTGCCTACTCCCCCAGGACTTTGATAGATGATAGAGTAGTGAATGGCCCAAGCAGACTTGTTTGACCAAATCAGAACCGTCAGTTCACTAGGATTTCCAACCCCAAATTAGGACCACAAGTAAATGAATCCTATAATAAAAATGTTATTGTTGGTATTTAAAAGATCAACATAAGCATTAAGTGGTTACTTAAGGATATCCCTAACCTCGATCTTGGTATATATCCAGTCTGACGACCACGGCTATTCAGTGCCAAAATGCAAAGCAGCTCAGATTGTCATGGAAGAAGCTGGGTATTAAACATGTAATGAAATGTAGAGGCAGCAGAGAATAAGGACATAAGGTGTCTGAATACCTTTTGCAGCTCTGAAACTTCTTGATGCCTGGACATTAATTTGGGTTAATTCAGACCCATCTGGCTGAGAAGTGCAAGTTGTCCTGACGTGATGTGTGTAAGCATATTTCTGACTTGCCAAGTATGTGTCACAAGTGCTGCTTGTCACAAGCCTTCCCTGACAGCATTTGGGAGTACTTCTAAAACTGCTGGGTCAAGTGGCTTGAAAGACCCTCAAAGAGCAAAACGGACAGATTGTATGACAGTTAGCAAGTTAAACCTCGTCACTAGAAAAATCTAACTTAAAAGGACGGTGGGAGTTATGACTGCATGTCTTTGCCTACTGAAGTAAACAATTAAGTAGATGATCAGCTTGTGCAAACATCTGGCCTAACTGAAAAAAGGGGAGGGGAAGAGGTTACTGTGAATGAAGGAGTTGATAATAACCTGTTGATAGTAGTCAGATGCCCTGTTGGGTAACCAACAGTTGTTAAGGAATGTATGGGAAAGGTTCCTTTCACTGAAGTGGTGAGTGTGTGAAGCCCTGTTAAGAATAAATGTGGTGCCTAAGTATTCTGCCAAAAGGCAAGGCTTGTTTTGTGGAGGTGTAGGATTATAGCACAAGGCTTCTAGAACATAATTTATGGAGGGTATATAGAACAACACATGCTTGTTTGTCTATGTTCTTGCTTGGTTGTTTTTTTCTTATAGATGAAATAAAAATCCAGCCCTTCAAGCTGACTGTCAGACGTGGCTGTGTCTATTTAGAGGTCTGGCTAGGTTTCAAATTAGGGTGGAAGTGTGAAAAGTGAGATGTGTTAAAGAGCTGTGACGTGACTACCAGATTGTCACTGAGCAGTCTTTTCCTCATTCAGCCTTTAGACAGTGGTTCTTGTCAAGGGGATGGGAAGTGGCTATTGGTGTGGTAGTAACAGCCCATTTATAGAGACTGTGGCAGTGGTAGAAAAAATACTGCAGATTGTGCTTTCTATGAATGTTTTCTTCATTTCACATATCTGGAGAAATTTCACTGAGTGCAGGGAAGTTAGGAAAGGGTACATGTTAAGACAAAGTCTGGACCCTCTAAGATTTAGTTATTCATTCTGCCTGTTGAACTGGAAGATCATTTACTGTAAAATCATTTGTCCTGGCCATAACATCGGTATTTCCCTAAATTCTGTGTGAGCAGAAAGCTAGTTAGATAATGAAGAATGTGTGATATGTTGGCTACTGAAGTGGCGTTTCTGCTGGGGCCCATTAGGACAAAATGAACTTTGAACTGCCAATGTTCTGGGAATGATCCCTAGCAAAGGAAGAGAGATTTTGTGTTTTTATAGACCTGACTTAATCCTCAGAACTGGCTATATTTAACAAAGGATGATTAAGATATTTCCTCTGTGCTTTCAGACATCTGGAAAGTGCTTCACTACTAGGATAGATCAAGGAATAGGAAGACCAGCATTGAGAACTTCTTGGTTATACATTGAATGGGGTCCTTATAACCTTCAGTAACCAGAATGTCTTGTCCTTAAGCTGGTGCCCAGAATAAATTTAGGTGGAATTTGTTTGGGGAGCCAAGAGATCTCCTGTTCATCAGGGCAATTTAAGATAGTACCCTATTTGGGCCTGGCTGGAATAGAAGATAAACATGAGAGACCTCTGAGCATCACCAGCTGCTAAACAGGGAGAGCTGCAGTGTTTCCTCTGTTTGAAACAATCAGCTTATAAAAACTGGCTAGTGTTCTTTCTGATACAGTTAGATGTGTAAGCATTTGTTCATGCCCTATTGCGTTCAAAGATATGTGTGAAGAATGTTCTGAAATAGACCGGAATGAGTACTTTCAGCTGTTCAAAAATGTAAATGTAGAATTGGTATGAATTTTGCAAAGTAAGCTAGACCAGGGTAAAGATTTGGTAGAGTGACATTTAGACTATTTCCAAACCTGAGGTTTACAGTTCTGTCACATCACTTACTAGTTTTCTTCTATTTAATCAACTAGTTAGTTATGCAAGAAAAAAAAAAAAAAACATCAAAAAAAAAACAAACAAGTAGTAGTAAGATTTACTGGAGGTGTAAAGTCCAATATTTTCCTCACTTTCCGTATTTGACTTGGCCAAGTCAATCACAGTGTGAATAATTATCCCTGGGTTCATTTTCACATTATTGTATGTTTTTGTGTTTCAATCCAACTTTAGGACATTACCAGCTTGCTTCATACCATCTATGAGGTAGTTGATGCATCAGTAAACCATTCTCCTAGTTCCAGTAAAACCCTGCGAGTGAAACTTACTGTGGCACCAGATGGCAGCCAGAAGAAAAAGAGTATCTTGTTAAATCATACTGGTAAGGATGTGCACTCAACCATTGGAAAAAAAAATATGAGAAATTTTCAGGGGCTCTTAAAATCCATCTTTGTATTTTGTCAAAACAAATAAATATATACTTAAGGCAAATACTTTTGCGGGTATTTTAAACCTCATGAATCTGTTTTAAGATCTCAGGTGCAAAGCTACCTACCCTTTCTTCTATGTATGTTAAGCAAATTAGGGTTCCCTCTCCTGATTGACTTTTTCCTCTTGGCAGCAGCAAGAACCCATGTGTTGTGCAATTGCATTTGCATACCGTGAGGCAGATTTAAGGCCTTTTCTATTTGTACTACTTTAACTTTGATATTACAATGCTCAGCTTGCATCAAAACAAGTATTGCGGTAAAAAAAATGCTTCTTGCAAGTGCATAGCTATCACTGTTGCTGGATAAGAATAAAAAATTAAGCATAGCTGAACTATACGAGTCTGCGCATGAAAATTTAACATTTCTCTATACTGGAAGAGTTTGCCATTATGAAATGGCTTATACGGTGATGGCTTATTCACTTTATTTTCACTCTAATAATAGCTATATCAGCATAATTGTTTCAGTAGGTTAAGTAGTACTAAACTAAATATTTACAGTATTAAATGTAGTACTTCAATAGAAAATATGGGCACCTTATCCAGAAAGAGAGCCCTGGCATCTAATTTTTAATATATACATCCACTCAGTCAAGTGCAGACATAAGCAAATTTTCACTGCTGGAAAGCTATGTTGTGTCTTAGTACCGCACTGAGCTCTGCGCTACCGAGCCCTCCTGAGGGACAAGTATATCAGTGTGAATGTGGCTCCATTTAACCTGCCACATGGCTTTGAGCCCAACCCTGATTAATGTTCTATAGCCAAGGTTATGTCTGCCTAAAATCTGCCCTGTGGACAAAAGCACTTTTAAGAAGGTTACATGAAAGGATACATTACATCTTGATCTATGGACAAGAAAAAATGTATTTGCCACATAGCACGTTCGTTATACTGATTGGCAAGGACAGTGATGTGAGAATATGTACTTCTTCTTGTTGGCAGATTTGCAGAGTGCCAGGCATAGAGCCGAAAGCAAAGCCAATGAAGAATTAAGAAGCTCTGAAAAGAAGCAGCGGGCTTCTCTCAGGTAAGGGAAAAGAGCCCTGTCTCCTGAGAAGCACAGTGTAGCTTTGAGGAATCCTCAACTATTGATTAATTTTTATTTACTTAAAATTATGTTAAAAATGCAGACATTAGAAGATTTTTCTCCATGGAACAGGCAGCAGATACCATAGCTGGATACTTCATATAAAAAAAAAGCAGCAACAACCCTTTAATTGCATGTTAGGATTTTTTTAATTATTTTTTTTAAAGAAAACTGTGGTCCATGTTACGTTTTCTTCTGTTGGCTCTTCAGGGTACAGCATCTGTTTAGTTGCAGGCTGCAAATATAATATTTATTAATGGAGTTTAAGCAATATAGCATAGCCTTTTGGCTAAAAGCACCCTAAACCCTTTCATCTTCATAGGTGCTATCTCCCGTTTCTGTGCTCCTTCCAACCCATCTTTTTCATGGGTCAACTCAGTTAGCTCCAACCTTTATTAACTCAGTGCTGTTTACCAGGCCGTAACTGCTTCTCCTACTGCCTTTCCTCCTAAAGGAAGACCTCTGAGCTGGCACTGGGTACAGTAGAGAGCAGAAGGAAAGAGAAAGGGGGATTGTAATGAGAGGCAGACAAAATCAGCTTTGCAGAAAACAGTCTAAGTTAGACCAAGTTAGGTGCGTGTGTCGATCTGCTTGAGGGTAGGAAAGCTCTGCAGGAGGATCTGGATAGGCTGGACCGATGGGCTGAGGTCAACTGCATGAAGTTTAACAAGGCCAAGTGCCGGGTCCTGCACCTGGGGCGCAATAACCCCAAGCAGAGCTACAGGCTGGGAGAGGAATGGTTGGAAAGCTGCCAGGCAGAGAAGGACCTGGGAGTGATGGTGGACAGTCGGCTGAATATGAGCCAGCAGTGTGCTCAGGTGGCCAAGAAGGCCAACGGCATCCTGGCTTGTATTAGGAACAGCGTGACCAGCAGGGCTAGGGAGGTGATCGTCCCCCTGTACTCAGCTCTGGTGAGGCCGCACCTCGAGTACTGTGTTCAGTTTTGGGCCCCTCGCTACAAGAAGGACATCGAGGTGCTTGAGCGGGTGCAGAGAAGGGCGACGAAGCTGGTGAGGGGCCTGGAGAACAAGTCCTATGAGGAGCGGCTGAGGGAGCTGGGCTTGTTCAGCCTGGAGAAGAGGAGGCTCAGGGGCGACCTTATCGCTCTTTTTAGGTACCTCAAGGGAGGCTGTAGCGAGGTGGGGGTTGGCCTGTTCTCCCACGTGCCTGGTGACAGGACGAGGGGGAATGGGTTTAAGTTGAGCCAGGGGAGTTTTAGGCTAGATGTTAGGAAGAACTTCTTCACTGAAAGGGTTGTGAGGCACTGGAACAGGCTGCCCAGGGAAGTGGTGGAGTCACCATCCTTGGAAGTCTTCAAAAGACGTTTAGATGTAGAGCTTAGGGATATGGTTTAGTGGAGGGCTGTTAGCGTTAGGTTGGAGGTTGGACTCGATGACCTTGAGGTCTCTTCCAACCTAGAAAATTCTGTGATTCTGTGATTCTGTGATTCTGTCTTCAGAGGGCATGTCCTGCAGAGGAAGCAGCAGCAAGAACTTCCAGTACACTGCTGGCTACGTGTTCCTTTCTGCTAAGATGGTTCTGGTTACAGCAGCTGTAGGGTGGCTCAATCCCACACACTGATAGATATTACCTGAATAGATATTAACTTCAGAGTATGTGATTATTTGCAATGTATTTTTCAACTATTAAACTTTGTTACAGCTAAGAAAAATGTTCCTCTTAGTTAAGTGTAGGTGTGTTATTCCTTTTCCAAATCTGGTATTTTAATGGATAGAAAAACAAGACAAAACCAGGAAATTTTGATACATTAAACTGTATCGCTATTTTAATGTAGATCAGTTGCTCCAAAAAGGTCGTATCAGTGTATAGGTTCCATTTGTTTTAGGATTTTCTAGTTCATGCTAAGGCAGAGGGAAATGTTTACTGCAATGCCACAGTTAAGATATTGAATTATCAATTGTATTTGTTTATTCAACTGCAAATAAAAACAAAAAATAATAATCCAGATTTGGATTTCCATGGATTTAGGTATATTTGTCCAAAATAAGAGTACTGAGTTTAATAAATTTATCAGGAGGAGGAGTGTTCAGTTTTATTAGAAATTACAACAAAAATATGCCTTCCTTTTCTGGACAGAGTAAAAATATTAGTAAGTTATCCCATTGAGTGAATGTCAGTAAAATCAAATTTCAGATTGGAAAATGATTTATAATCTGTTAGCAACTCTGTACAAAATCTTTTTCAAAGTAAAGAGCATTCAGTGTAAACTAAAGAATACTCCATGTTTTTGCCTGCTGGCCTAGATGTGGTGCTCAGATTTCATTTCCCAAAAGCAAGGGCTTGCCCTATGTGAATTTAATGGACTGTTTCTGCTTGATAATCTATTGCAAAAATCCTCTCTTGGATTGAAGTCCCCTGCTCATCCACCTTAAAATCCTGTTTTTGCAAATGTCGTGGTTTTAGGGATGGCAGCCATTTCCATTTATATCCGCAGGCAAAAAGGCAGCAAATATTGGGGTAGAATCTTGGTTCTGCTGCATTTGTCCTCCTCATCATTCTTTTTTTCAGAGCCTTCCTAGACAGGAAATAACTGTATCTTTTGCTGAGCAGATCAGTATCAACATCTGACAGTTTTTGTTGCATCTCATCAAATGTGGACAGGACAAACAATTGAGCCACTATCTAGGTTGCAGAGATGTTCATGCACTCTGGCCAAATTGCTAACCCAACAGGAAAGGTCCCTGAACCACATCACTGTCTCATGATACTAGCAGAGAAACGTACCCTGGAGAGCAGCAATGAGAACTTGTGAGAAGTGCACACATTTCACAAATTCAGTCACTTAGGAATTCCACCCAAGATGTGATTAATATTCAAGATAAAATGGATAGGAATGTTTTTATCCCAAAGGTGGGAGATAAATGGGTTAGATTTTTCATGTGCTGGAAGCTCCAGGCAGGAGTTTTCACCTGTAGGGCTAATACAAGTATCAAGATCAAGCAACTAGATTCATAGCTAGCTTGCCTGACATGAGTGGTAGAAAATGGTGGTGTAAGAGGACTGGCAGGCAACTTTGTGGATTAGATATCCTACTGCAATTCTAGTTTGCTCAGTGTAGTGCAACAGGGAAAATATGATGCACACCAAGCTCAAAAACATCTTCATTTTACCACTGATGCACATTCTGTCTCTCTTTCCTACTTCAGTGAGTTCTCCCTGCCTGCCTTAAGCTCTAGGTTATCTGTGAGTGTAGCTTTCAGGAAATGTCCTTGCATTTTTCTGCTCAGCACTCTGTTGTCACTCTATTCCCTTTACCCACTGTTTTGCTGCGTGCTTGCCATCAGAATGACGCTCCAGTGTAGGAATTTTAGAAAGGGCTTTCATACACTCCACAAGCATTTAAGCAGATGCCTTTCATATTTAAAAACAAAACAAAACAAAACCTTGGAACAACTATGTGTATTCTTTCACCCTGCACGTGATGCATACTTGATGCATGCCTAGGTATTCTTATATATGTGCGGAAGAGCATTTTAAGTTTGGATGCCAGATGCCTCCATTCTCAGCAGTACTTTAAGTTCTCTGACAGTGGAGCACATCGCTCATCAGTGTATAATTGCTTTGCTGTGTATATTTGCATTGCTGAATATCATCTTGCATGTAAGAAAGCTATTAGAATGCTGGGCTGTGGCAGTACTGGATAGCTTCTCTTCAGTGTCTTGATGAGAGATGGAATTTATTACAAAAAAAAGAAAAAGGTTCCCTGTTAACTTTGTTTTCGACAGAAAGTGCTGTATACAGTGTTGTTTAATTGTGGTGGATCAAACCCAACAATGTTTTTTCTGGGTTAACTGCACTGTCTTTAGCACACATGTGCAAGTCCCGATGGTTTCTGTAGGCAACTCATGCCTGGCAACATCAGTTAGCTAGGTTCTAGCCCTGGAGATCTTCTAAGTTTACTTTCTAAAGTGTAACAATTTATAAAGGTGTGTCTGAGCAGGTAAGGTACAAAGTTGACTATGTATCCAAAAAAAAAAAAAAAAATCTGAACATTCCCTCTTTTTTGGCAGTACCATATGTCACTTCCAGAATTGAAAGCTGACTCAGTCTTTAAAGCTTAGCTGCTTTCTTTCAGACTCTCCTTCATTCAGGAGGCTTGACCTTTATCAAAGTAGAGTAAAAATGATCTTCCAGGTAGGCCAAGTCTTATGACATCTATCAAAGAAACTGTAGACCTGTGTCTTACAGAGACACTGGAAACTCGGTTCTGTAATGTCCTGAACAGTCTGAACCTAGATCTGGAAAGCAGTTTGCGCTAAGGCTCAGTGGGACTAGTAAACTCTGGAAATCTGGAAATGTGTTAATAGACTCAAAACAAAAGTGCTTGCCACCATACAGAATGGATCCTGTGTTTAGAAACTCAGAGAAGATACAAGGACAGACTCTGGTTGTAGGCTGACATCGGTGCCAATTGCAAGGAGTGTATGAAAGAGCAAAGCTGATGTTGTGGTCTTAGAGGCTGAAGTATCTGGTGGTTCTTATCCTGCTTGTTATATTGAAGATATATTGCTCATATCTGCAGAGATTCACTTAAATTGCTGAATTGTTGGGCATTATAGGCTACAATATTGTAAACCTCTAGCTGATTTTTTTCTGCCTCATAAATGAATGGTATTTCAGATATTCATTCACAGGAAATAGTTCTGCTATAAATAAAATTGCAAAGCTGAGCAGGAAAAGGAGTTGAGATTCTGAACCCAGCAGCTGATTTGACCTTATTAATTGTATTTCAGAAAGCAGCAGTTACCTCCAAGTATCCTACCAACACCTTCTCTTCTCAGCCTTTTTCTAGTTAGTACACCTGTGCTATTGTCTGTCTTTCTGAAGCAGATACACATGAATGTTTATCTGACACAAGGCTCACCCCAGCACTTCCCGACAGCAGTGGGAACAGTCGTGAATCAAACAGCAGGTTTTCTTTGGCATGTCCAGATTAAGGAATCAGTAGAATGATTTGGCCTTAAGACAGACTATAATAAACCCTTGAAACATTTTTATTTGTTTTTGCATGTGCGATGCGATTTGAAAGCCTCCTTTGCTTTGCAACATCGGGGTCAATTTATAGGAGGGGAAAGAACAGTCAGTTCAGGCCTATCGACTTAGCAAATCCGGTCATCCAGAATTTCAAGCATTTGTTGTTTCTTTGTGAGCAACTCCTGTCACTTCAAAGGGCCCATTAGTTGTTGGTTTGCAGATGGTGATAACAACTTTAAAGAAGTTCTGCTGAATTGTAATTTTGCTTCCTGCTGACAGATATCACCAGAGTGAGAACAATCCAGAACAAAGTGGGTGCTATCGTCATTGTGTTGATGAGAACATTGAAAGGAGAAACCACTATTTGGATCTTGCAGGAATAGAAAACTATACATCAAAGTTTGGGCCAGGTAATTTGGTAATTTATATTGCAAGCTTTTGGTCTTTTCTTTCTTCAGTTAAATGTTCATGAATTTTGAAACTGTGATTTGTTTGTAGTAACTTACTGGAAGAAATAGGATTGTATGTATGCTGCAAGGTAATTACTGGTGAAGGTGGAATCACAATGGAGTGGCTAATGTACTGCAAGCGTGCTTTGAAGTACTTGTTTGTGTAGCTAAACTTGGAGGACAGCCTAGCAGAACAATCTTTACATCCTAATTAGTAGATCTAGTCTATTGGTGAGGTGAGGACTGAATTTTGGATAGCGGATGTCATTCCCCAGATGATACCAGCATCTATTGTCGCATGTTCTTTGTACTCATTACAGACCAAAAAATCAGAGAATGTGGGTTTATACCTGGAATTTTGCCTTCTGTCCCCCACATTAAGGGGATTTGGATTTTCTTCCCTTTCTCTGTCCTCTGCCAACTTCTTACTATTCCACTCACAGTTATTTTGTTGAATTTCAAATAGATAATGAGCAAGAGAATGAAATGTAAAGACTTTTAAAGATATATACTTAAACATATTTTTATATATGTAGGTATGTGTGTGTATTATTTACTAATCAGAATGATTAAATATAATTAAACTAGACAGCTATAATTGCATTCACTTCCTTAGGAAAAATTCACTCTGCTGATAATGCTATCCCTGCCAACTGTGTGCTACTAATTAAAACTTTGAAATACTAGATGACTAACTCAGCTCGTTATTTTCTAGGATCTCCTCCAGCAGCTCAAAAACATGACCCACCAAGCCGAGTTGTGAGTCAGACTAGATCCCGTTCTCATGAACCTGAAACCTTCCATGCTCACCATAGGAAATCTCAAGTGGTGGATCCGAGCCACATCAATCTAGCTGAGAGTTCATATGCCAAGATTGCAGAAATTCAACAGAGGCTCCGGAACCAGGAATCAAACAAGCACTTTGTGAGGTCTCCGAAGGCCCAGGGCAAAAATGTTGCTCCTGTGCATCCTGGAAGGGCAGTAAGAAACAAACCTTTTCAAGGGGGGCCCATGCCAATGGCTTCCCCAAGTACACGGGTGGGACAGAATCTTCCTTACCTCCCCTTGCAGTCTCAACAGGTTCACAAGAAGCATAAGCAGAGGGCAAAGGAGAATCACCAGATGTGCAAAACCTTCCAGTCTCCAGGGACAGTTGTGGAAAAGGAACATGTGAGAGACCTGCCCACAGTCATTTTGTATGAAGGCCAAGTCGGACAAATGATACAGAGGCATGAACACCACCACCACCATGAGCATCACCACCACTACCATCATTTCTACCAGACATAAAACAGATCCCACCAACATCCTCCGGGAATCATCCCATATGAAGGAAGCACGTTCTTGTGACACCAGAACTAAGGCATTACTATGATTAATATTATTGTTACTCCATTAATATTCAGCTAGCGTTTATTTTAGAGGTTATATGGAACTCTTGAAACTTACCCTATTTATATGTTGTGGAACTGCATAGCTTACTTAAACAACTTGTGGATTTTTTTTTAAGTGGCTTGTAAAACAGCAAACAGCCATAGATTTTGAGCTGTGATTTAATGCAGGTCGTCAACGCACTTCTTTACAAGTACTACTTCCATTGTAGAAGGAAAGATACTTCAAACACTATTGCAGACATCTAGCTTACCAGTCTGCTCTATGTCGGCTGATCGCACACAAGCCTTTTATCAGGGGAGCAATGTTCGAAGGTTTGGACTCCAGAGATGCTCAGAATAACAGAAAATACAAACAGCTGCTACCTCTAGTATTATTCAGATTTTATTTTCTTTTTATTGATTGTAATGTGCTACAGGGGAAATTTTAATATACTGCATTCATGTAGCCTGTTTGTGTTCACATCCTTTCAAATTATCTTAATTGCAAAGAAACATTAGCTATACTTGTCAACAGAGCTACATTTGTATGACTTACACTTTATTTTCTTTGAGATTCTTCACTGACACAAGTACAGCCTGTTATATACTGGGTTATATTTAAATACACTTCCTTTTTTTTTTTTTTTTTTTTTTTTTTTTTCTCTCTT
The DNA here is from genome assembly GCF_964211825.1 of Aythya ferina. NCBI lineage: Eukaryota > Metazoa > Chordata > Aves > Anseriformes > Anatidae > Aythya > Aythya ferina. Next base: position 17,399,708 of record NC_140308.1, on the reverse strand, counting down.
TACTCTCCATTCTGTTTGGGTAACCATTTGAAAAGAGGAGGATGTGAAATGGTGTTTTCAAAACCATCAGTAGACTTTAGTGCTTGGGCCATAAGTATAATTCACGGGGGGTTGGGAAGGAGAGGGGTTGTTTGGGGGGTTTGTTTTGTTTAAATCCACAGTTCTTTTTTTTGAGAAAGAATTGAGGAAAATATACTTTCTCACTTTAAATGTTGGCAAATATATATAAAATATAAATATAAATATATATATATAAATATGCACACTCTCAGGTACATTTTGTTGTGTTTTAGAAATCTGTGGTTTGAATATTAACATTATAATTTTTTTCCCATAACAGTGACATTTTGAAATACATGCCATGGCATTTTCTTAGTTGCCTCTGATTTAAATTTCCCCAGCACCTACCAGTTTGTGCTTCTCCCATTTGAGAGACAATTCAACATGTGAAAAAATAATGTTCACAGTCATTCTGGCCTCTTCTACTTTTTTTGTATCAAAGGGCTTCCATTCCATGAAGGAGATTGAGACCATACTTACAAGACTTTACTGGCTGCTGAGAAATTTGAAGGTCAAAAGCAAATTGGAAAAGTGAAAAAAGGGTCAGTATATTCAAGTTTTACTTTCTATGGGGCCCAGATCTATAATCCATTTGGTTGGGTTTTGTACAGATCACTACTTTGCAGGTAGAAAGTGACTGAAAAATGCCTACGTTGCTTTTGGAACTTTGAAATAGAGAACTCATCATAACAATATAACTGTTCTATCAAACATATTTGCATTTCATTTTAATTATTTTAAATGTTGTGGTATTTTGCCTATAGTATATATTGTAAAATGTAACTATCCCACATCATTTTAAGACCTTTATTATTTTTTCTGACTAGAGTTTTCATCAGTCCAAAATGGAGTATTACCTTACTGCTGACCAATTTTAGAGGGATGTTGCCCTTTCTAAGAACACGGAGACATCAACTTTTAAAGAAAAAGTTGAAAGTCTTGCTTTCTTGTGAAATTGGAATAGAATCACTGCTTCTTGGTAATTAGGTCCATCTCTTGTCTCCCTGAATCAGCAGTTGTTTAGGCTTATTGTCCTCTTTAAAAAATCTGGTTTATTTTATTTTTTTTTTAGCTGTCAACAGTGTGTTCTGTTAAATCTAACAAAATGTTTTTAAAATGTGTTTGATCTGTGTGACAACTATACTGTTCTGTTTATTTTTTAAATTCCTAAAGTCCAAAAATATTTATATGCAGAACTCTCTGTATAGAAAATATGAAAAGGCCACAAATTTGGTTAGTTACCACTGAGTTGTTCTAGTCTAAGCCTTTTTTGCTGCTTGTGTATCATTCTTTTTCAATGTATATATAATTATGGACTGCAAAAAAAAAAAAAAGGCATTTATATGTCTAGTAGAAGGAATAAGCTTATTTATATTATAGTGTTAACAAAGTCTGATGTATTCAAGTGACTTACGTTATACCGCATGCAAACACACAAGTGTACATTCCATCTAAGAAGGGATGCCATGCTATTTGTTTTGAAAACATAATTAAAGCTGTTCTCTTTTCAGTAGAGCATATGCCAGAAAGACTTGGAGGTGGGAATTATTTCCTAGTCCAGTTTTCTAATGCAGAACACTGCTGAAAACAAGAAATGTTCTGGAAAACTTGAGTGCTTTCAGATCTGTGGGGTTTTCCATAAGATGGCTGCAAAGGGGCATAAATGCTCTCTCACCCAAAGATATTTTTGCTAGAAAAGATAACAGCACTAATAACAAAATCCCATCTGATTGAAAAGTGTGCAGTACTAGCCGTGCAAGTGAGCTTTGAAATGCTACACAACTGACCATTGGATACAACCTTGAGTTGATTTGTTTGGTTTTATTATATTTGGAGATTCAAAAGGCAAATTCAACCTTGTTTAGATCTTGTGAAATACAAACAAATTTTAATAACATGGCATCCCCGTACTAAAACTTTACACCAGCCATGTATGAACATGCAGTATCTAAATACTGTGTTGCAGTTGTGTTATGTGCATTAAGTGTGAATAACATATAGCACAGTTTCTTTTCACAGAACCCTAAGTTTCCGTATCTTTTAAAAATGTTTGCTTTTCAGTATTTTGTATAGTAAATATAGACGGTTTTGACTAAATGCTTTATTTATTTAACAGCAAAAACTGTGCCAAGAGAACCCCCTGTTAATTAAAGTTTTACTAGTTCTGAAAGTATATTTCCTTCTTCTTCTTGTGGATTTCAGGGGCTTATTGCAATTGCTGTCAGTGCTTGTAGATCTCACTGATGAAAGAACTTGTATTAACGTTTTTGGGAATAGGATCAGGCCATAAGTTATGGACTGGGTATGCTTTGGCTTTATAATTAAACTGTCAAGTTTAAAAGTTAAATTTCTTGTCCCTTATTATTAGAGGTGCATTGAGTAACTGATTTTTTCAGCTTATTAATTCTGAAAACCTTAAAATATTATAATTTATTTTGGGTTACTCAAAACTGTGGCCAAATCTAAATTTAAAATAAATCAGTTTCTGGTCAAACAAAACATTTCATTTCCAAGGGGAAAGAATATATCAATATTGTCACTGTTTAAAAATAAAATGGAATGGCACAAAGTCGTTTCAAATAAAAACTCCATTCCTTTCACCTACTTTTTCTGTTTTTACACAAAACAATACAACAAAACGAAACCAATCCCAAAATTTGCGCTATATGCTGAAGAAAATTTCAACTGAAAAATTTTGCTCAGCTCTACCAGCTACAATTTTGGGAAAGTCAGGTTTTTGAAAATACAGATTGCTAAGCTCTTCTCACAGCTTCATGTCCACCTAATACCAAGTCAACAAAGCTAAGGATAGCAAAGTAAAATCTCTATCCCAGTGAAATCTGTAGCAAGACTTCCAGATTATCACTGGCTTCTGGGTGCCTATAGTTTCATTCCAGGAGAATGGGTTTGAAGTCTATGTAATGTGCAGGCAGTGATTTCAGTATTTATTCTAATGCATCTTACTGGTGATAGTTTTGTAGTAGCTGATAGTAAATGAAAGCTTATAAGAGATCAAGCTGGTGAATTAATTAATACTCATGTCATTGGAGTATCTGAAGGCACTTCCACATGTTTTTCAAACATCCACACGTCATTTAGACACTGCTAAGGATTAAGACCCAGTTCTGCCCATGGATGGTGAAGTACAGCCTCTGCTGTCATATTGGCAGACCCTTAAAGCAAAACCAGCTTAAAAAGCCACATTATCTTTGACCTCTAGAGCTGCCTTCCTACCCTAGTCATCATGAGCACAGAACAGCTGGAGTATACTGTATAGCTGGAGAAATAACTTAAAGGAAAATTTATATATATATATATATATGTATGTATGTGTGTGTGTTTCTATTAAAATGTGTCCTCTGCTGGCATGTAGTGACTGCCACAAGATGGATTCTGACAGAGGCGATCTTATTAGTGGGTAACTACTGTGTATGCTCAACAGTCTACAGGTTGCCACACAAATGTATAGGTATGATGAATGCTTACTGTTCTCCACATGTCATTGTGTACTTCAATTACTGAGTGACAGATTTCGCTTGTATTCCAATTAACAGGAAAGTTAGGCCCCTTGGGGCCCAGGTTACACTTGAGAAAATTCATCATGCTAGAAAATTTGCAAAAACATTCAACATAATTTTCGCCTGGAGTGTAGGCAAGAATGTTCATGTTTGGAAATGTGTCAGCTAATCAGGTCTCACCTTTAACTACCTTGATGCAATTCATCAACATCTGAAAATACTTTTTCAAACATGACTTATTCATGCTTTCAGTGGGAACCAAGTCATATTCAGCATCATGTTGTCAGACTTTTCTTTTTTTTTTTTTTTTTTAATATACCAAGTAGAAACATGTTAGAAAATCTATGAAATAACAATTGAACTTAATATGTTTTCTACACAGCTTCTGGAAGATTTCTTTTCCAAGGTACTTAGCAGCAAAACCGGCCTCAATTTATCATATAATGACTTATTTTCTTCACATATTTGACAGCTGTTCAGTTGATTTGACTTGGAAGGGGGTGTTTTGGGTATTTTTTTTGCTTGTACACGTTTGAAATGTGCTAAAAATTGGTTAAAAGGAACAGACGTAGAAAAGCAAATAACTTTGCATAGAAATTATTCAGTAGGCATTGAACTGCATCTTATTTGCAGTTTGGATCACAGTTATTAAATAGTGATGTTTTCAATGATGCTTTAATTTACTTTTGTATTTCTATATAATTCTAGATAATTCAATCCTACTGAGCTAAAAATATAGAAATTTTGTGGATGGTATCTTCTAATTTATTTCTTTTAAAATATTAGGATTTAAGGACTATACAGATGGAGGTTTAGAGCTGTGAAAAAAGACTGGCAAGAGAAAGATGGAAAGATTTGGGAAGTGTGGGGATAGAGAAGAACTGTCTATCAGTAGGGGGGAAAAACAGCAAAGAGGTAGAAGGATGTTATATGGAGAAGAAACTATATTCATAGTACTTTTTTTGAATCTCTTATGGTACATTTGTCACTCACAAAACAGCAACAATACTTCATAGAATGTTTTTCATGGGGAAAGCTTGAAAGACTGTCTAGAAGAGGTCTATCTCCAGCGTGCAGCAAGAAGCACCAGGAAGGGAAGTTGCGGATAATCACCACCGGGGCTGTGGCAGAATGAGAAACAATGTCCTGCGTTCCTGAGTCTCTGCCCAAGCTAAGGGAATTTTTTTCAGAAGCTGGGGTATTTCTACAGATGTTTTCAATATTATTCAGAATATGCTTTGAATAAGAGCATCAGTTCCTTTTCTTTTTGATTACAAACACACATAAGTTGGAAGTTTTGTGCAACACTTGACCGAGTCTATCCCGTTTTCTAAATGTTAAGCGTTAACTATACCTTGGAAATCTACTGACACAAAGTCTAATTCTGATATCACATGAAATGGCAGATTGGACCATAACGATTGTCTCGTTAGCTTGGTATTTCAGGGTCTGAGAGTAGGAAGTTCTAGAAGTTTCGTATGAATGTTGAAGACAATGTTAAGGGGCTTTATAAAATTGGCAATGGGCAAACATTAATGTAGCAATATCAGGCATACTGATAATCATGTGCACTGTGCTTTCTGTTCTTTTTGTTTGTTTGGTTGGTTTTCTTCTTTTTTTTTTTTTTTTTTTCCAACACGCTTACAAAACGGGGTTTGTGTCTTCCTTTGAGTGCCTAGTTCATGATGAGCGTGTACTTTGCGGATGAAGATGAGGGGGGTTCAGATCCTTCTGGTGCTGAGTGCTTATTCTTGCACTTCATCGTTCCCATTCTGTTCTGCTCATGAAGTGCAGCACATTGAGGCTTTGTGAATTCTCTAATAAAACACCTCATCAACTGGGCCAAATTTATCTCTAGCTTCACAAATGGAAGCCAGGAGAACCCCATGCCTGTCTTTGAATTTGGACCTTCAAATGCAGTTTGCTATATGAGTCATCATATTTTCTTGTACTAATTTCAGATATTTGATAAGCTCTTTTTATGGTTTACAAGTTTAAAAAGAAAAATAAAACTTTGTAGATTAAAATGTTGTTTTGGAGCTTGCGTTCTCTCTGTTCTCACTGGAGTTCTGTGAAAGGCCTTTTTCTGTGGGCTTTAGCTTAAACCTGCAAAGTGACTTTGGAGTGGGTGTTTATAGTATCTCGCTTGCTTGTTCACAGGATAAGACTGTTGATAGATGAATAAAGTGCCACTTGAGGTTGTTAACAACCAGGACTGGTAATGCTAGTTCAGCTAAGATAAACAGTGAAATGCCATGGCAATTAGCATTAAGGTCTCACTTGGCCAGTGCTGATTTTTAAAGCCGCAGTTACGGTGCTTTATGGACACCCGTGGCCATGGGGGCTGGAGCTATTTATTCCATCCTTGCTCTGAGTGCTGTATGGACTCCTGTGCAGTGCGTGCCCAGGGCATTCCTGTGCACTCAGTGTGCCAGTAGGAAGCAGGAGTACGAAAACTGTAATGTTCCAGTCTGCAGCAATTAACCCCCTCACCCTGCAAGGAGTGGAGGGGAGGAAAAGCTCAATTAAAGAGACTTGGAGTTTCCAGTAAGTGCAAAAGTATGAAGGGAGCAAAAGGCAGCACTGTGGGCCTCACATTCCTCCTCTCTCTTTACAGCTTTCTCGGGGAATATTTCTTACTTTTGATGTCTTTAATCACAACTTCTTGCTGTTTGGCTATGCCATCTGTTAAGGCCATATCCCTCAATGGCTCTGCACGTGTGACTTCTATGAGTTTCAATGGAAACTTTGTGTGGCTTAACTGGATCAGCAGATGTAAACAGAGGTACTTCAATTTACACTTTCTTGGAATCAGGGCCCTGGGGCACTCACAGCTTGCACTGATCAGGGGCAGGTTTTTATAAGAATTTTCCTGGTCCAATAAATGGATGCTAAAATCGATTAATTTAAAGATCACAAGCTTGACAGCTTAGGAGTCTGAAACATGGAGTCATCTTAGCTAGAGACATTAAATTAAAGGAGTAAATCGTGGTGTTTCCAGGAGCATTGCAAGGCTTTCGCTCCTTGTCCTGCCAAAAACATTATCCCTGCAACCTATTTATTTATAATTGAATCATAAATTAGGTAGTATTCGCAGGATACTACCTATGTGGCTAATGCTATCTAATGATGTTTATTTTACTTAGAGTCTTTTCTCACATAGATGGTGGTTTTAATGCCCACAAACAGAGGAAATCCTCTACACAGCAGAACTCACTTTGAGCTAAGCCTGCATCCTGCTTTTCCTGTTATCTGGGATAGAGTCACTCCAAAGAAATGGTCAGAAATTTCTGCTTCCAGGCACACAAGAAGTACACTCACTATGCCTGTAACTAGAGCAGAGAAAAAGAAGACCCAACATGATTCTGAGGCAAGTAATTGTTCCTTTACCTCAAAAGAGACAGCAATGTCTCGTTATTGCCTAACCACTCCCCTAAATGCCATTATGCTGGGTTTCTAAGGATGCTCTGGGACATGAGAGCAGTGAATGCTCATGCGCAGTAAGGCCTCAGATTCCAAAATGCTCTTCCATACCTTTAGTTAGTAATAGGAAATGTTTGGAAAGATGTCACTGTGAAAAGAACTTGAATATGACAATTTCTTTTTTTGCTGTTGACTCTCTGCTGTGCCCTTTCATGGGTTTAAAATCCACTTATCTGAAAGTGTGCAGTTACATTTCATCCTTTTTCATCATTTAAATGCATCTTCTTGATCTGGAGAAATAAAAGCAATTTAAAAAATTAGAGATTTTGTTTTCATATGTGCTGCCAAGTCTGATGCTGCAAAGTAACTGCTGAATTGGCACAAGCAGTTTGAGAGAGCCAGCAGATTTAGGAAGGGAGAAGATAAACCTTATTATGTTTCTTGCCAAAGGAGAAAAGAAACGATATTGACTTAAATGTGGGAAATTTAAAAGGGGCCATATGTTCTCACTTTGTGCTTTGTTTCTAATAGATAGACAGAAATCTTTGAAGTGTGGATTGGCACAGTAGGGTGCATGCTTCTGTAGAGAAAAGATGCTAAATGGGGAGGATGTGAGAGGGCACATGAAACTCTATTAGCCATGCAACAGCAAAGAGAGAAAGGCAAATCCAATGATAATGTACATCTGTTTCAGGGAATTTATAAGCTTTGAACATTTTTTATGTGCAGATAAGTGGATCCTTTTCTTACCATAACTTAGAACTTCAAAGCAGATTGTGTGGATAATGCAAATTGCTGAAATATGAGATTTTCCTACAAAGAGGTTTCCAAAAAAGAAAAAAAAAAAAAAGAAAAAAAAAGAAAAAAAAAAGAATTAAGGCTAATTGATGCCACAGTCTTTTATGTGCAGTGTAAAAACTCTACAAAAATTGATTTTTATGAACTAAGAAATTGATGAAAAAATATTGAAGTCTGCTGTTTGCATTCAGGGACTGCAATTTGAAACTGAGGTTCTGTGAATTAAACATTTGTCTCCGATATCACTACAGCAATATTGTAACATAAATTAAGATATGTAGCTGAGCTGTAATTGTATCAAAGTCTGCCATGTCGTAGGAATGTAAAACTCATGAGTGTGGCATGATATGCAGCACCTGACGTTACCATCACTGTCAAGGTAGTAAAGCAGGAATTTCTAGGCTATGAAAAAAATTATTACAAGAGACAGAAACAAGGGGGAGGGGGGGCAGGGGTTGGAGGCTATTGATGTGGTAAATTTTGGGAGTAGGGCATAGATGAATGTGTAACTTCTTAACTGCTGAGAAAAAATAGTTGCTCTCTGAACTGGGGGGTTAATGCTGGACCTGGGGGTGCTGGCTGCACTCCAGTTGGGAGATTTACATGTCTCACTTGAAAGTGCAAGGCTAAGAAATGACACAAGCAAAGGCATTTTGAAGAATCTAATTTATTGCGTATACTTCAGAGGTGCATTCCCTTCCTCTCTTGTCAACATCAGCCCAGAAAGCCAGCTTTGTGTTTCTGAGATGTAACCACAGTAGATCTGGGTATATAGGGTGCTAACGCTCACCTTGATGCTGAACACATAGGCAACCAGAAGTGGCAGCTCTCATGTGCTGTTCCTGAGACTTTGCTTAAGTATGGCTTCAATTGGCAGCTGGACAAGGTTGTTCTTTCCTGCACTTCAATCTGACCAAGCCATGGACCCCTCATGATCTCAGTCCTAAATTTTTTCTCCCATGTTCCAAATCCGTGCACAATCTTGGTCACTGGCTCCTACAGACACAGGAATAAATCATGGCAAGAGATTTTCTGGGGAAAGTGCCAGGCCTTGATACCTTGAAATAAGGTCTAGCATTGCTGCTCCAGATGAATGCCATGGATGCCTTTCAGGGGGAATGAATTTAAACAAAAGCAAGGATAATCTTTGCAGAACAAAGATTTAAGATGAGTCTTAAATCTATTACTGCTTGTTTTCCTTTCATACCTTCACAATGTGTTTCATATCCAGGCCTCACTTCTCCTCATTTATATGCATCTTATTTTCATTTCCAGACCAGCAGCAGAACATATTTCTTGCTCCACACGTCTCACAGGGTAGCACACAACATGACCCCAGGAATCTGTTAAGTGCATCAGCTTTTATACCCCACACTGAGTGGAAATCCTCAGTGCACTGATAATTCAGGCAGATTTTCCTCACTCTGGAAGGGCCCGAGTGCCTCTCCAGAGGGAGGACATTCCAGAGGCATGTGGTCAGCCACTGTGCTGGCAGCAGGGATATCGGGAAGGCTTTTGATCCCTGCTCCAAATTGTGCTGACCTAAACCCACCCCAAGCTGAGGCACCTCCGTGGAACCTTCCGGAAGGCTCTATGGGGCAGCCCTAGCAGGTTCCAGAAGGTTCCCTGTGCCCCTCAGGGCCCATTTCAGTGCAAATAAAAGTAATGGCTACTGCCACTGGGATCAGACAGGGGAGCACCACCTCTGGCTCATCACCACCATCACTGATTAGATGATAGCTGAGGAGAAACTATCATGGTTTGATGCCTCCCTCACCACAACAGGTATGGTTGCTGTCAGAACGCTTATTTTTTGGCTTTCTGGCATTTTGGCCAAGTTTTGCTGCCAAGAAGGCCTGGTGTCAGGATGAGGAGTGCCACGTGGCTCTAGGGTTTGTCCCTGTGCAGTGGTGTTTTCCTGATGGGGATGAGGGCCCACTGAGCCTCCTTTCCATAATTAAACGAACAAAAAAAAAAAAAAGCCACAAAGAGCTCATGTGAGGTGATAGAACAATTTGCTTCATCACTTTAAAACCATGTTTTACCACTTTAAAACCACCTGGGCTGAAACTGACTATTTTAGGCAACCACCAAGGCCCTGCCTTTAGTCACCTTTACTAGTGCAGCTTAGGTTAATTAATCAGGTAATTATGAGGCCTGACTCCAACAGCAACAGCCAGAGAGGCACCTTCCCACCAGCAGCCTAGAACCCCTGGCGGCTGTGGGGGTTGAGGGAGGACCTCCCGGCTCCTCCAGGTCCGCAGTCCACTCACAAGCCCCGGCTGCAGCGGCAGAGGGTTAAATTCCAGCCCATCTCGCCTCTCCTATTTACAAATGTGCCCCAGCAGCAAGGAAAGGGCAGTAGGCAGTGATGTTGAAAAGAACAGCTGTATGCCATCAGACTAAAGATAGAAACATAAAGCATGCAGACTAATTAAGTTCCCAAGTGGCAGCGTACAAAGTGTACAGACCAAACAGAACAGTGCCTTCTGCTTGTTTTGATCAACTCTGTTTCTATCACTTTGATGAAAAGAGCCAGTTGATTTGTCATTCCCTATGGCTGCCAGGGGATCCCTCGTACCTTTCTCTCATTGACGTCCTCTCTGTCAATACCACCCTTGTGGCAAATGCTGCATGTTCAAGGCCAGCACGAACACGGAGCCATTTAAAAAGTGTGACATGACTACAACTTCTATTGTCTGCAAGTTGGGCCAATCAGCAACCCTAAATGTCAAGTTAAAAAGCATGAAAAATGTTCAGAACTTCTGAATTTACTTTCCTACTTTATTTGCTGGCCAGCTATAATATTAGACATTTTCACCTGAAGTAGGATGGAGTTGGCATGCTCTGACCAGCTCACCCTGCTAGCATGGGCCTTAGATTTTTATTTTTCATTCTCTGATGTCTTTCTGTCATTTCCTTTTTCCTTCAGGGAGCCCAGCTGACTCTGGTTAGGTCAGTGAGCTTGCTTCCTACCTGGTTTATTACTCTGATAATTTTGGAGGCAGACTGGATATGAATCCCTTTCTTTAGAGTTCTGAGTAGAAAATTACCATAAGGATAAAAATAAAGGAAACAAACAAACAAACAAACAAACAAACAAACAAAAAAAAAAAAACCAACAACAAAAACTGAAAATCATATTCCCCAAGGAAAATGAATTAATGATGTTTCAAAGTCTCTTAGGCTCTGAAAGGAGTCACAAGGGGTGTTTTGTGGCAGTAATTCCACAAACTGCTCTAGGATGTCCGCTCAAGAGAGAAAGGTTTGGCTCAATTGTAGTTCTGCAGCAGGTTTTACTTGGTAAAGCTGAAGAGTTGTGACAGGTTTGAATTCTTCACTTGTAATGATGCTCAGAGATTGAAAGATGAAAATGCTCAGTGTGAAGAGATGCTTTCTTTCCTTTAAGTGTAGCAGTCAGCTCTCTAAGTTTGCATTTCCAAACTGCTTCAATTAGAAGCATAGAGCTGATTTCTGATTTTCTTTTATTCCAGTACAGCTTCCACTGAACTCTGGAATTTAAATTTAACTCTATTTTAATTCCAGATTTAATCTCCCACCTGAAACCTTGAGTTTTCTGAAGGTAGTATCATTTATAGCTACTTCATGCCTCATCACCAGTAATTAACTTGATCGCCTGATGATGAGATACACACTTTCTTTTTAATTGTGATTTCTGTCTACAATGTTCCTGCTTTAATCACTTAACAGTCCCATTTTTCATTCTTTGGGATCTAAGTGCTCAGTCTGCACTTGCTGAACACTGCAATCCACAGTTATGGACTCTTTGGGGGAATTATGAATCAACAAAGCTTCATCTTCATGCACAAGAGACCTGATGTCCTGTAAGATGTCAGGCCTCACTGTAGCATACAGAACATACTGTCAAGAAGGCTGCTGTGCTGTTGATAAATCAAAGAAAATGACAGCTATTCTTTACATTAAGAGCTTAAATTGCTCATGTATTTTATCATGATTGCCATGAGTTTCATATCTCTAGTGATAGAGCATTAGGCCCAGTTAAGTCCTTAATCATTTTGTATGATATCGTATTAGTTCGATTAGCAGTAAGACCGTCAGCTGTAATTTGCTGTATTGGCCACTTGCAATAGATTTTTTTCCCCTTCTTTTTTGCCACTTGCTGAAGGCATTTACACATCTAGTTCCTACTTCTGTGCTCTTCAGGTAAGGAGACTTGTCTGTAGACATTGTTTTTGGGTTGAGTGGTGTGATAGTTCAGTGTGATAGCACTTTCGTCTCTAATGATACAAGAACTCATTTTCTCCCTTAACTGCAACTATATGTGCAACTGGGGCAAGACAAATGTCAGTCTGATGTTACAGGGTGCTACGTGCTGTAGTGCCAAGCAAAAAAATGCAACATACTCCTTGTTTTCTGGAAAGTTCCAAGGATGTTGGAAAGATTTGACAGAAGTGGTTGGGTCACTGCTGGGTAATGCTTGTTTATCTGCCACTGGGGAGGGAACAGACCACGGTCCTTAACCAGGATTTCCAACTATATGAGGTCAGCTAATTAAGCTAGTAATGAATGGGTTTATTTATAAAACTTGCAGAGATCGTGATGCCTCACAAAATATTACCAAAATAGGCAATGCCAGCAGGTACTTTGGTGTAGAGTTCCAGTTTAGGCAGGAGCCAGTGCTGCATGCCTTTAAAGGATGGGATAAAAGCTTCAGCATTGAGAAGTTGCTTCCCAAGTCTCCTCAGCATGGTCAGAGCTTGTCTTAAGGCCTGCAGCAAATGGGTGATCCTGTCCTTTCCAAAACTCCCAGTCCATCATCCTGGGTGTCAGTCTGATGATGGCTCTTGCTATTTAATTCTGATTATTCTTGTTACCCTTATTGACTGTACTGTCTTTAGTCTTCTGCTTTTGTTCATGGCTGTATTGTGTTCTGGAAAGTCCTGGAGCTGGCTGACGCCATGCCTGGAAGCGAGGCCCATTCAGACAGGGCAAGTCCCCTAGCCTGGACGCACTGATGCTGGAACAGCAGCATGCTACTGTGGCAGCCAAAGGCATAGCTTGTGCTGGGGTGTGGGCACCTTAAGTGGGTGTAACTGCTGCTGGAGAAACTAATCTGCTCCCTTTGCCTTTCCATCTCTACTCTGCTGCCACACAGTTTTACAAAACTAAAAAGAGCTTCCTGCATCCGAGTTGGTACTGACAACTATTTCTTTAAGAATAGGGTAATGCCTAACAGGAATATTTATGGTGATTTGTGACTTGACCAGGGTTTATTTGGGGTTTAAGAAAAAAGGAGGATAAATATGGCTTTATAGATAGATGGTGTGCTTTTGTGCTTTTCAGTGTTTGGCCTGGAGACCAAAGGGAGCATGCAGCACTTCACCTGGTTAGTCCTTGTGCCTCTATACAATTTTCCTCAAAAACATCTGATAGGCAGCCTGGAAAAGTTGCTGTAGTATGGTATTTGGTTGCTAGCGGGGCAGGGGATGCTGCTAAACCATTATCAGTAACACAAAGCAGAGCACTAAATTGTTGTGATATTTCTATTACTACCACATAAGTCATATAAATAATGTTGTGACCATTTTTTTGCGTTAAACATTTTATATCTTGGCATTCTTAGCCACCTAATAAATAATAGTGAGACCAGAAGGATTCGCACATGTCTTAGAGATCAACAGACCGTCCTCTAAGGTACTGAGTCAGTGCTTTGACAAGGAGGGAATCTCACTGGGATAATGTTGAAAGCAGAGAGTAGAATAACAATGAGTGTCAGGAGCACTGAATCTACAGAGGAGTTGAATAAAGAGGGCAACAGTGACAGAGACTGAACTCCAAAAGGCAGAAATAAAAAGGTTAAGTCACACACATAACTTCATACTGTCAAGAAGGTGCTGCATAAATCTGCCAAATCTGTCACAGAAATAAAAATAATAAAAAATTGTACTAACAATGGTATTTTAGGCAATATAATTCTCCCCAAAATCACATTAATTCATGATATTTTTTTCTTTTTCCTGACACTCAAAATATCTGCTGGAAAACCTCTTCTGTTCTTCAGTAAGTGCCTGTCAGACAAGGGGAAAGGACTGATGGTCTGAGGCTTCTGTTTCCAAACCTGAAGTATTTCAAGAGCCACCTCTGAAAACTGTGGTCTTTGATCAGAGGGATCCATTTTATTTTGTTGGCTCTAGTAGTCCAGCAAGTAATTAAGTAGGTAATATTTCCTATTCAGTTGTTAAAAAGTCTAGACTGCACTACAAAAAGATGCGTTTTTAAACACATTGTCTCACTTTTTTTTTTTTTTTTTTTTAACTAATATATATTGGTTTTGATTGTGTAGGTAGAAAGAACAAATAAACCACACGCTGAAACATCTTTTAACCTCAGTACCTACAAACTTGCTTGTTCTGTTTCTTGGTAGTGGCAGCAAAGCTAGAAACTGTAGCATAAAATGGACTCAGATGTTTGTTGTTTTTTTTAACCACTTGAGAGACATAAACTACCTTTTAGATTTCTCCAGTGTTATGAGGTCTTTAGACAGTCTAGAGGTTTGGATTATTGCAAGAAACTGGAAGGGGTCATTTGGATTGACCTGTGTGAGTAATTTGCTCTTTAATCTTGGTTCGTTTTTAGTTTGGTTTCTGAACCTTTCAAAGTAAGCTGCAAGTCATACCCATTAGTGGAGAAGGGCTTTCTCAAAAGCTAGGCCTAATAAAAGGTTTGTTTGGTGCAGGTTTAACTGGATAATGGTTGTTTGCTGTTTAAAGAATATAGGCTAACATGGATTTTCTCTTGGCTCCTGCAAACTCTGAGTCAGATGAGATAGTACGTTGTTAGCTAAGCGACTTTGGTTTCATATGCACGCAATCACATCTGAGTTTTTGAAGAGCCATCTTCAAAACCCCACTCTTTTCCTTAGTTCAGAAGTGGACATCAACATAGTTTCTGCCAAACTTATTTTCTATGTCAATCAGAACTTCACAGGTTAAAATAAAATAAAAGCAAGGTAGAGCAAGTTTAGCCATTAATCCTGTCTGTGCCAATGCCTCTTTGTCTGACAGAATTACAGTCACCTGTCCTCCACTGGGTAATGAGGGCAGACCAACATGCATATAGCTGCCACCTGGGTAACGGAGAAACCTGGGCATGCTTCTGTGGTAGAAGGCAGTTACAGGATGGGATGCACAAACCACTGTCCAGATGCCCAAGAAATTCAAACAGCATCTTTACTTGGACTTTAACAGAAGCTGGATCAGGCCTCCCATGAATTGTAATGAGTAGTTACATTAATCCACTGCTATGTAGCTGTGAAAATCCTGCATCCCCCTCTCTGGGATGATGATGCAAGGCTAAATCACCATGGATATTCGATTGCATTCTGGCTCATGTAGCCATAAGAGCATTACCAGGCAGCATTTTATCTCAGGCGAGTGCTCTCTACAGCACTCACAACAAATCTCAACTTATTGGAACTCCAGTGATTAAATGTTTTACAGACCCCTGCAACATCAGAAGACTCTGTGAAATAGGCATGGCTGCTTTCAATATGATCTCATAGGGATCTGATTACCATTTTGGCTCTCCTCTCACAGTCATTCAAGTGGACCTTCAAGGAAATGTAACCCTTTCACTTTCAGACTTCCTTGGTATGCAAAACACTTGCTCAAGGATAAAAATCTTGAGTGCAGAACCTGAAATGCTGGAGCCAAATGGTCAAACTGGTCATATCCATGCTGGTCTTTGACTGTGATACAGCCAGAAAAAAAGGTGAAGTGGTAGCTATGCATCTTGATTTGGAAAATTTCAGACTCTAAACTGAAAATAAAAGGTCTCTCTACAGCAGAAGGTTGGGGCTAAACACATTCCTGTTGAATCTATTATGGTAAATGTTTGACGTGAGTTCTTGTGTTGGCACCAATTATTGATAAAGTTCTGTTTGAAAGGAGTAGCTGACACTATGGTATGTGCCGAGTCCACTCACATCAAGTTGCTTAAAATGTAGTTCCTGAAGATTAACAGCGTGACCAAAGTTTATTCCCCTCCTTTTGGAGCAGGCACATTACAAATGCACATCAAAGAAAATGAGCTCTATTCTGACTTACAGTCTAAGCATGTTCCTGACAAACCACATCTGATGAAGAGTCTTAAAGAAATGGCACAAGCAATGCTGCCGGCAGCGAAACAACAAAAGGGCTGGCCCCTTCCACCAGCGAAGGGAGGCTGGTTAATCAAAGGATTTTGTACCAGGGAGAGGAACTGTGCACTTTACATTGAAGCAGTGCAGCCGAATAATACATATGCAATGACCTAGCTAGGCAGCATTCTAACAAATCACATTTAATTACCTATCTTTTCCTCTCGTGATATTCTTCTCAGTTCAACTGCAGTCTGGGAAATCAATAACAAATGTTCATTCTGAATGCCTCTATTCTTTAGCCTTGGACTAATTATGCACATTCCTACTGTCCTTATAAGGACAGGGCAGTTCTTCACTTCAAGCAATGAAACAAAGCTTGCAAAGAAAACCACCCTGGATAGCATTCAAAACAATAGGAACACAACTAATGAAGCAAGTCAATCCGTTCCTATCGTGGTGCACAGCACCTTCAGGTAAGGATGACTGGCTGCCCCATGGGCTGCCAGCACTTTCTGTGGCTGTTAAGGTGCAGGGCACCACTGCCCTTTATTTCATGGTCAGAGTGAGCTACCCACGTGGGAACCGGGGACTGCTTTGTCGTAGCGCTGGCTATTTGCTGTCACGGCTGGCCCAAATAACATTGCTTGCTGCATGGTTTCCTCACCTACAGCATAGGAATGAGCAAGCTTTTCTAAATCCCTATCAGCGGTGACTTGTGAGTGAAAAACACAACACATGCACTGTGATTATCAGTGTTGGGGGGGGGGTCATCACACCTGAGTGTGTAAAAGTCACAGGTGCAAAACAAATATGCTCTTACATAAAGTGTGCGTGTTCCTCTAAGCCACCTTCATTTGGGCACTGGGGCCTGTATTTTTTGGGCTGGAGCAAGATGTAGCATGTTTGTTTTTCTTACAGGGAACAAAATGTTTATACAAGTTCGGTGAAAAAGGCAAAGATTTTCACATATGCATGGGGAAAGTAGTAGTCTTTCTTTAAGGGAAAAAGAGCAAACTACAAGTTCCCCTGGTCTTGGCAAATCATGAGGCGTTTTTCATTTTGTAACATCAAAGTCGGCTCCTCTTCTTTGATGTCTTCGCATGCTGTTTAAGGTAAAGCATGAATGAAGAAATGTCAATCTGCAAGGTGTCCATGTAGTTTATGCTGAACACTGAAGAGGACTTGTAGATAAAAGGCAAACACAAGGTTTGATAATGAATGTCCAACAAGGAGGTGTGCATATCTAAAAGGAAACACTCAGCTGGAGAACAGCTCTGCAAACCTTAAAACTCTGCTTAGCCCAAGTTTAAGAGATTAAGAAAAAAGTGGATTTTTTTTTTTTTTTTTTTTAAGTGTTGAACCAAGAGAGGAATTCTGTAAAAATCCTTGTTGTTTTGTAAGAAATGAGGGGTCTTTCAGTGGTTTTACTTAACAATCATAAATATGCTACCCACTGCTCTCAGTTTGGTAATGTGTAATTTTCAGAAGGTACGGCGTTAACCAGGAAAAACAACAGAGAGGAAAGTACAAAATAGCACTTTATAGTTTGGAAGTTTATAGTGGTTGCTTTGTGGTGTCTTGTGTCTCAACACTCACAGAAGTTGCATTAAATAAAGAAAAGTGTCAATAATTTAATTAAGTTCTCCCCTAAGATCCAGAGGTATCATAACCTAGTAGTGATAACTAGGTTACCTGGTAGTAGGTAACACAGTGATTGTCACTCAGGAAAGCTAAGCAGTTTGGGAATGAAGGGAGAGATACCTTCTGGACCCAAACCCCATATTTTTCAGTCCCAGAACATCTCATGATATCACTAGAAACTTAGCTGTAGAAGGCTGTGTTACTGCTATATCGTGCTGCTACTGGTACCGACTTTGTGTTTCTAATTCATTGTTCCTGATGCTGGTGTAAAGGCTGGCTTGCTAAACCACGTGCACTTTGTTGGATTTACTCGCAGAGCAAGTGCACCCTGGAAAAGGAGCACCTGGGGGCTGCGATGGGAGCCGGGGCGCTGTGGCAGTCATCATCTGTGCCAAGACAGTGCTGAAGGATTTGAGTCTGAAATGTATCAATGTCTTGATATTGCCACCTCTCCACTAGGCTGAGGCTGCAAAATAGTTTTTATTGATTAACAGGACAGAGAAACCCTGCTGGAGGTGCCTGTTGTGTTAGGTGTATCTACCTAATGGCAAGTTCAGACATAGTCAGGCTCCCTTTGTGCGCGTTAACCTGTATGACACTGAAATGAGTCTTGCCCATTAGGATGAGAAATATTTGTTGGGAAATAGACATGACTGGATATTTGGTGTGTGATGGTTGAGGAATGGATTTCCACAGGGATCCAGGGAAACAGGAGGGGTTTTTTTTGTTTTGTTTGTTTGACTTTCACCATCAACTTGTGGCTCTCATGTACATTAAGAAATGCCTTGAAAAATTCAAGGATGGGGAAGCTTCCCTGGGGATAGTGTGCAGCTGCACTACCCTTTGGAGAGCTCTTGGAAAAATTCCTGCTGAAGACCACTGTGCACAGGTAGAGCCTCACTGAGCTCTCCCCTCCTGAAGCTCCAGGACCTTGTTTTGGGGTTTGAACAAGTTGTGGGAGCAAGAACAGAAGCATCTTGGGCAGTCATGAGCACAGGAGCAGAATTAAAACGGTTGTGTTTGGAACAGAAATATAGGGGTTAGTTTCTTTACTCTTGCATGAAGCTCTCCCAAAATTTGCTAATTAAATCTTGTGCTTTCAAGTTTACTTGAAGCTGCACAGTGGAAGAATATATATATATATATTTTTTTAATAATCTGACTTGTTAGGAAGAACAGGCTATCCGTAACAATAGCAGCAGCTGAAGTAATGTGTCTTGTGCTAAAATGGGACACAACATCTGAGATCTTCATGGACAAGGCCTCTTGTTGCCATTTAAAATTTAGGCTTAATTTGAAGTGCAATGGGGTTGGGTAGTTCTAAAAAAAAAAAAAGAAAACCAAAACATTTTCAAGGACTTCATTGTATTTCTGTTGCTGCGAGGGGATCCCACATACCCTCAAGCTGGCTTTACCTAGCTCTGGTTCTCGTGGCAGGGAAGCTGTTGCAGAGCAGAATTTAACACAGCCTGTAAAGCCCTGAGAATCTGAGCATACTCAGGTCATTGCTGTTGTAAAAACACTCAGCTGTACCCAGCCTGGCTGTACCCAGGATAACTTGGAAGTCTGAACACAGTCATCACACCTCTCATTGGTGTTATAGGTATTTTCTTCGCTGCAAGCCATGATAAGTTGTCGATGCACTGAATCCACTCTTCATCAACACTGTGGCTCCAGCAGATGACTGCATGGACCTTAGTATTGCATTTACAACAGTGAACTTTTAATTTAGATTATTTTGTGTGTTAAAAAAAAAAAAAAAAAATCCAGTTAATATAACTCTGGGCTGAAGCTGACAGCAGTTTTTCTCAAGTATCTTTTCAGTCAAATTAAATCCTACTCTTCTACCGCCTTTAAACTTTGTGGTCGAGCTGTTACAAAGAGACATCCACATTTGCTTTATTTGTCTGGTAGATATCCAAATATTTGCTGGGAAATATAACTTTTGAGAAGAGAGATTAGCTTTCAAGCTCTGAGTCTTTTAAATGTCAGCTCTGTGAAAACTACTGACAGTCAGTAGGTGGAGAGTTAGTATTGTCTGACAAGGATATTCGTGGGGAGCAACTTCAAAATGCAACACAGAAGAAAAGAATTTCAGGACTCTCAAAAGACTTTGGAAGCAAGAAAGTTTTACCCCTCAGCACTTGTGCAGAAGGAACCGTGTTTGTTCTCGGAGGCTTAATCACCTCGTTTTGTTATGATCCTTTCTCAGTTCAGCTTCTCCAGGCAGAGGGATTGAAATAGGACTGGCAGGGAAGGGGTGATCTTGGCATTTGTATCTTGAAAAGACAGAAGAACCACTAGACTAATTTGTTCAAGCTGTATTCTCTCTCTGTCTCTCTCAGGCTGTGGGACTGCAGTATTCTTCAATGGAGCACCACACTGCATCAGCTTCCGGTACTGATGATGATGATTTGTTGTATCATTTATATTGTAGTTGGGCCTAAAAGCCCTGTTCAGCCTCACTCGTGTGAGGACAGACCCATTACAGAATCACGGTCCTGTCGTGCTCCAGCTCAGAAGTTCAGGGCTGCCTTTTGCCAGTACCTTGTCATGGGGAATCAGATCTCTCTGCAATGAGGAGAAAGGGGGACTCTCAAAAGGGTCTTTCTTAAATTTTCTGATATATATGAGATGCTGAACACTAGAAAGTATGTGGCATGCAATGCCTCAACGTTTCCACCCCCCACTGTTTTCCATCATTTTAATCTAATCCCTTTATAGCAATTTTAATTTTTTAGCCTTAAGAGCTTTGATCTGTAGTGTCCCTCCCCCAGATAATAGCACTGATTTTGTTCTGTCCCTCCTCCTGTTCTTTTTGTCTGCCTCACACCCTCCTGTCTTTCTGCCTCCTTCCTTGTTTAGCACAGCCTCATGCCTTGCTGTGTGTGCTCAAAAACTCCTGTTAGCTGAGCGCCCAAGCACTGTCCCCTTTGCCAGCTCCTTGAGAACCTGCCACAACCTCCAGTGCAACCAGCTCCCGTGGAGCACTTTGAAGTGATCCAGCTCCTGCTGTATGTGCTGTACACCTCCTCCAAATGGTTTGCTACCCTGCTCACGCTGTAAGGCTCCATGGGCCCACCTCTATGGTGCTGAAAAATCTGGCAGAGCTTAACAAGCAATGACTGGTCCCAATAAGAAGAGCCTTCAAAGCGTGACATTTACATGCAGAAAGACACAGGGACATTTATGTGTACCAGCTGCATACATAGCACCCACCAAAGCAGGTGGATGTTGCAGTGCAGGTAAGGCTTACTGCAATGCCAGAGGAGTCCTGCACGTTGTTACTAGAGTAGCACTTTGGGGTCCTAACCCAGGCTGTGCTGTGATGCCTGTGTTACTGGCACTGTACAAATGTCTCATGCCAATCACTGTCATTAAGAGATCACAAGCTAAGCAGACAAGGTAAGTGCAGAGGGCAATGGATATGGGAAGAATTTCCAGAGCCCCACAGCCTGTCAGAGGCAGAGCTGGGACTCCAGCTCAAGGCTTTTAGTACTAATGGAGTCTCTCAGTCCTTGCTGCTGTTGACCAAAAATTGGCTGGTTTATTTATTTATCTTGTGAGCAGCCTCAGGACCTCCCAATCCTCAGCCCCTTCTGTAAGCAATGGGACCACTAGGAGCCAGGCACCTTAATCTGTTAAAGGCTTTGTGTGCTAGTTCTGGAGATCTGTGTCAGAGGGAAAAAAAAAACAACACAGTCTTCAAGAGGGGCTGTTTTGGTGCAGCAGGGAAGGCACAAGGCTCTGGGTTTATATCATATGGCTAGGTGGAGCTGCAAAATTTTGACACCCTTTGCACCACTAAATGGACCGAACCCAGGGAATGTCAGGGATTGTGCTACTTCATCTGGGTGCTTGTGTCAGAGCTTACTTCATTGGAATGTAAGTGAAATACAAAATGAGCTCCAGAGGGAATCCAAAGGTCAGTGAGCTCATTGAGAGGTGTGCTGTGCTGGGCATGGAGCTTCTGGAAGGGGAAATCCTGCCCCTAACCCACTGCAGTTCAACAAGGTGTCCATACGCATGTGGATAAAGGAGATCCAGTGGACATCAAGGCTGGGATTTTCAAAAAGCTCTTTACAAGGTTCCATATGAAAGATTGTTGAAGAAAGTGAGTTGCCATGAAATTGGCGGACAGATTATTTTAAGGTCTGAAAACTGGTTGAAAGACAGGAAGTAAAGGGCTGGACTTAAAGATTACATCTCTATTGCTGGAGACAGAAAGCTGGCCTAGGTGCACCGCAGGCCTAATCCAGCATTTCTTACATTCTTGAAGCAGCTGCAATCTTTTCCAGAATAAATTTATACAGGGGCCAAGTGAATGTCTTCCACAGCGCCTAGAAGCAACTGGGAGCATGCTGCTCTCTGTGTTCACTCAGGAGTGATTTGCAAAGGAGAGGTACCTACATTATTCAGGACCAGGAGGAGTCAACTGTGGGCCAGCCTTGTTAGCCTGATTTAGAAACTTCTGAAGGAAACCACAAGTTCCAGCCTTGTTGGATCTGGATGTTGCAGTCTTGATCTTGGAGCACCTGGCAGCTAATTTACTTGAGGAGAGACAGTTCATTTTCACTCGTTCTGAATTTTGGTTTAAAACTGCATTAGGCTGTGTAGCACTTTACCCGAGTACTCATTGTATGCCTTACTGAAGAAATAATGGGCAAATGAGCTGTTGGAGACCAAAAGGGATGATTGTAATTTTCAGTTTATTATGAGGAGAAAATACATCTGGCATGATCAAAGGCAAAAGCTTTGCCCTCCAGAGCAAAAGCAGCCCCCGTGACGAGCAGGCATATTGTGGCACACCTGGAGGTGAGCTGTGGGTCGGATGCCTGAGTCTGATTTTTGAAAATTTCCATTTAGAGGAGGGGAGAGAAAATGAGAGCAGAACCAAGGGAGGGGCAGGAGCTGGAAGGAAATTGAGTAGTGATTAAAACAGACCAAAGGATTCCACCCCCAGCAGGAGCAGCTTTGCTGCTGGGTCTCTCATGCTGCCACAAGTTTTCAAAACCAACGACAACCTTGTCTCATCACAGAACAAATAAAACAAACTTTAGCTCCTGCTCAGTCTCTCTCTTGGAACATGAATTTCCAGTGTCAGTCAAGTTGGTTTTTGTTGTTGTTTGTTTGTTTTGTTTTGTTTTTTGACAGAAGCAAGAAGATTTTTCCAGCATGTGATGGAAGAGAGGGGGAGTGATGTAGAATCAGCCTCCTTGTAATCTGAGGCACTGGGAACTGTATTTTTTAAGTATGTTTGCCTCCCGAAATGGGAGTCTGGGAGATGAGCAGAGCAGGAACACATGGTTCTGTGATACTGAGGCAGCTGGAACTGTAAGTAAAAAGTATTACTTTAAGGAACTGTGAGCCCAAAATTTGATATCACATGGTATCGTGAATAAAGAGGAGAATCCTTTAAATAACCCAATAGAAGAAGGGGCCATCTGGAGCTGTGACCAGAGGTTTCTGAAATTACAGGAGACAATTAAATAAACAAATTTAAGGTAAAGTTACAGAAAGTGTATGCTATCGTGGAACGTCAGTGAAACAAAGACAAAGATCAGACAGCCTTATTTGTGAGAATCAGAGGTCTTCATGCTCTTGATGTGTTTAACAGTTCTCTGGTAAATTCAAGCAGAGGAGGTGCTCTTTCATCCTGTATGACAAAACCAGGATGATACTACATTCCTTGTGAAAATAAGATGTATGTGAATGTCATTTAAGTTCCTTCAGGTCCAGCAGAGAAAAAGTTGCAAGAGAGGAGAAGCATGATGGAATTAGAAAATACCTGCTCAGAGCATTAGACTTTGGTGAAAATTGTCTTTCGCAGAGGTTTCATTGCTCAGGGTTTGTACAAACCAGGCACCAGCGGTGTGCTCTGGGCTGTGACTGGGTACGAGTGCAGAAGCTGGACAGCTTTCTGTGGGCCTTGGGTCTCACCAAAAAGGTGCTGCCTGGGAACTCGGGGTTAGCAGGATGGAGAGCAGTGCTGCAGGGACTCCATGCTGTATCGGCACATACCCAACTCCGATTTACCCTGCTCTGTTGCTCTGTGGAGGGCCATTGGCTCAGGGTGGGGAGAGCCCTGGAGCAATCTGAGAAGATTAAAGAGGCTTAAGTAGACCTTGACTGGAGTGAAAACAATAGCTAAGCCTGACCACCCACTCCAGGTATTTCTGCAATGAGGAGGAGTGCTGAGAACTAAAAATCTGACAATGATAACAACTGGATTATCGCATAGTGGATACACCACATCCCACAAAGTTGATACTTATGTCTCATCCATGCTAACAGGAGTTCTGGCTCCCTGCACCATTTCTGATTTCCAGTGTCTGAAAGCAGGCTGACAAGAACCAAGCAGGTCAGCTCTGGTGCTTTTAAACACTCTGATTGCTTCTCTTTTTATTTTGCAAATGTCATATCAAAGAAAAGGAAACAGATCCAACTCCAGGCTTGGAGGTTGGGGGAGGCATTCAGTGAAGGTGTTATAATTTAAGTTCCAGGTTAAGCCACCGAATAAACCTAAAGTGAGGCCAGAGTGTTCAGAAAAAAGCTTGGAAAAGTTTCCTTTTTTTTTTTTTCTTTTTTTTTTTTCTTTTTTTTTTTCTTTTTTTTTTTTTCTTTTTTTTTTTTTCTTTAGATGTGTTGTAACTTGGTATTAGAGATGCTCTTAATTCTTCATGTACAGTGGATGCAGACTTCCAAATCATTCAGCTCTATTCATGCTGAATTATTGCCACATGGAGTGGAAGACAGTGAATAGCTCCCTTACCTTACTCTCCCCTTTTTAAGGTTTCCCCTCCTCCTCCCATTGATGTAGGGAACATAGCACTAAAGTTTCATCAGATCTAATGAAGTCTTGCCCTTTACAGATCCCAATTCAATTCTTTTTTTCCCCCTTCTCTCTGAAGCACTCCTTGGTAAAACAACTAAGCTGTATTAGGTTCTATTTTAAAATGGTCTGCTGCTGACAGCTTCAGCTCTACAAGCAGTTGAAAATGGCTGGCAAACCTTTATACAAACAGCATGCAAAACATCACACAAAGCCTAGGGAAGAAATGGCTTTAGATGTAGGGATTATAAAAGAGTGAATACAATTTTAAGATAAAATACAAGTGATTAAGTTAATGATGGATAATTTCACCAGTTTGAAAACTATAATTAATAGGAATTAATTGTATATTTAGAAGTTTAGCATAGCTCCACTAAAAATGCTACATCAAACATAATGATATTGGAAGCCTATATAATGAAGAAATGATCCAGATGTTCATGAAAGCTTATAAAGCATTAGAAAAAAAGGGGCTGCATGAAGAAGCTCTAATGATAAAAAGATGCCACTTGCTGTTCTGCTCTTCTTTTAAATACATCCTTTCTGAAATAATGATTATCATTTGTACTTTCATCTTAAGTTAAATAGCATATGGCTTTGGCTGATTAAAGCCCCCTCCTGGTATTAATCAGCATCTTAGTATCATGTTTCTAATGGAGGCAGCAGTTGCCCTGCTGATATTGTAAGCTTTTTAACAACATCTAAGTCTGTGGATCACTGCTGCTGGCAAGAAATAGCTTTGAGCCTCCTATGTATGAGACTATTGCAAAGATGTCACTTACAGGTGCAGTTTATATGAACTTCTACAGCATACTGTGTCTTAAATGTTTGCTGAAACTTGAAGTTTAATAATAGTCTTAAATAAATAGTTACCTGTTTTCAAAAGAAAACCAGACAACTTTTGAGCACGGGAGTGTTTGACAGAGAGAGGCATCCTGGAACCAGAGATGCCATGCTGCAGGGAGCTGTTGGTGTGCGTTTGAGCAGCTATCGGTCACGAAGTCCACCCGCACGGCATCAGGTCAGCCTGAGCCCAGGCAGGCCAGTGGCATTGCTCACAACCTGGCCTCCGGTGGCTGCGGGGCGGCTTCACGCAGCAACGGCCTCCTGTGGTGGCTGAGCTCGGTTTGGGAGTGCTGTAGGTTTGTCACAGCATCACTGAGCACCGAGGGAGAGCTGCAGCAGTGCCATGGTGTCAGCTCACACCGACACCCACCGTGTGGCTGTTCCTTGTTAGCAGTGTGTGCTTGCACAGCACCAGCCTGGATGGAGCCTGGTGAGGCCAATTTTCACCATCTCCTTTTCTGTGCATGAAGCAATTCTGAATATCTGTTGTCTTGTGCATTGTAGCTAGAATTGAGTTTAGATTTAAGCATACTTTCCCAGAGCTGGCATTTGTGGCTTAGCACCTGGGAATACCATTGGACGTTGCTCCCATTTGCTGTTCAATATAGCTACCCTAAGGCTTTGTGGATGCACAAAATCCTACAATTCTCCACTCCTTTTCTGCCTGGATTGCTGTTTTAGAAAGAGCAACTTGACGAATAAATTCTAGCAAGGCAACATGATCATAACTCTATAGTTGCCACCTTCTTTGTTAGCTCCCATCTCTCTTTTCTCACTTGTAAAAGTAATCACAACTGCGTGGTTAATCTCTGTCATTTTGTACATGGCTGTTATTAACCTAATGTTTTATCCTTCTCTTTGGGAACTTCTAAGCTTCCTCGATCACTGTCCACCACATCCATGCTGATTATATAACACGACTCGCAAGAGCTTTGGATACTTTAGCTGTTGTGCTTCATTTATCTTGCACATTTTTCCTGTAATATATCCCAATGCTGCTCAGTCCCACAGGTTATTTTACATTTTGAACCTTTGGCAGGCATGTTTCAACTTGAATTATTTCAATTCTAAAAACATCTGCAATAATTTGACTTTCCTGCATTTTCGATTGTTATAGTAATTTTTAACTGTTTTTTAATTTATGTTTCAACCACTCTCCATTTTGTTTTAGAATAAACTAATCACTAGGATCTTTTTTTTTTTTTTTTTTTTGGTTTCCTGGCTGTGTTTTCTAGAAGGGAAAATATCATTATATCTTTACTAATAATATTTGCCTTGTTGATAACCATTGACCACCTAAGCACTTTAAACTATTTCTCTTTTGAATGGTAGGCCATAGGAATCATACTCCCGCTCTGAACACAGAGTAAATTAGGCAAATCATTTCATTTCTTTTTTTTTAGTCAGAATTGCTGGTATTAGGGCCAATTTACTCCTCAGAAGAGCTCCTCTTGGCAGCATAATGTCTTTTTATTTAGTTGTTTGCCATCTGTAACTTGTTTCTGCTCTATTTCTTTATTGGCTATTGATGAGGTCAAGATGGTGATTTGGTAGTTGCTGCCGACCACCTGTTTTTTGGCTCATCAGCCCACGTGGTTGCCACATCACGTAGGTACTGCAGAACCTGTCTCTGTCCAGGGGTTTACTCGTAATCGATTTCCTTACAAGCCACAGGGAAGTCCTTCTGCCACCACCCCATCTTCCTGCCGGCGACGTGCTTGCGATCCCACAAAGCCGATGTTCCAAAATGACACTTTTCAAAGGCTGTGCAAATTTCCGCCAGCCTTTCCATAAGCAACAAAAGAATCCGCTTCCTGTTTAAAAAGAACCACTGACATTGTGTTTCAGTTAATAACCAACCACACATGCCTTTTTGCAAAAAATCCTCTTTGATCAGTACAGTGCCTTCATTTTTCTTCCCCACTAATTTGCCATTACTCAGTTAAAAGAGTAGAACATGGAGGTACCACTGGCCAGGAAGTGAGTGGCAGCTCTTGCACTGTGGAGGGCATCTGTGTTTGAGAACTGGAAAATGGAGCGTTTCTCACAGCTTTCTCAAAGAGAATTTTAGCAGTGGCATCACCACCGCAGTTCTAGCAACTCTGCATTTTCTAATGGTGAGAATTAGAGTCTGGAGACAGAAAACATCATTGTCTCACCTTTTGTTTTCCCTTCCCTCTCTTAATGAGAAAGTACTATTCTTGGTGATTTTTTAGTGGCACCTACAAACTTACTCATGAAGCATTACCACACTGTGCTAAGTGCTATAAAATCATTAAGGTGCATTTCTTTCAGTGTCATGTCTTTGCTTACAGGACTGCTATTCAGCCACTGAATTTCACACAGCTGCTTTACGGAGGAAGCAGAGCTGACTCAAGCAGCATGGAAGTTCCGGCCCAGTTACTTGGTAGCTTCTTTCTTCAGTGGGTACGTAACAATCCATTTGTTTTGCTTGATATCAGGAATAAATTTGAGGAAGTAAATATGCCTAATATTTGAAGAAAACGTATTTGCAGAACATTTCAACTTTCCTCAGTCTTTATTTCCTCTGGGGCTACTGACCACATGAACCTCTGAACACGTCAGCTGAAGCCTTCCTCCAGGAGCTCAAATGGCAGAAGAGACTGCACATTTTCAGTAGTGCAATGTAGTGAGTTTACTTTAAGCTACACAGTATGCATGCTACTAAGAATCTGCTCCTCAGCTTTCTTTTGGATTCCTTATAATCTTCAGATTCACAAATGTTCCACTAATAATATACACAATGGTCCTGTCAGTCTTCATGCAGAGTCTGTGTAGCTATAAATTGCATGACATGACAATTATTATGCAATTTGGGGGTTGTGGAAGCCGTAAACATCATAATAATCAGATTTAAATACTCAGTGCTCCAACAAATTAGGCATGATTATAGTGAGTTGAGTTCTGTCTTGAATGCAAATGCAATTTCATCCAACTCTAATAGCAAGTCCATAAAAGTACACAGAGAGAGTATGTGGCTCACGAAGTATTTTTGAAAATGAAAATGTTGTATATATTAATGAACACAAAATAAAACCTAGGGGGAAATATAAATATAGTTCGTGATGCTTATCTCAGGGATAATGGTTTAGATTTTTTACTTCTGGAACAGCTAGCATTTCAAAAACTAAATATTTGATTCATGTAGTTTGTTTTATTTATATTAAACATTCTCCACGTGTCCAAATTTATCCCTTTGCTGTAGACTTGCATTTCTTGCATTCTGCTTGCATCCTTATCTTGTTGGATGAAGCTGCAGTGCTGCATAGGCCTTGCAGGGGCCTCTGCACAACCACCAATGCCACGTACCTGTACCAGGCAGACGTTCAGTGTGCATACCTGTCTGTGCTTCTCTGGGCTTCTGCTTGTCACCTGGGGTACTGTAGTGTGTAGGAGCTCTAATTGTGGGCTAGTAACCCCAGATCTAATTCAAAGAAAGAACAAAAAGCCAGTCCATTTGTCAAAAGCTGCCATTTCTAAGACAAGAGAAAGCAGATGGATGGGGACAGGCAGGGCATAAAGGGAAGCAATGACAGTATTGATCTGTATGACTGTGTACTCCGCTGCATGTTGTATTTACTTGTCTCCTTCACAGTGTGTGAGGGCTATGGGGAGGGTATCTTTACACAGACTGGCTTAGCTTTGTGCTGGGACAGGCAGCTCAAAACTGAGGGTATATGAAGGACAAAATTCCCATTTGGGCTTAGGAGAGAATAGTGACTGTAGGTAGCTAGTAGTGCTTGTCAAGAGATGAGGGAGAAGCATAGATGAAATGTTTTTAACATCCAAATTCTGCTTACTCAGCATTCTCAACTGTTTTGTGTTGTGATCTTGCAGATGAATACAGAACCTGTCCTGCAGCATGCTGCACTCACCACAGGGCTGTTTGGGAAATGCCAGGAAGAGCTTCGATCCGTGGCTGGCAGATGAACCCTTGGAGCACAAGACACGCAGCATGCATTGTCATCCTGATCGAGGAAGGACATCACAATGAGCACTTTAAAGGTAAAAAAGAAACGGGAAAGCCCAGGGTACTATCTTAGAAAGAACAGAGTTGTCAACAGAAATTGGAGTAGCCCCTAAGCTAAGCATTTCTGTCCCACGTACATACACACTCTTGTCATTTTCTCCCCCTTTCACCATCTCCTTTAACATACGCTAGCTATGATGGACAAAGCCTAGGGGTGTAGCTATGTATTTCCCCTTACCATCTGCAGCCGCAACAGCTAGAGGAGTAGTCACCAAGTGCTTCAGAGGTGATACCAATGACATGTGCTAGGTGGTCCATCCGGGAGTGTTTCAGAACAACCCAGGCACTACTCCACTTCTGAGACATGGTGCATCACTCGTGCTGTGGCCTGTCTGAGCTGGGGAATTGTGCACCATTTTAGCTATTGCACTAAAAGACTGGCCGCAACAGAAGCTAAAGTGAGTTAAGTATCAGCCCATTGCATATCTTCTATAAGCAGAAACATTTGCAGTGATCAGTCAGCAGTTTATTGGCTAAGATCAACAACTGAGATAACTACAAATAAGTGGCTTTGCAGCCTTTTCTTCTAGTATGTCTTTTGCAATCAGTATGAATTATTACAGTGGGTTTCAAGAGGTACATAGAAAGTTCAGCTAACAAGCAAATAGATATAAAAGAAAAGGATAAAGGGAAAGCCAATGTTAATGGCTTTTCCTTACCAAAGACAGCTGGAGTTCATAACTGTATCACTATTAGTCTGCACAGTGTCATTGTCAGTCTGAAGACAAAAAAAAATCAATGTGCATTTTCTTTGAAAACAGAAGAATGCAAGAACTAGATTAGGATAGATTAGTTCAAATATCTGGTCTGATGGCAAATAACATTGGGATCAGAGAAATGAGAATGCTGTATGAACTCTGGCCAGAAATTCCACATTTACTAGAAATCCAGTAGTGCTGTTGTTCTCCACAGAGATGATGTGATCCTCAGCACTGTCCTAACTGCTCACTTCTCCCAGGACATGGAAAAGGTTTCAAAAGTGAAATCTTCCAGAGAGATGTACCCCCATTTTAGCCAGGACATTTTATGCTGTGACTACAGATGCTTTCATTATTTAGAGTAAGTGTTCAAAGAGTCTTTAAGAAAGACCTTAGTTCTAAGCTAGTACTTGCTCTCAGCCAACATCCCAGTATGACCCCAGTTGGAACTAGGCTGGTGAAGGTGTGCTATACTTTTGAATATGATGATCTCTATACTTTTTCTAAAGGTAGGGACCTCTTGATCAGATTTCAACATGTATAATGTCATTGTTAAATCCCCCTTTGCTGACCTAGCCATTACTTGCTTCTTTTGCTGCACAGAAAGGCTATAGTGTTGTTGTGTCCCAGCTGGTGCCCATGGTCTGTGCAGTTCCTGCAATGCAGCACTGCCAACTCCAGCAAATTAAAGGCAAACCTCACAACATTTTGTTAATACTTCAGTTCTTTGACTCAAATGATTAGGTGAAAATCTGAGTTTTCATTAAAAAGTAAGCACCTCATTTTATAAAAATGGATATGGAGAAAAACTTGATTATATATACTTTTATAGGATTGGAATGTATCAGGCACAATATAAAATGAAATGTATTATATTTTTAGAATACTCCTGAGTTTTTAGACCTGACTGGCATGTTTTTAAGTTTTGGTTTTACATAATCAAAGTGTAGGAATTTTGAAAATATTTGTGCAGTGTTTCATGAGGTAGTGCTATTTGAATCAATTTTGCTTAATACTGGAAGCATTTGGTGGGCTAAAATTTCTAAAGGATAAATAATTGTTTTATTATTTATTTAGTAGATAAATGATGTGATGGGAATACATCATATTCCTTTTTCTGAAAGTTAATTTAGAAATATCCCATCATATGCAATGTAGAAAGTAGACTTTCAGTTCAGTATTAATGTACATACTTCTTCATGTCTTAAGATAAAATATCTCCAAATATGAAATAAATATTAAAAAAACCTTCCAGTATTATTCCCACATGTGATAGAAGAGCCTGTAATCTCTTGATAAGGTAGTAACTGACCGTGAAAGGGAAAGAAATGACAGGTCTAGTTCTGGGAATGCCTTAGGAGAAACCTTCCCAAGACAGACTGTATGACTCTTAGCAGGTTTTTTTTTGTCCTTCCGAGAGGTTTCTTAACAAGAACTTGGGACTGGCCATCACTCTCTTTTTGGATGCAACTTCTTCTTGGTTCTCAAGCTATATGTTGTTCTGGTATCGAGTCTCTACAAATTTCCCCACCTCATCAACTGGCAGTGGAATCAGCACTAATTTTATTGTGTGTGCTATCTCCCTTCTATTTAGGGATCAAAATTAATAAAGAAAGAAAGAAAAACTTCTAAAACAACTACTGCCACCTAGTGTCGTAGCAAACTCAGAAAACCCCAGACAGGCAGCTCAAGCTCTTCCCACTGGAAAAATCCTTGGCGGTAAATCCCATTTCCATTGATTTCAATTGGCACTGACTTCATCAGATGTTAATATTACAGCTTGTTTAGCAAAAGCTATATATTTTCCTTCACTATATCCAGGGAAATAGTTTTACACAGGATACCTAAGAATCTGTGTGTGTGCATTGATGTGATGACAGATAATTTAATTGTATTCTGCAGTTTTACACTAATGCAGATGGGGTTACTACTTGGCAGACCGTGGTAGGGTGTGATAGTGGTGTCAAAAGTGAAGAAATGTGTCCACTGGCTCATCATGTGCCAGCTTCAGAAAGCTGTCTCTCAGCAAAATCTTTTAAGATGTATTTGCCATACTGAGATAAATATCACCATTCATTAACATATTTTAAGGGATTGTAATGAGTATATTATACCTCATTTTCTTACGGTAGAAAATCCTTAAACTAGATTTTAGCAGAAGGAATTTGTGTTGCAGTGTTCTCTTCAGAATGATACAACTCTTAATGATCCTTTCTGTTGAATAAAAACTATTATGAGATGAAGCATACCAGAAGATATTAATTACACATCGTGATGCTTGTGGCAATAATTCCGATTTAAATGAATCGCACCATTTATTTATGTGAGGCTTGATACACTGTGTGCTGTTAAGTACCCTTTCTACAAGACAAAAGCTCAGTCAGAACAGTGTTATCACCACTTACCTCTAATGGCTGGATGCTGAAAGCCAAGTAAGATAATCTCTGTCCGGTCTGAGGTTTTACCAGTAATGAAATCCACTGAGATTTCTGCAAATGCTTTGGACTCAACTTGTGCCTGTTCTCTGAGGTCCTCAGTGGTCTTAGAATTTAAGTAATCCTCCAAAAAATCCTGCATTAACTTCGTTCATATTATTGAATACACTTTGTAGACTGTTTAAGTAAGGTGGAAAAACATCTATGCTTGATTTTATCCATGGGAACTATACTTGAAAGTATGTACCTACAATGTTTCAGCGTTAGCTGCAGAGCTGGGGGCCAGCATCCGAAAGTTTTGTCTGTATTTCCTGTTCTTGGATCAGCACACTGCTCAAATTCCTGTAGCAGGGTTTAGAAAATGAAAGGAAACGGGTCACCAATAGTCAATACTGTGAAAAGAGTAGGAAATGTTGAGAATCCTGAGTGAATGCTTTATCTGTTCCTCAGAGGACTGGGAAGTAATAGCCGACATGGCACACACATTCTAGAGCAGTTCATGACCTCTTCATTTATGAAAAAGCCAAAGTAACTAAAATTGCAAAGGAACATCTTGTTGCATAGCTTAGTGATCAGCAGCAGATCTGGGAAAATTTAGAACAGCAACCTGAGAACAGTCTATGAACTGAGAAGGGCATAAAAACTGGAAGAGCTCCTGATGCAGGAAAAATGGTGAGCAGCTGATGAATATTCCCTGAAGTTTAGCATGTGCGCAGTCTGTGCTGCATTGGCATACTAGCACTGAGAGATTAAAGGTCTATTTTCCACAAACCCTTAATTCCTACTGCTTTGAAAAATTGAGGTGCATTTTCTCTTACACAGAGTATTAGTCCATGCTCCACATAATGTCCTGTTATTTTGGCGGTGTTGCACATGAAGATGTGATAATCTGACCCTATGTATTAATCTTATATGGGCTGATACAGACAAAGCTTTTGCAGTTGGAAGAGACAGATGCAGCTGAGGTTAATGCTGAATTTATTGCCTCATCATCTTTCCAAGCCTACCAGTAAGGAGGGAGCAATGAAGACATATTTGTTATGTTGTTCTAACTAAAAATAACTCTCAATTTCTTTTTTTCTCCTTTTTTTTTTTTTTTTTTTTTTTTCATCCTAAGGATAGAGTTTGAGACAGTCTTGAAGCATTTCAGAATTTACTGAACAAACATCTCCTTACTCTGCCATGCAAAACACTCACAGACATTTTAACCCCTTACTGGTGTACCTTGACATATCTTGGACTTGTCACATACAAAATAGGAGGCTTAACAAATGGTCTAAGTGCTTTCTGTGGAATATGTTCTAAGTAACATAATTCTTCGTTCAGGCTATTCTGATCTGTGGATATTCCCCAGTATATTAGACTTGAGAATGCTACTGAGCAGTTTGGACGAAAGTCTGCAAAGTCTGTAGCAGCAGTTTCAAGTCTTTCGGCTACAGGTGTTGATAAATAAATAAATAAATCAAAAAAAAATAAAAAATAAATCTGTGTACACAGGTGGAACTAATCGTGATATCTGCAAGGTATTTCCTGGCAATATGAAAAATACAGCTTATTTTTACCTTATTTTTCATCAGAAAAGAAACTGAAAATGGATTCATCTATATTTGGGGCATTTATTCTTCCTCAGAGTTACACGGAGTGATTCTCACAGAGGCAAAATGCCCCAAATGTTTATTGATCTTGCTTTGTCTTCTTAACTTAGGCAACAATGAAGGCAAGTCTCTCTTTTAAGAAGTGTATCACAAATACACCATGTTAAATTCAGAACTGTATGGTGTCCTGAGGAAGTCTCTACATTCTTCAGGACTATTTCCCAAAGTATGAGGGAAGATATAAAGACTTTATTACTTTCTTTTACTATCAACTACAATAAAAATCTTACAAACATAATGTGTGTCATGTCTCAACATTAAACTTTCTAGATGGGCAAATGTTGCAGTTATTTACAGATGCTGACATTTTCAGGTGCAGTTTTTCTCCAGTTAAAGAATTTATACAATAAATGAATTTTCTGTAATAGCATTAGTGTTCTCTGCTCAGATGCAAACTTACAACCAAACTGAAAACTTGTTTATAATTTTTTTTTAAATGTCTATCTTGCTTGTTGTATGCAATGAAGTACATGAATATCATTTTTGTCTTGTCACTATTGGTATATTACACATGACACTTGAACAGGTGTCCTACAGTCAGTCATAAGTCATAGCACATAATTACTTTTGTATATGACACCAAAAGTCTCTGAGTGAATGTAAAGTTTCAGTAAGCCTGAGCATTCAAAAACTGGTAGGACACAGAAATCATGAGGTTTAAAATCAGGAGATCTAGAAAATTCATATTAGATTTCCCATTACTTTCTTCTGCAGTTTATGTACCGCCTTGAAAGCAGGAGGCATATAAGTTAACAGTTTTCTTTTCTTTTATTTATTTATTTATTTATTTATTTATTTATTTATTTTTAATTGAAAGTAGAGACAGATAAGCAAGGAACAGAAGCTAAATAAAAAACTGTATGACTAGTAATGAACTATCTGGATATGGTAACACTAAGTCAAAGAAATTTGCTATTGTTCTGTACAGACATCTCTCTGCTTTTTGGAATTTCTTTAAAAATCAGGGCCAGATTGTTTTGGTTTGGTTTGGTTTGGTTTGGTTTGGTTTTTTGCACATCCAGAACAGTATTGAATAGTAGGGAAAGATCCAGCAAATCCTTTCCATTCTTTTCTGTGGTCAGCGATACAAAGGAAGACCAAATGATATTATATGAGTGTCAAGTTTTTGCTTGCTCTGCACTGTTGTGGTGATTGGCATTCCACTGTTGAAGAGTGCCACAGTGGAGCCCTGAGGGTACCTGTTGTGTTTCAGTCTCTTTCTCTGCTTTCAGAGTGAATTTCTCTTTTAAAAAGAGAAGAGTTTAAAAGCCTCAAAACAGATGGGAGGTTTTCTGAAAGCAGACCTACATGTCTACCTTCTAGTTTGTACAGCAGTGTGTTCAGTGCAGCCTGTGCCCTGGTGAATGTGTGCTTTTGGAAGAAGAAAGAATCATGCAAACACTCAGGAGAGCCCTACGTGGACAGAGATTTGGGACAGAGAAATTAATCCCATTATGATTTCTCTACAGTACTGCATTTTGAATGAAGTTACTGCATCAGCTTTACTGATGCTTTGGACAATTCAGCTCTGCACAAGAGCATTCTTCAAAAAATGTTCTCTTTTTACTATATATGTCCTCATGTTTTTACCTAGCAAAAGAAACAGCAAAATCAGCCATACTTCTACTTTTTCAGCAGGCACCCTCAGATTTTTGGCTAAAATCACATTCACGCGATTCAGCTGCTGTACATCTATTTGGTTAGCAGGACCAGAAGCCTTGAAGTTCTTAGAGCCCTGGTGTTATGGGCTCTGGACAGACCATTAAAAATAAACAGCACCTGCTGGAAAGAACTTTTAATCTATAAGGACTAACACAAAGGAAGAATTTCTTACAAATACCCATTGTAATCTTTGTGATTTTAAATGTGAGCTTTATAAGTACAGAAAGATGAGAGCAGGAGTCGTAAATGATGATATCTCTCTCTTCCATGCAGTGTGGCAGCAGACAGAACTTATGCTTCCTGTCTGCTTGGTTCAAATGAGATGCCTCGGAGCCACGTTTCTCAAAAGGCCTGTGAAAGAAATGTGGATCTCCATGGCCATGGATTTTTGTACACAAAGGAACTGGGCCCTTCACAGTCTGTGACACCATTTGTAATCTTGAGTTGGACTTGCACACGGTTATTGAAACTTGGTAGGGGGTCTTCCCTCTCCGAGTAGCTTCCTGTGTTTATTCTGCCTCCCTGTGCCTTGTGTCTGCCTTCATGCTGATCTATTTTTCAAGTGGCTGTTCAGGCCTATTTAACTTTTTTTTTTTTTGACATCTTGTAGCAGTTGAATGATAAATTATCACACAAAGGTTTCTCCTCTTGTTATTTTATTGATTTCTATTCATTTATAGTAGAAGTTATTTGTGGCAACAGTATTCTAGATTGATTCAGCAGAAAGCTATCAAATACCATCTAATGAAAAAGCTATATAGAAAGTGTGGACCTGGCATTTCATCACTTAAAGTTAACTTTAACTTTAAAGCATGAATAAACTCATGAGCTATCCATGGGAAGTACTTTAGTTAGGTGA
Source organism: Aythya ferina (assembly GCF_964211825.1). Taxonomy (NCBI): domain Eukaryota; kingdom Metazoa; phylum Chordata; class Aves; order Anseriformes; family Anatidae; genus Aythya; species Aythya ferina. The sequence continues at coordinate 17,363,108 of NC_140308.1, read as the reverse complement.
GCTGAAAGTAGCAGTGGTTAAAATACTGTACCAGTTAGCCAAAACATTAAGGGTGGCATTAAGGACAAAGGCTATAGGAGCCTTGTTCCAGAGACATTCAACTTTGTCATACATTCATTAATTAGCAGACAACTACTTCATTACAAGCACTTTGTAGCCTGGAATGAAATCAGGGGACTTGATTCCAGTGTTCACAGGGAGAAATCTAGATCCTGTTGAAGTTGATTGGAATTTTGCCATTGATTAAGAGAGCCAGGATTTGGCACATAATCTAAATACAAGTGCCTGGAAGCAGACATAAATTTAGTGATGGCACGAAATGTGACACAATGATCTCCATAATGTCACCATCTAGCAAGATGCCGACCTGTAGTGAAACCCTAATGCAAAATATCTTTTAAGAAGGTATTGCTTTCTTAAAAGCAACTTAAGTTGATATGCCAGTTTAAAAAAAAAAAAAAAAAAAAAGAGAGTGTTATAGAAATGTGCCTTGGTCTTGCTAGTGCAGTAATACTAATTCATAACCAAGTAGTAGAATATAGTAGAGTATAAAATTCGTGAGTTTAGCTGGAGAATAATGGGCTCTGCATTTCATAATCTGTGCTGATAAACTATGGAAAAAGACATTTGGGCTAAATCATCATTCATACTGAAACTGTAAACTATGATTACTTACTTCTGCCTTTCTAAAATAGATGAAGTATGAACAGGGGAATTAATATAATTATCAAAATAGAAGAAAAATGGCTTCATATTATCTGGAAAATCTTCTCCAAGTCACATAGACATTGGGCTGAAAATTGCTGTCTCTGAAGACAGCTTTCCAGAGCTCAAAAGTCAGCACAACATTTCTGTCCAAAGATAAACTTTATGTGAAACACAAAGATGATAAATAGGATTTCTATAATTTTGCTAAGTGCAGACACTTTCTAATATCTCATAATTGTTGAGTTAAGAAATGGAGGAATAATAATACTGTTTGTAGTTGGTGTCTGATTCTAAAGATTAATAACAATTTAACAGGCTTGTGCTGACCTTTCTTTCTCTTAGTTCAGAAAAACAAAACAAAACAAAACAAAACACAGCTTTTTAAAAATTAAAATATTAATTGACCTTGTGGGCTAGCAAGTGCTGTTCTAGTGGCTCACCTGAATCTCATCAAACGTTTCTTTTGTTCATTCAAAGAAAGAGCTGCAAACAATTTAATCAGTGGCTCTATGTCAATGTGCAGCAGCTGAAGATCTGGCTTGAAAAAAGGTCAACATCTTTTTTTCTCCCTTTTGCTGAATCCTTGTGTGAGAAGGTCTGCTCCTGCAGAATGTGTTTTCCCCAACAAAGGAAATCTGTGAGTACTGTTCTGCAGCAAATATTATTCTAGTCTTATGGTACAAGCCACATCACTTTGTTGTACCACTTACATGCATATTAATTTGGGACCTGGGTAAAGAACTGATCAGTGAAGGAGTGTAAATGTGTTTCAGATATTCTCTCCCTCAGTTTAACAAAGACAAGGTTCTTCTTGTGGAGGCTTTCAGTATCAGCCTTGTTCCTTTTTTTTTTTTTTTTTTTTTTTTTGATAACTTAGCATATTTTGTTCCTGAGCTGTTGTTTCACACTGCTGTGAGGTGCCAAACAATGCTGGCTCAGGGAATTGCCACGTACCTTCTGGTACATAGCTGTGACAATAAATAGATCTACCAGGTCAGTTCCAACCTCTAGTGGTACTGGAAATGTGAGAGTCCTGCTTCTCTATGGAATGCAGAAGGCTTGCTTACGGGGGCACATTTTTAAACCCACAAGTCTGAGTGGGTTTGAAATGCATGCAGCCGTGCTCTCTTGCTCCTAATGAAAACATGTATCTGGCAGCACTGAAATTCCTGCTTTAGAATAACCCTGCACTTTGGTGGGGGAAGGAGGAGATGCTGACTTCATGGTCCATTTTTCTCTCTCCTAGGGTGCTAATTTTCCTATCACTATTGTGATTTGTCATTACACACACACAAAAAAAGTGACAGATTGTATTCCATCTCTGGTTTATTTCTTGCTTCCTTTTTAGTCAATTTTGAATGCTTAAGTTTAAGGCACTTCATAGAATTCAGCAATCAACCTGACTTTAATGAACTATTTCAGCTCCAGCACCCTTTTCCTTACTAACAGATTATTCAGTCGTTCAGCATGGCCCTTATCACAATTTCTGTGTATCCTACAGTCACTTATTTACTGCAAAGTATGTGCAAACAGGTGAATATTCTATTTCTGATTGCATTCTTGCAGCATACAAGTGCGTGCTTTGTCATTATACTTGTGGTCAAAGCTGTCAGCCAAGATACAATCATTTCCCATACTAAAAGGAAATATTGTCTTGTGTGACAGCAAGAATTATGGCCCTGAGCTCAAAGATAAAATATTACAGGGGTCCTAAGACTCTCAGATGTAGTTCTACCCAGAATTTGATAAAAAAATATTGATGATGTTAATGTTATATCATTGAAATTTTATTTCCACCACCTAGAAAAATATTGAGCTTCACCTGTAGCTTATTAATTTTTTCACTTAGCTTCTGGGGTTTGTTTTTCATGGTTTAAAAGATCTGTAGTATTACCTACAAACTCGAAGCATTATTCCATTATTAGTAGGGATTAACATGTAATTTTACTTCCAAAAATACTTTTCAAAGGTCTGTTTTTTCCCATGGCCGCTCCTGTGTATGCTCTTAATTATAGTCATGACTAATTTTAACAAGTTGGACAATATTTGTTCTGTATTGCTATGAAGTGTCTTTTCCAGCTGATATGGGGCTTTTAATGGTAATAGTTTAGGAGGATTGTTTAAAGAGCTGAAACACAATTGCATTTGTGTGAAATTATATGTTCTTAAGTTTAAAATGTTAGTGCATGTTGCTGGAGACAATTGGGAATAGACAGATTAAAGAAAATGTGTAGGGTTTCTTATTTATATTTAAAATGCTGAGTTTGTATGAACTAATTTCTTCTCTAGTTCTTTGCAATTTGTTTTTTACTTAACTTTCTAGTTAAAACTGAAAAATTCTCTTTTGCATATGCCCGTAGTTTGGTGTGCCTGAAGCAGGCGTTCTGGGCCAGAATTTTGGATTTTCAAACTGTAAATGCCAAGACTGAATCTTTGTACCTTTTGTACCTTTAAATGATTCCACCCTACCTCTGGGAAGGATAGAGCAGATATGCAAATGGTGCCTCAGCTTGCCATAGAAATGTCCTCCAGAGCACTGTGAGATGACAAGGCTGTGGAGCACAGGATGCTGCCATCGTGCCAGAAGCAGCAGGTGATAAACCATAGTCCACCAGCACTTAAAGTAGGGTGTGCTCTGGCTTGAGCTCTGCCCTTTACTGAGAGCACAGGAGTCCCTGGCCTGAACACCAAGTAGGATGCCCATCATGGCCTTCTGTGTGCAATGAACATAGTATTCTTCTTTTGCTATATGGCATTTAATATCTTTTACCAGATATATCCATTGTGCTCTGAGATTTTTATGACATTTTCATGTCTTCCTCCTCTTCTTCCCCCTTTGCTCCATGCCCCATTTTTCATAAGAGCAAATTCCTCCCCTCCCTCTCCAGTTCCTTTTTTCCATTTCATTTTTTATATCATTTGCTTCTTATATTTTCTTTACAGTACCTGCGGCAGCTGCTTTGCACGCCCCCCGCTGTGCAAATCGCCCTTCACAGAGGCAGATCTTCCTGTCAGTGACTGACGAGAGGTGCCAGGAGCAGGTTAGGAGACTTTTAAAACCCACAAGTTGGCAAATCAGCAGGTACCTGCATGCAGTTGTGGATCCGCCCCTAGCATTAGTTCCTATCTTGTATCAAAGGGTTTTTAGGATGATATGGCCCACAGGCAGAGTTTCAGGTTAAAAAGAACACTCTCATAGAGTTTGGCTGCATCTAGCAACTCTTTTTTTGTTTTAAAAGTAATGACACCAGCAGTTCGCTCTTGGGGAGTGATGTGTGGGGTGTTTTTTAAGCAGGGTCTGTTTTCTGTTTGCAACAGCGTAAACAAGGAGAAAATACTCCTAGAACAAAATAGGTTTTGTTGTTGTTTTTTGTTGTGTTGTTGTTGTTTTTTAATCCAAAGACATAAAGATGCCTTTCATATTTTCTGAGGCTGAAAATGTTGAAGAGACTAAGGTACATCAAAGATTGAAGGGAAAGAGGAAGGGACCTGCTGTAACCATCAGTTTCTGTAGGGAAAGGTCAGGGATTTTTGGTTGTGCTAGGAATGCTATGGCAGTCCTTCTCTCCTTGACATGCAGGAGAAGACAAAGGCTTTGGAGGAGGCAGGAAACTTCATTTAGTTCCAGGACTATCTTAAAGAGGTCTTAATCAGTCCTAAGTGAAGGCACATTGAACAAGAAGGTGTAGCTTTCATATAAAACACCGTTTGAATTAAATACAGAATAAATAGCGTGAATAAAGGGCCCAGAATTTGGTCCACTGTGATCATTTGACCTGAGTGACTTAAAGCTTTGCATGCTTCATACTTGCAAGCCAGCTGTAAAATGCAGGAAATACAAGTAGCCGTGGTCTGACATTTACCCATCTGTTCCCAATACTTAATAATTTGCTCTCTTCTCAGAGCATATTATGTTTACTTATAAATTTTAAAAATATGTTTTATATAATAAGCTTAAAGCTATAATGGCCTTCTTGCTCCAAATTGCTCAGAGAGCACCTTTCTTTGCCAGATGCAAGGAATTATTTTTTCTTGTGGAATTGGTGTCTATGGTGTAGATGGACAAGAAGCAATTTTAGTACACCAGGCTTTTGCCTTGCTGTTCTTCATATCTTTCTCTTCTCTAGAGCTTCTGCACAGTAAGTTTGTGTTCTGAAGGCTAAAATTCCCTTTGCCTTGCTATAAGGATGATGGAGAGTGAGAAGAAAATGCTGGTTCTCACAGGTGACAATGTTTCACTGAATGGAAGAAAAACCTTCCCTACAAAAAGCTTGCTGAGAACTGTCCTCACTGTTGGAATTAGTAAAAATTTTGCTGTGCACCAACCAAAACCAAGTTGCACTTTAGTTAAGAACAGCTCTTAAAAAGTTTTAGGGAAGGACTTCTTTCATATGAGATTGTAAGTGCTATGGATAAGAAAAAGATACTGAATCTTAAATGTCCATGTACCCAAAAAAAGTAGCAGATTACAATCTCCTGGACTTGAGCTGATAGTACCCCATTTTAGCAAACTCTGTCCATGTGCATTCTGTGAAAGGCAGGTGGTTGTAGCTGCATGCCCCAGAAGAAAACAAAATGTTGACCTCAATATCTTTGAGGCCTCCATGCTTCATAACTTTAGTTTCTGCAGCACAGTCCAAAATCTTTTTATTCTGTAATGATTATTTTAATTCCAGTCCTTAACATCTTCAAAATCATATTTGAAAAAAAATAAAATACTGTAGCCTGCCTCCTGTACCTGCTTATACTTGCATAGAAATCCAGTGAAGTGAATGAAAATGTCTATTCAAATGTAATCTAGTGAAGGGAATGTAAATATGCCTGTTTATGTAAAGATTGAATCTGGTCCAGGATGGGTGCTTTTCACATAAAGATAAATCTTAGTAAAGGCAAGTAAGTTTTTAATTTAATAATACTTTGTGTAATTACTTCAATAATGCTGTTATGTAATTACTTCATGTAATGCATGGTTTGAGTCACCATACTTTCTCAGCAAACTGAAGATAGAAATGAGGGCTGCTTAGATGGCTGGGAATAGACTGTAAAAATAAAATAATTCCTTCTGGGTTTTCTTTTGGATTCAGTTGCACTCTGTCAAGACATTGTGGTTTATAAGTTGATGAGAGGTTCTGGTGGTTATAAATTCTCATTTTTTACCAAGATTCTTACTTCTTTTAAGAAGTGACCAGGCTCCCACATGACCTGAAAAATTAGTGATGTAACTAATTCTTATGTTTTTAGTGATTGTGTCAAGCTGCTAAAATTGATAGGCAAATATTTCTTTAACAAAGTAATAGTAATGGTAAGAGTAACATCGGTGCCAATCAATGTGGAAAACCAGTCTTTTCAAACAAGCCTAAATTTAGTCTTTGAGCAAATGAAGTTTGGTTAATTAACCAAGTAAAGACTATATTGAGGCTTTTGTAAATCTTGTGACTATTACATAAGAACATTATACTTTGTTGGTATGGCAAACATTAAGTATTAACTGAACTGATTTGTCTTACAATAGCTCTCAAAAAGTGTTCTTCATCAAATAACAGTATTTTCAAGAATGTTGTATATCCATCTGAAGCCTGGCATTAATCAGCATTTCTCACAGTAGCATTGCTGCTACAACACTGCCGATGGTAGAATGCCAACTGAGAGCAAACCTGTCCTTCCAGGTGACTTGAACTGCAAAGTAGGATTGGCACCAGAATGGAATAGTCTGTGATATAACCAAATACAAATTTTTCAGTCAAGTAACAGGGATCTGTGCCTGATGATTAAGAGTGGTATTGTGAACACAAGCACTATGGAGGGGGATTGGGTAGCACAGTAGGGAAGCAACTGAATGTGTGATATAAGTAGTCCAGTGGGGAAATGAAAGAAGGCTGTGGGGGTTGTACAGGATGGTAGCGTGCAGTTCTAGTATTCAGGTTTCTAGAATAGTATTAAAAATTGGCAAGCTATAGAGGCTGAATAGAAAAGGAGACCTTATATAAATTCAGTGGATCCACAAACAGATACAACTGATATTGTCCTGAAATATCATGTGTCCATGGTGGCAGTTGTGATGTATATCTGTGTGCCTGCAATGCAGCTGTAAACCAGATGATATTTTCTCTGGTCTTCATTTTGGGGAGAGAAGGGATAAGGATTCCACCTTCCAGATCTTGAATTCTTGATTTTTACAGTAATTGAGCCTTACTCCTCAATGCCATGCAGCACTAAGCAAAACTATCACTTCATTACTTTGGGTCTCTCAAGGACAAGTCTTCATAGAAATATTTGGAAATGAGCAAAACTAAAGTGAAACTGAACTGTTGAAAATGCTAAGAACAGTGCAAGTCATCCCATTTGAATTATGTTGTTAAAAAATTGTGACTTCAGAAGTTGTGGTATCTCTCAGCCATATTCTGGACATCCCCAAACTGTACTGCACAGTGGCATGTTAAACCCTTAAGTGCGTATCTGTGTCAAGGCACTTGACACACAAGTGCCTTGACACAGATACTCACAACTTCAGTTCATTCAAATGAATTTTTCTGAGGTTTCCTGTTTATGAAAGCCTAAATTTATTACAAGAGGTCTGGCTAAGAGCCCTGAAATTGAACTTATCACAAGAACAAGCATTTCTATGGCATTCTTGCTACAAGCCCTCACTGTTATTTTTATTTCCATGAATTCCTTGTTTCTATATCCTGAAAACAACACAGGTAAATCTCTAGTATTTTATGCATACTGAAAAGCCTATTAAGTGAAAGAAATACCAGAATAAATGGTCAAGTATAAAGAGGTGCTTTGGCCTACATGTTTCCCAGAAGTAATACAGCAAAATTCAAACCAACTGATTCCCCTGGAAAAACACTAATAGACATCACTGCAGCAATTCTTCAACATGTTTCTTTGTTTAATGTAGTTTCTGGAATAGCTTTTTAGAATGGTCTGCATGGAAATTACTGAAGGAAGGAGCTGTTACCTGAATGAAGGATACCAAAAATGTGGTAGGCAGATGGTACAGACATGTAGGATCTAATTTCTGACAGACTTCAAATGTGACCATTCAGCTGCTTTTAGATTGCCTGTGTGAAGATAACAGAAACACCTTTCTCTCCCTATAAATTTTGAACAATTTCTGAGCAAACATGTGAAATTTTGTTTTCTTTTGACAGAGAAAATTCAGTGGTGTTCTTACAGCTGTCTAAAATATTTGGATGTGGACCTGCAGTATACTTTTAATTTCATTTTCAAGTAGAAAATCCTTGCAGCTTGTGGGAAGTGGGAAATTTGCGGTCTTTTTGAAGAAAAGTAAAATGAAAAGAATTTTCTGGCTAAAAATGAGTAAAGATCAACATAACCTCTTTTGTTCACGGTGCAATTTTGAGAAAGCCATTCCAGGTTTCTGTCTGGCATTCTAGAATAACTGAGATGTGTGGATCTTAAGATATTCTCCTTTATTTTCTTATTTTTCCCAACTTGTTTATTTTGGATATTTCTATAACTGCCCTCTTACTTTTCTTTTTTTCCTTTTGCACTTCATTTGATAAATTTCAATCCTATGTCAGCATTTTTTATTCTTCTAAATCCCCCTCTCTTCCCTCATGATTTTAAACCGCTCTAGATTTGTTTGACTACTTTTCTTTTCTCTTGTCTTTATCCTCTCCTTCTTTCATTTCTTCTTTCATCTGTTTTTGCATAAGCTTCTTTTAAAAAAGAAGTTCTATTTCAGTTTCTCATATGCTTCCACCAAATGGAAGGTGGATAGACGAGGTAGTCAGGAGACTGCTGCTCTCTTGGTAGTTGCACAGAGAAACTGCTCGCTTGGGAAAGAGCTCTGATAGATGGGAACTGGAATACCAAAATGCAGGCTGCAGTCTAGCCAGCACAGAATAAAGCAGTGATCTCAGCTAACAGATACTGAAGGTTTTGGTTTTTATTATTATTATTTAAAAAAAAAAACCAAAAACAACTTCATTTCTGGGGGGGGCGGGGGGGGGGGGAGAGGAAAAACACACATGTATTTCTGAATATTGTGGCCTGTAGCTAATGGAGCTGTTGAAATATGGAGGAGGTGTAAGTTGGGGGGCAAACACAAATGTGGGCATCAGAAAGCACTTAGCTGTCTGAGTGCTGAGGTAGCACTGCATTTTGGTAGCCTCCTCTCTTCATTCTCTGAAGAACACTATTCCTATTGCAATTTCCTTTCTCAGTTTGCAGTTCCTTTCCTCCCCGATGCATCTCTGGCAGTCAGTATTGCTGTGTAGGTTTGAAAATTATACATATATTTTCATCAATGTCAAGGCTCTCTTGATATGCCCTGGAAAGTTTTGACAAATGAAATCGAGCTAAATATCAAGTGAAAAATTGTATCTTCCTGAGGTGGCCCTAAAAGGGAATCTGTATTTTTTTCCCCCACTATTTTAAAGATTGATGAACTTTTTGTTTTTGTTTTCAGCAGTTTAGACCTTTCAGTCTCTGGAGGCTACAGACCTCAAAGTCATCACCAAGTCATGTTAAGGCAGTCACCTTTGGAATCTCTGAGAAATTTTGTTCTGGAGCAGGACTGGTTGGTTGAATCAGCTTGTGTTGCTGAAACTATGTTGTGAGTTTCAAGCTCTCTTGGCAGGTGCTAAATGTCCTCACCAATCTTTAACTTCAAGATTTGTAAAAATGGGTCAAAAATGTGGTCTGCTGATCTGAAGACCATACTGTTTCATTAGTAAATGCATGAAATGGGCAGTTCACATGGGAAAACACTAGATTTGTTGTTTTGAATATAAGAAGCACTGGTTTCATTGTAGGTATTCTGCGTGAAGGAAAGCTGCATGGATAGCATTTTTAAGCTTGAAATAGTGAGCACAAAACTGTACATCTTCCAACGAATGATTCTTCCAGTGAATATGATCATGAGTGAATTTAATTCAAACATCAGTTCATTCTGATGGTGCATTCTGACTCTTTCTCAGATAACAGTAATCTGTATAGAATCAAAACCACCTTGTAGCTATATTTAAGTTAACAAAAATTGTACTATTTTACAAGAGGAACACAGCATTAAGATCATGTGTGAGTGTGACTTCTAGGTATGGACCAAATTCAAGGCTGGTGTTAACCAGATGCTAATTTGGTTCAGCCCAGTGAAGGTAATGGCAACAGAAGCTGCCCTGGGGTGTCTCTGTTTATGCATCTCCACCCTCCCCTAGGCTACATCCCTGGTTTAATCCCTCCCCTATCCAGCCTAGAAACACATCTCTTTTTCTTATTTAAGATTCTGTAGGCCCTTCATATTTAATATTACTATAAAGGAAGAAACAGAGCCCCAGGAGAAAGATCAGAGTTTCTGTTCTGTTGAGGCATCAGAGTCATTCTTCCTTTAATGAAGAGGAACAGCAGGATGGATAAAAATCAATGACTTAAAAATAAATTGGATTTTTAATTTAGGCTTAAAAAAATCTTTCTTGAGTAAGACCATTTAAAATTAAGTTTTAAACCTATAATAAGTCCAGTTTATTCTGATGTATTTAATCATTCAATGTTTAAAGAAAAAAATCAAAAAATGTGGTTTGCTGTCAGTTTTCACATCGGACCAGTGAATCGCTCTTTGTTAATGGTGCAGAGAAAATAGTTCTATGGTTTCCATTTATTCTCTTAATTTTGTTTGGTGACTAAAGTCAACATAAAGAAAATCTGGAGATGTTTGTCTTTACTGTGTACCCTTCAGTTACTTTCCTAAAAGACAAAATTTTTTCTTTAGAATAAAATATATCCATTTTGTCATATCTGGCACTCAAAGCACTAAAAAAAGCAGGTTGCCTGCTTTTCTTCTATCACCTCTGGTTAAAAATGAGGTGTAAGATAAGACCTAGTAGTTTTAAAACCTTGAATGATATGATAGCCAGAAACAACCATTGTGAGGTGCTTTAATAAGCATTTATTTACTGATTAAAATAACTAGTTTTAAATGTCAAATATATTTGGATAACTTTACGTTTTCCCCTTGAACACCTACAGTAATTTGTATTTATTCTAACTACTGATACACATTTCTGCAGGTTTTTTTTACATTCTATGATTGCTTTAATAAATGCTTATCCTTGGAAAACTACATATGCAGACAGAAGATGGCCAAAGTTGCTCATAAATTACCATACTTTAATAGGTACCAGCCTGAGATAGTCATCTTCTCTTTAGGAAAATAACTGAAGTATCGATGTAAAACAAAGCAAAAATAAGTCAGTTTTCTGCTTGCTGACTTAAAGGTTGTGATTCTCTATCAGGCTGCATTGTTCTGAGCCTTCAGAGAACTGAAATAAAACTCAACCCACAGGTCTAACTCAACAGGGTTTAATATGCAATCGATTAAGCATATGTGATAGCATGGCTTATCCATGTGAAAAATCACAGTTCTACTGCCTTTTGGCATGTCCACGTCAGCCTGAAAAAGAAGAGCACGTTCTCTAGAGGCCTGTCGTGGAGGAGGTGGTGAAAGATGTGTGTGTGATACTGTTGGGAGAAGGCTATGCAAGGAATGAGCATATTTTTGAGTTTGCACAACTGTTTGGTTTTGCTGCTTAAATCAATGAACTGAGACTGCCTGTTCTACCTCAGCAAGATACCGAGCTATTTGCACTTGACCATTATCTGGGTTGGAGGAAACACACATGAGCAGCCCCCACTGATGAGATACTGGTCTGCAAATCTGCAGAAGCAAACTAGAAACAGCAACTGGCAGAGAAATTCACCCAGCTTGAACAGCTCTTCATGGCATGAATTAAAATCCTGCCTCTTGTTTGGGAATGGTTTTGACACACACGTACTGCACTTGATACATTGGGTTTATTCCAGTTGCTTTCAGTGTGAGGAAATGGATACATATCCGTGGTTTTAGGGCCTGAGGATGTGCTAACCTTCCTCAGGCCTCACTGGAATTGAGGGTCTTTGCTCTAGCAAGCAAAATTCACTTTGAAGCTGAAGAGAGTTTTGTTCTGGCAGATCCTGAAAAAAGTAATGTAAGCTGTCATTCAGCACTGAAGGGTAAAGGCCTAATCTGGGTTTGGATTCTGATTTTAACAGCCATTATCTTTTCAGCATATGTGACATGGGAAACGGGAGAAAGCAAATAGTATTTCACAAAGCACTGAAGCTCCATGTTTTCACATGCAATTTAAGGATACAGTTGTTTCAGGATTTACCCCAATACAGGTTATTTGTGGGAGTAATAATTCTACTTACTCATCATCATCCTGTTTTGTTTCTTCTGTAAAAGGTTTTTTTCCCCTCTTCCCTGACTCCCATCCCCCTGTTGTCTTTGTGCCTGGTATTTTTCCACACTTTATTTCCTAAAAGACTAGCAGGTCTGACGATGCATTGTGATTTCTTTTCTACAGGGCTTTATGAAGGAAGCTGGAGGCAGTTCTCATTAGTCTCACTGACATCTTTTATCACTTATCAGAGGAACAAGCAAACGGAGAGCAATTCCTTTGATCATGGCAAAAGTAGAAAGAGTATTAAAAACCCTATGAAGATTCACTAAGTAGAAAGAGGAAAAGACAGTCTGTGGCATGTTTCAAAGAAGTAACATGGTTTAAAGTTGCCAGATTTGCTTGTATATATTAAAGAATTGTTAATGATGCTACATTTTACATGCATCCTAGGTTTTTTGATTTGTTTTTTTCTTTTTTTGAAAAAACAGGCAAAGGAGTTCTTAGGTAGAATAGATGGGTTAGATCAATTAGAAAGTATCTGTAAAATGTGAGCTGTATCAGAAAAGAATTATATGATTCAATGAAAATTGTTGAAAATAAAAATAAGGATGTAACAGTGGAACAATAGATTGGAGGAAAAAAAAAAAAGAAAAAAACTACCCTGCTCTCATGGGAGAACATTGAAAAATCTTAAGAATTCTTTTTCTTTTGGAGGCATTCTGTGGTGAATCAATGTGTTTGTGAAGACTTCATATAGGAACTGCAATGCTTGCAATTATCCATGTACACCTGACTGCCTAACTCTGACCTCAGAGTGCCATTACTTCTTCATTCTATGGAAAATATGATTTTTCTCAGTGGTTCTGAGTATTGATTCACCTAGTGTGTTGCCCTCATCGTGTCCCTTGCATTATTACCAACAGGGCAGGGAGAAAAGAGAATACTCTCCTACCCACAGCTATTGAGTGTTCTGTAGTCTAGGTCTACTAATGCTTTTCTGTGTGGCTGGAGCTCAGTTATCCACTGCTTATAAATCCCTTTGTGATTTTTGCATGTGATCAGCTCCTATCTTGAAGTATCAGATTTGAGTTGCACTTGAAAGCCCTTATCTTAAACTGTAAAAGTACAGAGACCACAATTATTTAGCCATTTTCTTCTAGCACAGACTCTGTCCCTGCACTGTTTTTTGCTACAATAGTTGATTTTTAACTATGTTGAATTTGATTTGGATACGATGCAATGTAGTGCACTTCTAGAGCACCTTCCATGCACACATCCCCAGAGCACTTTCTGATCAAGCTAAAATTAGCTCTGAACTACATACAAATTCCTAAAAGATTCATTTTAATAAATGGTAAATAGAAGGTAGAAATATATGCATTCAGTTCAAAGTTAAAGCAGGCAGAGGGACACCAGAGTAACAGAGAAAGATCTAATTCAGTATTTTCCTTTATAGCAGGCTTGGAGTGTGATGCTCCAGGTAGTGTGACATACTGTTGTAACAATGCTGACCAGAATGAGCTGTGTGGCTGCTGCAAATGACCTGGAGGTAGTAGGTGAAGTAATACATAGCTGGGTTATCATATCCCCATGTATCTACACGTTGTTCTAATGTTTGCTGCTTCTGGTAAGCAAACAAGAAAGCCACACAATTCCTTATGATATTTGGCCTCAGTCACAGTCATGCACTAGGAAGACAGGAGGAAGAATAAATAAATAGTTTTGAGGGATTTTTTTTTTTAATTTTCCAAAGTAAGGGGCTTGGAGATGAAGCAAACGCTGGCTGGTTTCTCAGGATTTTTTTAAAAAAAAAAAAAAAGGACTTGCCAGAAGTCAGGAGGGACAGGCTGATTCAGGGTGATGTGTTCAGCAGGAAGGAGGTTAAAAAAAATTAGGTCCTTTCTCAGATCTAGTGATCTTAATGAAAAACAAAACCCAACACCTTAACAACAGACTAGTATATAGCCTTTTAATCGGGCTGGTGGAAGTCCCAACCCCAGGGCTTGCCTTGGCTGTTTCCAGAGCAGTGAGACAAAGCCCGTCAGATATGTGGCAACCTTGAATCGTAGCAGTCAGGGCGGATGGCTGAAGGTCCTCTACATCAGGTAGGAAGGGCTTAAATAGCAGCGGACAAAAGGAAATTTTATAACCACACAGTTAGGAAAGACAGTGCTTGAAGTCTGGTGTTTGTAACAACAACAAAATCTGGAGAGAAAAGTCAGATTTGTAAGTACAACTGTGCAAGGAGACATAAGCGCCTGTAACCGTTGCTAATAGATTATGCAAGTAAGACATGTTTTCTGTGGTTCTGCAGAGATGTGTCTTCTAATATTTAACATCCTCAGCGTGTAACTGAAAATTTACTGCAGGGTGCTGCTCAGCTGTACTGCAAGGATAGCAAGGATGCATGTCTGAAAACTTGATCCTAGGCTGAGATTTTTAGCTCTCTAAGGCTATGTGTGCTTTTCCAAAATTAAGAATTACACCGAACTATGAAGACAAAATGTGGAGAAGGGTGTACATTCAGGCTGCAGTGTTCTGTGAATAAATCCCATCTGTGTCTAAGGAAATACCAACAATATTAGGAAGTTAGGGGCATCTCAGGAGCCTGTGCTGCTGCAGCCAATCCCTTACAGTGTTCTGAATTAATTTTCAAATGTAGCAACAGGGAGGTGAGAGATGGGTTTCTCAAGTGCTTTGTTTCCAATTTGGAGGCTCTTCCATAGCTAGCAAATCCAGACACAGTTTTGTTCCAAATATAATTGCAGTGTGTGAGGCAGAGAGAAGGTCTATTAAGCCGCGTGGTGACATTGTGAATGCAATGCAGAATAGCAGCTATAAATACATCCAGCAGAAAGATTGGACCTCTGGACTGATGTACAGACAATCTGCTGAGCTCTTCCATGTGCTTCCTCTGGCAATGGTTAGCTGTATAATCGTTCTTTGTCTCGGCATTCTACTTGTTTGGGTTTTTACTGTGTTTGCTGCTCCCTCATCTTCTTTATTGTTAGTGTCAATGGCATGCTTACAGGGTGGGAGAAATAGGGAGAACATGCTGAGATCAGATAAAAGGGTCTCACTTGCACTGGCTTCATTATCTGCCTCTTAACTTAGGCATTGAAGGGTCTGGGGAGGCAGCAGCAGATGAAGGCTGTTTGAGAGCACATCGTCTTCCCAAAGGAAAATGAATTACTTCCCTATACAAGAGATTTATATGGCAAATTAGGTCAGTTATCATTAAGCTACCTCACAGCAGGCAAATCATAATTTTAAATACATTTAAAATACAATATTTAAAACACATTCTGAAGATACAGTAAAAATGAAGTTTTTTACAGTTGCTATGTGGACCAGTCAGATGAACATATTAATCAAGGAACAATCCAGTAGGGCTCACTACTGCTTGTGAAGCCTGTATAATTTACACCGTTGTTTGTTTACTTGTAACCAAGTAGCCTCACTTCTATCTTCTCAAGATAAAAAAGAAATGTAAGTGCATAAACCAAACCCCCTTCATTTTCCTGTCACTCTCTCTGGAAAAAACATTTTACCTTAAAAATTGTCATGATCCTTTGTTCTCCAGAAGAGATAAAAAAAAAAAAAAAAGAAACTTATGCCCTTCCGTTCCCAGAGTTTGCCAGCATCAGCCCTAAGAATGCAGCCATCTGTTATGCAAGTGAGCTCTGCTGTCCTTGCCCACCCATTTGTTTGCTTCTTCCCAGATTTCTTTTTTCTCTTCATGATTCCCCAATAACACACTCTTCTTTCTTGCTGTGCCTTCTTTGAGCCTCTTCTTTTGATCATCACAATTTAGTTGCATGGCAGACTTCATAATCTCACAGGCACCAGACCCCTCTGCCAAGGTTTATGCAGATTTAAAGCTTGGATTAATCTGGCCTGGTATTTATAAAATGTTCTGAACATGGCAAGCACTATAAAAGCACTGTATATTATTACTGAGCCCATGGAAGTCCCCTGCTGCTAACTCAGCACACATTAAGCTGTCGTTCTGGAGGTGAGGTGCAGGGACAAAAACAACCAAATCCACGTCTCATCTTTGGAGATTGCACCTTTTTTCTCTCTTTGCTCTCTCTTCACTCTCTCCTTTCTCTTTCTTCTTTTTCTTCCACAATTTCTGGAAGAAACTGAATGGGAAGGGGGGAGACCGCCTTCAAAGTTTTCACCTCCTAAGAGTATTCTTTCAAAGATTTTGGCATAGTCATCCTTGCTTTTCACTGCTGCTGGACTGCCCAGCTCCCTCAAGCTGTTTCCTAAGCACTTTTGAAAGCTGGCAGCCTCTGCAGAAGCCTTTTAGAGGAAAAAAGTTTTGATGCAGGGGAGACTGCTCTCAGACTTTGGTCTGCAGCTCGCATGCAGTGGGGGGAGAAGGTAGGTTCCAAATCCAGGCTATCCCACAACTTGAAAAAATTATGAACACAACTCAGGGAACTGTGGGCCTCTGTTAGCCAGACTTATTGTGTTTTTCAGGAGCTACTTCCCAAATATTTTTGTTACTTAAAGCATAGTTAAAGACATGACTGGTGACTGCAATCCAAGTTTAGCCATCATTTCTTCCTTTACCTTCTGCATTATCAACAATGGGGAAAAGCTCAAAATGAAATAGTCTGTATTCACAGTGTTCGGGAAATATTTATGCCTTTATGGAAATAAATTAATGATGCTTTAAAATATTTGATAGTAGTCAGATGAAAATGTGATCAGCTCTCATTTTCCCACTGGGAGTGTAGCTATCTGAAATGGAGTCAATAAACTTTCCCCATTACTGTTCAGAGGGCGTTATGGGTTCATTTATTTTTACTTCCCTCCCCCCATTATTTGATAGTTCTTTTAAGAGTTGCAAGTTTTACTTAGTTCCTTTTGATCAGAAGGAAAAGGTACTGTAGGAACTGAGGCGCTGCAGTGGCTCTGCCTTTGAACTCACCAGGTCTAAAAGCCTGCAAGAACATTTTCTCTTTCAGCTTTCTAGCCAGCTCATAGAGCTGGCTGATAAAGGGGTATGTTAAATTGTCCTGAAGGACAGCTAGAAAGCTAGGTGCTACAGTCTGAACTCACAATGGAATTCACACACACACATGTATATATTTAGTTTAATCGTATTAACATGTAAATGTTAGACTTCAGAGGTTTTTTTTTTAATTTTCAAATAGTTCAACCTTTTTGTTTAAAACAAAAAGTTTATTTTCTATTCTCTTAAGCTTGAGGTTCTGTGCTCCTGCAAATGCTACAGCTCCATCTAGTGACCCTGCAGCCAGCTGTCAGGGAGGAGGCAACTCTTTCAGAGATTGTAAAAATTAAGAAAAAGGTTAGGATTTAAATTTTGCATTTTCAGTAAAATTATTCAGGATTTACTTTCAGGTGTCATAGTTTGAGTCTACTCTAACAGTGTCCAGAATGAAAAAATATTCACATGACACTAGTTCAGAGAGGTTAGTTGTTAGAGAGAGAACTTTTTGTCCATCAGTCTATTTTTCATTATTTTTTTTCCTTGCCTGAATAGTCACAGTTTTATAGATGTACTACTAATAAAAGAAGGTAGTATATATAAAGCTACATATGTGTATATATATAACCACATGGTCCCTGTGAAAATAGCTTTTATATAAATTTCTTGAAACATTTGGGAAGTATTACGCATCAAAACACCTAAATCTATCTGCTCCATTCACTCATTGATTCATCTGTCTGTCCATCCATCCATCATGTACATGGATTGTGCACGTTTATACAGACATTAGAACTTATAATGTAATTGAGAGCAGAATAATTTAATTTCACAGAATCACAGAATCTCTAGGTTGGAAGAGACCTCAAGATCATCGAGTCCAACCTCTGACCTAACGCTAGCAGTCCCCACTAAACCATATCCCTAAGCTCTACATCTAAACGTCTTTTGAAGACTTCCAGGGATGGTGACTCCACCACTTCCCTGGGCAGCCTGTTCCAATGCCTAACAACCCTTTCAGTAAAGAAGTTCTTCCTAACATCCAAACTAAAACTCCCCTGGCTCAACTTTAGCCCATTCCCCCTCATCCTGTCACCAGGCATGTGGGAGAACAGACCAACCCCCACCTTGCTACAGCCTCCCTTGAGGTACCCATAGAGAGCGATAAGGTCGCCCCTGAGCCTCCTCTTCTCCAGGCTGAACAAGCCCAGCTCCCTCAGCCGCTCCTCGTAGGACTTGTTCTCCAGGCCCCTCACCAGCTTCGTCGCCCTTCTCTGCACCCGCTCAAGCACCTCGATGTCCTTCTTGTAGCGAGGGGCCCAAAACTGAACACAGTACTCGAGGTGCGGCCTCACCAGAGCCGAGTACAGGGGGAACTTCAGTGTAGAAGGGGGAATTTCAGTGTAGTTACACTGAAATTTTAGTGGGCAATTTCAGTGTAGTTATTCTCTCACTGCTCTGACATGAAATTAGTGCCTTGTGTATCTGTATATACAGCAAATACAAAGTGTGATGAACATATGTTGTAATATGATCTTAATGCAAACAGGTTGGTTCTTTGGGATTCTCACCTCATTCAGATGGGAGTTGACATTCAGTATTTTACACCATTACAACTGTGTTTAGGTTTTCAACACGTCTTGCTCCTGCCTTTGATCTAATCAGAAAATAAACATTCTTGATTTGACTTGCTCAGCAGCTGTCTGAGCACAAAACCTTTCTAGATTGTGTCCTGAACTGGACTCCCATGCTGCTTGTATATATCTGTTGAACCAATAATATATTTAGCCTTATTAAGATTCAGGAAAGCAAATATTATCCTCCAGTGATGCAGCAGATAACAGCAGTTAATAACAAGTATGTGATAAAGATCACAGGATTCCCTGTAAACAAGATGCTGCATTGCACAGAGAGCATCTTGTCTGCATATGTTTCATAAGTAACTAGGCATCCTCATGGGCTTCTTTAGTTATTTTAGAAAGTTGTGTAAACAGCATTATCTACTTAATGTCCCAAATGATATAATAATTGATATGGAAATGGGGCAAAGCTCAATAGATTGTAGTACAACTCTCCATGGACTCTTGGAGATGATCTGCCCAGATTTTATTTAAATTTTCTTCTATCTTGTGTGTATGTAGCCTGTGGTTTGTTAAACATGCTAGGCAGATGTTGGTTGGACAACATTTTTTTTTTCTTTTTTTTTTGACCTTTTCTTTTGGGGAAAAAAAATGTAAATTTATACTTGGATGTTATCTTCTGTATGCTTCAGAGCTAAGTGTCAACGAGAAGAGTAAGATTGTATGGGAAAGCTCGGATGTATTGTGTGCTGTTTGTGTATGCTGAATGTTGAGGAAAGTGGATAATATTGGATTGTTAATATCTATGGTACTCTGTAGTGCCTGTCTGGTTCTTCTAGCTTACAGTACAGGAGCAGGGGAAAGAAATAATGCAGTTCTAAGAATTGCTTAAAACTGGAAAATGCATTTGAATATATTTTTCTATTCCTTCTCATGAAAAATGATATTGAAGCCTAGAAATTTTTAATATATTCTAAAAGCCTCTTATACAAGGCTTTCTCTCTTGGTATTTTCATGAAAAATAGCAGATCAAATATTTTCTGTATTCACTTATTACTTCTTCAAATGTATACAACAGGTTTATTCAAGTATTTTTCCTTCCACAGACATTGTGCACAACTGTCTGATGTATCTGATATCAGGCAAAAATAAAGCTTTGTTGTGGTTGACCATGCAAGATGAACTTAATAACATAGAACTGTGGTGTGTCTCTATTTTGCAAAGCTGTAAAGCCAGCGATGCTTAACTATATCTCCAAACAATCTAGACCACTGTATGAGACTTTGAGAAATTTACTTTTCTCATTTGTACCAGCATTTCCCAAGCTGTAAAATGGTAATGATGATATATTGGAATATACTGATAAAATAGAGCTAAAACATAGCTTTATAGAAGAGGGTACCTGCTTACCTGGCTACATGTTTTTAATTGTGGAAGACTGTCACATGTACATGCAGAGGGAACCTGTTCCTTTCAGGCTGTCATTCCAAGTAGAAGATAGAAGGGTCAGTATGGGAGCAGAAGTGCCATTACCATTACTTAAGTGAAAACAAAACAACCAAAAAAAAAAAAGGAGAAATTGACTTTTTGAAATGTGAGTAAATGAAAACCAAATTCTTTCAGCACGTCTGACCAGTTTCTGAGTGTACGTAGCTCTGAAATCAGAACTGGCCGATTCCTTGTGGACCTGATGAGGCAGAATCTCCTCACTGTGGTAAATAGACGCTTTTGTACCTTCTCTAATGTATAAGGAAAGTAATGTCTGATTCTAAAATAAGACAGCATTAGTAAGAAACTATGCAATCAACAATAATCATCCAGGTTTGACAATTTACTGCCTCTTAAGTTCTCTTCTGTTCCAAGAATATATTCAAGAAATGAAATGTCTTGTATAAATCAAAACTGCCTCCATCTTAATGCATGTTTCTAAGTTAAACATTAGTCTTAACTTATTTGGTCAAGTTTCACAGCTTCTTTATTCAGTGACCACTGAAAACCTGGTTGAGGAAACATTAGCGGGGAAGTACTGAATGAGGAAATAGAGGTTAAGTTACTTGAGCAAAGTTCAAACGAAGTCTGGGGAATCCAGGCCCATTGGGTTCCTGTTCGCTGCCATCGCCATACTAAGTTTCCTTTTTGAGGAAGTCTCAGTGCAGATGAAATTGCAATCAGGCCTTTAAGCAAGGTGTGTTCTTCTTGGGTTGCTCTGAAGGTGGATGCTGAGGAATGATAAAAAGCTGACTGTGGCTAAGGGGTTGCCCCAGATGCACCAAAAAGGCTCTGCATCAAAAAAGTTCAGTATGGGGAAATTATACAACAGGCACATTGCTCTTTCTTTGCACCATTCCTGTATTTTTTGTTCATTATCCCTACAATACAAAGAGGAGAATAGCATCTGTCTTTAGGTGGATAGGGACAAAGTGACTTGTTCTAGGAGCATCTTGCTGATATAACTCTGCTAATATATTATATGGAAAAGCATTCTCAGAAGGAATTTGGCTTCTACCATCAAAATGGTATTTTTTTGGCAAAGTTTATTTTAGTGCCTTTTAGATGGTGTACAATTTTCTCTTTGCCAAATTGCACCACCTCATATTCTTAATGTGCACTGCCATGCCAACAAAAATTGGTGAGCTTTGGATCACTTAATCCTTCAGAGATGGAAAGTTGCAGCATCACCACAAGTAAAGGTTAAGGAAGATCTCTCTGATGTGCTGCTTTCCTGGTACTTGTCTTTGCTAGCCAGCATATACTTATGGACCCACTAATCTTGTAGTCAACTGTAGGACAAGGGTCTGTGTACACAATTAGCTATTCACACAGTCTCACAGGAACCTGAGGAGAATCCAAGGCAGCTGTGCCTGGGATGTTGCACACAATGAGGGGAGGGAACAAAAGGGGGAAAATTGTTTCCCTATTGTTCTGGTCTTTCACCACAAACTACTGTGGAAGTGGAGCAGCATCATGGCCATGCTTCCTTTCTGCCTTAACTCCAAGCTGCCTGAGCATGGTGCAGGCTGCAGGCATGCTTCTTTTGTCACTGCTTTGTCAATGATTGAGACATGATCCTAGAAGAAAGTGTTGGTCCATTTTGACTGTCCTGCAATATGGTATGTTGTGGGAAGATTAGTCCTTAAGTCTCTTAATTACTCTTAATTCTCTTACTTTTAATATAACTAGAAAAAAAAAATTATATGTCAAATATTATAATCCACATATTTTGAGTTTAATGCCTAGCTGTTAATACCTACTTAAAATATTAACTTTCCACTCTAGACCCTTCTATGATTCTGTATTTTTTCCAAGCCGTTCACCTTGTAACAATGCACAGTAATGTTTTTCAGGTTGAATGCATTTTCAAACAGCTGATTCTTTTATATGTCTGGGAGGCAACTTATGAATTAGGAATAGCTGTATTAAACGATGCAGCTGTGGTGCATGTAGTATTTCTAGCTGGAGCACAGGCCTTGAAATACTCAGCGGACTACATTCTGCAGAAAATAATGACCCATGCTAGCATGACCTGTTAATTACAATATTTCTAACAATTAATTTACCAGATTATTACCAGCATATGGGAAAAGTTTTGAGAATGACAGAAGCAGGTAAACACAGGCTTTTCCATTTGTTAGGAAGCTTTCACAAGAGTGTTAGGGCCAAGGTAAGTGTAGTATTCATATATGTGGATTGGGTCCATCAAAGAATTAGATGTGATATTGCAGAGCCACCAAAATGATAGCTGTATGGTGTACCAGGCTGTAAAACTAAGGCAAAGTCCAATTTACATAAACCTCTGAAAGACAACAGAGAAGCATGTGCTTAGGATAGATTGCTCATTAATCATGTGTCCCACAGCTTGATAATCAGAATTAAATGCTATCATTATATTAGCCAGATGTTCTCCTCAGCAGCACCCTTCAGTGGTTCCTTTCCACTATCTATGCATGGCATTTGGAATGAATTTTTTACTCAGATCAGAGCTATTCTTAAAAATTGCCTCAGACAAGAATATGCCTTCAATGCAAGTCATAAAACTGTGTCAGCTACAAAAGGGAAACGAAGCATATTCTCTCACCTCTGATGGCATGACCATCACTTGTATTTTTTTTTTTTCACTCCTACCAAAGTTGATTGCAAACCTTCCCCCAGTTCCTCCCCCAAAAGAACGTGACTTCAGTAGGAACAGGACCAACCTCAGCATTCTCAGAAATTGAAAAATGTTGTTTGACTGGGCTTCAGCTGGAAGAGTAAAAATCAACATTTGGTGTCTGAAAATGTGTCCTTTACATATTTTTCTTCTTGAAAGGAAGTAATTTCCCCAAGAGCAAGCAATGCCTCTGATTCTGCAGATTCTTAAGTGCTTTATTCATTGTATTTTCCTATTCTAGCTATGCATGCATACAAAGTGGGCTATGTTCAAAATATTGTCAAAATAAGCAAATTAAAAATTACTTTTAGTTACAAATTTCTTTCCAGAAGTCTTAAGCTTAGGTGCTTCTCAAATCTGTAGAGTAAATATAACATTTTCAAACATATGCTAATGTTGACATATATATATTTGTTCTACTAGTTTAAAGTTATGTTACCCTAACAGGTAATTTCCAGTTATTACTCTTTCAAGTTACTGTGTTCAGGAAAAGGAGCAGGCAGCTTTGCTATTTAATTAAATTATTTCTTGTATTCATTGTACATACTCCCGAACTGCAAGTTCTTTCAGGGAAAAAACTCGTACAGGATCTTTTTTTGCCTTCCATTCTTCCAGTTTCTCTTGCAAAGACAGAAAATCCTTTCCAAGTTCATATGCCAAAGTTATCATTGCTTCTAACAGGGGAATATAATACTTGTGACTGTTATGTACCCGAAGGCGTGATAGAGCTTTTTCTCCATATTCAAAGGCACTTGCTGGGTTGTCCAGGTCCTTGTAGCACACCACAATAGCACAGAGAGTAGGGACAATTGAGACAGGGTTGCCTCTCGTCAGCCTCTCCTGCAGACCAATGACTTCTAAAAGGATTTCCAAAGCTTTGGTGTAGTGGCCACCTCGCAGGCAGCCGTATGCTTCCTGAAGCTCTGGCTTTGTTAAAAAGTCAATAAATTTTTTTGATCTTCGGATATATTTCATAGAATAAAGACGCCTCAGGTAGTCCTTAAAGGCTAGTTTTCTCTCATTGATTATTTCTTCTGTGAAGTTCCCTGTTAGGGCTTTTTTGGGAAAGGTCACATCTTCCAATTCTTCACTAAAGTCCTCCAGAAGATTTCTGTGCAGTTTCTCAAAATCTGAATAACGCCGTTCAATTACAGACTTGTTGCTGTCAAAGCTTCCTGTCTGCAAAATTATGATTTTATACATCTAAACACAACAAAAAAAGAAAAACAAAAATGAGAAGGACCATCCTAGCCCCAGTGCAGCCACGTTTTGGGTCTGTTACTGCTTTGAGAAGATTGTGATTGTATATTCCAACAGCTGAAACCTTCCTTCACCACTTTCATGCATATAATCCTGTATATTCTTTGGGATTGTTGTGCAGTTTCTAAATTAATCACTGGCTAGGATTACAGAGTATGCTCAGTGTAGGGCTGATCTTTGAGATCTGTAGCCATTAAAGTAATAATTCCCCCCTCCAGCTGTTTTGGACTTTGGCACCATGCTTAGCCTTTGCATGTAAATGAGTTGTAGATAAACAAAGTACTAATGGATCCCATCCTGCAAAGTGCTGACAATGGTGAACTAGCAGACTGAAGCACGTAAAATCACTTACAGAGCCTTACAGAGCATTTCTGTAGCTATGCTTGCTTCTAATAGCCATGGCTGCTGCAATCAATCATCATCAGTGAACTGAATGGATATCCCAGACTTAATATTGAACTTAATGTATTTTCCATTGGTGGTAATACACAGAAATTATGTTTGTATCAGACATTTCTAGGATTTGGGGGCATTATTAATGCTGTGAAAGAAGAGGGAATATTTGGCAGTAACATTTGGTGTATGCAAAAATAAGATGGAGCAAATCCAAAGTCTCATTTGCCCTTTAAATCATTGTCCTGTTCAAATCCTGTTCGAACTTTCTTGGCATATATAAATATACTGCAAAAAGGTGACATTTCTACAAAAATCTGTGTTTGTTAGCCAAAATCCTTCATTAACAGCAATGCTGTCCCACATTAACAGTTCTCAAAAGTCCATCTTCCTCAGCTCTTTTCTGGCCTCGAAAAGAAAATGACTATAATAAATGTGATATTAGCAAAATAGCTGCAAAATAAAATTGAGAGTTGTGTTGTACAGATACAGTCTCCTTTGGGCCTGATCCAAGCACCATAATGTTGAAGAAGGGCCAAATACCTAATATGCATAAACCAGTGGAGCTCCACTGCTTTGCTGTGTCATTGTGCACCAGCTAAGGGCATGGACTGTTGACCTTGCTGGCTTTTGGATGTTCACATTCAACTTCCCACTGAATTATACAAGAGCTGGAGCAGTTTTACACACACCAATTGTTTTCTGTGCTGGTATAGAAGGGTGAAAACTAGTACTAGCACTAGTGTCATTCTGATCCTCTTCCTTGATTTTCCTTACAGAGAAATTCTCTGTATTAATCTTCATAAATGATCTTTACAGGCATTTCTTGAAAGGTTTCTAAATTTGATCTGACTCCTCTGATCTCTTTTCATTTCTAAGCACTGTGACGTTTTGCTATATTTTGCCGTGATCCCTGCTGAAAAGTGTATATACTCTTGATGCATATCCAAAGCAATCATAAGTTATCATTTTATAAAGGGCAGCTAAGTGAATAATTTACATGTACTTTTTGTGTGAGTGTAGTGTGCATGAGAAAGAGAAGAAATACCATTTAATTAAACTGTCATTCAAATTGGCTCAATTTTGTTGTAATGTAAATTATTTTGCCTAGGCTTGTGACTTAACAACTAGGTTTAACTACTTGCACGTACGCCAACCTGATAACCTTGTCCTCATACAGCTGTACTAAAATATTCTTTAATTATTCAATAACTTGGATACTCTTGAGGGTGTGTAAGACAGGAGCATCAAAATAGGTGTGTATAATGTGCAACAAAATATTTGGACAATCTCTAGAACCTGCTTTAAACTCTACTGAGCTGCATCACCCAGGATCAGTGTCACCAGTATGACTGTTAGCATTTTTCATCTGCAGATCTCAGAGATTGTTGCAAATGAGGAAAACAACCCTATCTGAATTTCACTGACAAGCACTGAAGAAGACTTGCTCTAGATCAGTCCTCCAGAAGTCCAAGAGCAAAATCAGAAATAATAATAATAAAAAAACCCTAAGTCTCAGTGCTGTGAGAAAAGGTATGAAAATCCAACCCATTCTCCTGTTCCTGTCCCTCATACTTATGCTTCACCTTAAAAATATGACAGAAATATTCCATCTAATGGAGCTCTAGGTAGGGAAGGGAAACAATCCCAGAAGAGATCTAGCTGGAGGATGTCTTAAATTTTGTCTACATCAAAGAATTTTGCACTTGTGCTAACATAAATTTCTGATGTGGAGGTTATATAAATACCATGCAGCTGTTACAGCATTCTAGCTCAGTGCCAGTGTAACTGCATTGATATTTTTGTACTTGTGTGAATTTCTTTAATGTTGACAAGCCTCTGGATACTCAAGCTACTAATTGACTTGATATTGCTTTCCCACTGCTGCAGGTTTTATGAACTGATTGTCAGAGTTTTTTTTTTTTTTTTTTTTTTTAGGGGCAGATACCACCAGCTATGCCCTTATGAACAGTGAGAACAGGCTCTACTCAGTATGATCACAGCTTGCAGAACCTGGCCATCAGTGAGGTCTTCATGCTGTGTGCTGTGCAGACCCCTGTAGAGTGAATAAAAATTAATGATCTTCTTACATATTAATTTTTTCACTTACCACATATTTAGATAAGTGGTGCTCTACAATTCTGGTTGATGGGATTTCAAAAAGGAGTTTGACCTGTATGCACTGGCTTTTTTCATTCCTCCAGTATTCCTGAAGCTCCTTAGTGGTCATTGAAGAGTTGGGACTTAGGGATGCATTAGAATCTAAAACCAATATATAAAATATTTCAGATTATAACCTTTGCATTTGAAAAGACTTCTACATGTTTATTGTGAAAGCAGAGCTTAGAATTTCTGTTGCCATAACAGCAAAACCTAAAGAATGATTCCACTGCTAATAAAGACTGCTTCAGGTTCTCTAAGGAAAGCTGTTGTGCTCTGAAATTTGAAAGACACTACATTGGCTGCAGAATATAAATTTAACTTATTATGGAAAAATATTGACAAGAAGTATTGTATGTCTAGGATGTAGCCTCAGGTGCCATGCGGGCAGGAGGTAGGCCTCAGCATCCCAGCTGAGGCCCAGTAGGCCTAAAACCCTCTGACTCACTGTTTTGAATCAGATGCTTCTCCAGCCTTCTTCCTTGCTAAGAGGATGATATAATACAATGCAGATGCAAATTCAGACGTATATTGAAATACTGACCATATTCAAATATCAGGACTGTACAGTAACAGGTGAAAGCTGAGAAACATGAATGCCCTAACCTTAAAGAAGAAACTCAGATAACCAGCTTAGCTGAGGGAGGAATTGTCACATCCTCTTTTCTTTTGTAGCTGAAGTGATGCCACAGTGATATTTGTATGTGCAACTCCCTTCCTTCCTCCACGCATAGTCACATACACAGACACAAAATCCCCACCGTATATGCATATGTAAAAATGAAGCTTGGCTGGTTCGCTTACAGGGGAATTTGATGAAGCTTTTCAGAAGTGTGATTTCTCTGCCTTTGAAATATAGCGACAACAGTTTTCATCAAGTGGCATACAGCCTAACAAAGTGGATAAAAGAAATGGAGTAGTGGGCACAGCAGTCTCAGTTTCCTCTCAGTAATGTCTCTGTCAACACACTCAGCTGAAGTCAGCCTGCAACATGCAGACAATGGAAGTGAATGACCACAAGTGAATGGGAGGATAACTGCTTGATGCAGAAACAGGAATGTAAATGCACTGTAGTACTCCATCAGTAGCCCCACTTTTACATGTTGTTAATCATTTGGTCATACAGTTCTAAATATCAAGGCCTGCAGTGATTGGCTCAATCTCTGTAAAACGTTATTTCTTGAGAGAGAGGTGCTGTTTATGATAGCTTTGTAGGCTGAAAATCTTGATGAAATTGCATATATTATGAATTATATTTAACATTTTATTAAATAGTGTGACAGTAATCTTAGGGATAGTAGAAGTCCAATGCTGCTTCTTCATTGGGCATGTGAGAAAGTACTGCTTGAGATTAGTTTCAATCAAGTTCTTGGTGTCCTTAATGACACTGCCAAGAAATTCAGATTTTGTGATGTACAGAAAGAGTGCTCCCAAGACAGGCCAACTGATGAGCATTGTTTCGGTCTTGGGTGTGTAAATTTATTCTGGAATAAATTTCAGGTACAAGAGATTTAGAAGGAAAACTGTATGTGTGTGTATCAAGAAGTGCATCTGTTTTGCTATTGCTACGGTATTATTACAAGTTCAATCAAGGGTTATTTTCAGTGGAGTAGGCAATGAAAATTTGGACTATTGTAGTAAATAAAGTGAAGTTTTTATATAAGCGGTCAATAACTACATAAGAAATAAAATGAAAGGATAGCATCAACCTTGGAGGTCATCTTTTTTTGGGTTTTCTTTGTTCACTTGACAAGAAATTTCAGCTTTAGGTTGATTTTGTTCTTCATCAAGAGAAGCAGTCGTAGAAAACATAGTAATCCTGCTCACAGCTTCCAACAGCCCCCTTTCTGCTGTGCAGTGTGTGTCTTCTTCCATTGCAAAGCTGTCGCTGAAAGATTACAAAAAATAGGACATTTCTTAGTAGCATGCCTTTAGAGGATCTAGTCTGGTTATCTTTTTCGTTGGCTTCCTCATCGCTTTCTGTGAACATGTGTGAGGGCACAGTAGTTTTATGAAAACTAAAGTAATAAATTGAAATATATACATAGTTACCACTGAAGAACTATTCTTATTAATATTACCACTGAAAGTACTTGGACATTTTTTGGCAGAGTAAAATCAAACATGAAAATCACAGTAAGTTATGTTAAATAGGATTAGGTACATAGCTCCTTAGTTACCTATGAGGATTTTGCCATAAACTTCAGTGAGAGCTGATTTTTTCTCCTGAAATCTGATTTATTATATATATTTTTTTGCCCCACACCTCACAAGTACTAGTTCACGTGGACTCAAATCTTGGAGATTATCAGTATAACTAGCAGCCTGGCTCTCTTATACTGCTGGAGATGACCATTCTCAAGACTCCAGAACTTACCATCTGTTCTTAATTACTGTGTTGGCCTATAAGGCAAAACAAGGCGCTATCTGAAACAGCATAATATTTTTGTTTTATTTCACAGTTTCAAGTTCTCTCCAGAGAGACTTGTCACTGTACTGTGAGAGAATAACAACTGAGTTTGACAATGGCTAGGTGGAAGGCAAACCGAGGTTTCTAATTATTATGCACAAGCAGTCTTCCTTTACTTCTTTTAGTCCATACACTGCGCTTCTAGTAGATTTGTAAGTCTGTTCTGCTAGGACTGATATTTTGCCATGTGCTTATAAAATGCTTAAATCAATCTACTACTCCATAGACTGGATTGGCTATTCTGCCACATAAATGTCTCCTTAAGATGTACATTTTATGAAAAAAAAAAAATAAAAAAATACTTCTAATGTCATTGTATTCTACCAGCACTTTAGAAAGTTTTAAGAACATCCTAACCACTTTGCCAGGGTGCTGTGTTCAGTTAGTTACCATGAGAAGTGTTGCTTACAGTTTATGCAATGGGTGAAAATCAAATAACATGAAAATCTACTCTAAAAAAGTGCAACTCTCCCTGCTCGAAATGTAGAAATAATGCCCAAGGAGAGGTTATTAAGTAATGAGGGGGTTTAGGACAGAGGTGTTACTACATATCATTTTGTCACCGCTTGTCTACCACACAGTTATGCAATGCCAGTTACAGAGGTGAGGAAACTCCTTCAGCAGAGCTATTGATTTCTGGCAAACTACAGGGCTGTAAAAAGAAAAGCAATTACTTTCCTCACTGGAAATAATGGAAATGCTTTCCTCTAAGCAGCCTTTCCTCTGCCTGGCTTGGATAAACAAGAACATACATATCATCATCCTCATTATGAAGAGCATCATAGAAGCCCTTAGTTTTGAACTTTGGACCAAGGGGTAGAAGTTTTCACTGTTCTTCTATTACTTTCCAAGATGTCGTTTTTGAACAGTAAGAGTGGCTGATTATTTCTATCTGCTTATCCCTTTAGATATTTGTGACAGTTTATCCCAAGACTGTAAACTTTCAAATATTTTTTTGAATGTAATCTCAAAATACCAGATTAAATGAGGCATCTGAAAATGGCCAAATTTAAATAAGGACGTTTTTCTTAGTTGTGAGTTGGCATAACCTAATAAGCAAAATTGCATTTATATTCAATAAATATATCTTTATATATCTACAAACTTTATATACATAAATATCTGTGTGTATGCATATATAAATATCACTTTAAAACATGATTTATCTGAGCAATACAACATACTTGCATATAGAGTGATGCAGAAGTGAATGGTGTAATATACAAGTCTTCACGTATATGCATTGAAAATTATCCATGCTTCATAACACTTTACAGTGACTTTTTGTTGGGAAAGTTAAACTTTAACTAAGAGACTATTTATTTTTGCATATAAAAAAAGTCCAGAACAACATAAGGAAACCTGCAATAAATGACACAATTTTACTTTGGCCAGGTACTCCTGCTCTGTATCAGAGTAAATGTCACTCAGACTGAGTTAAAAGTATCGGCAGAAGCCAAAGTGCACAGAAAACTCACCTGGGAACTGCCAAGGAGATTTTAGTTGTGGTGCGTGGGTAGTCTGTACGAAGTCATGAGCGGCCTGCTTTGCATTTTCAAAATGCAGAAAAAATATGTCTGTGTGTGCTTCTAGCAGGCACATTCTGTGTTTTACAAAAAGGAAGGAAGAAGTCTTGATTAAATCAGACTTCCTCATCCAATTGGCTTACTGCTTCGGTGCTGACTGATTACACATGTAATTTCCTATCTGCTTCGAACAGCCTGGCTGCTGTCTGCAGACAAGATGCAGTGATGCAGCTCCAGCCACAAGGGCACTTTTGCAAACCCAAATGTCAGTATTACACACGCAAACACAAAGTGGGAAAGAGCTCAACAGTAAATGCAATTACAAAATCAATGAAAACTTGTCCACGTGGATTTCTGACCATTCTCCCACCCTCCCTCCCCCCCCCCCCAAAAAAAAAAAAAAAAAAAAAACACCGAAGAAAAAAAACATGTATATGTAAATGCACTTATGTGGAAAAATATGCCCTGTAGGACATCTTTAAAATACAAACAGCATCCAATTCAGGAAAGAAAATGCAGATGGTACCACAATTAATAGCCTCGTTCTATGTAAAATTGCCCTTCTGACAGAAATCCTGATTCTGCACAGTGCTTAAGCATACGATTAATTTCAAATATCTGCTTAATTGAAGTTCAGAAAGGAGCATTATCATATTTGACATGACGACTAAACTTGAAATGGACTTATGTGTGTGCCTAAAATTAATCCTGTACTTAAATTCTTTGTTGAGCTGAGGACAAAGTGAAGAAGAATGATGCATTAATCCACATGTCCATTGGCCCAGATGCTTCCTTTTGTAGTTCACTTCTCTTTGGAAATTTGCTTTAAAACACCAGGATAGCTATTTCTGGGGTAAATAGTATGGACACTCTTTTTTAGTAATGTAATTTTCCCGGTTGCCAAAGCTCACTCACTGAAAAAAAACAGGACATTTTAATGCAGCACTAATGTGGGAGGCAAACATCCAAAGGACCACATGGATCCTGCCCCACACATTCCTTTAGAACAACAATTTCAAATAATATAAAACCAGGGCCATAAACTGCCAATGCCTCTCTTCTGCTTTATTCTCAACGTAGAACAATGCCAACTTTAACTTGGACTCTGTCTAAATGTAGAAGTTTTGCCAAAATAGCTGTCAGAACGATGAAAAATCACTCCCATGCAGCTACAGCCATACTGGCAAGACCCCTAGCATAGATGCCGTTATATTGGCAGAGTCCTTTAGCCCATTTAGCATGTTCCATGCGGAAAGTGATTTAAGTTACACCAGAAAAGAAATCTGTGCTTGCCAATACAGCTCTAAGGTGTAGCTGTACCAGCCAACTCTTTCAAGTGTAGACAAGGCATGGGCTTCTGGCTCAAGTCTTATTCCTTTAAAGTTAGATTTATGGGTTTGGTTACAATTGTGAACAAAAACCAAGGGGGATTTCAGTGCATTTCACCCCTGCTGACAGTTCACAGATGTATTTGAGCTTTGAATTCTGAATCCGCTAATTTATGTGTTGCCAAAAAGCAATGTATTATTTTGTGATGCTTAGTGCTATTGTCCTGCTCTTGATAAAGCTGAAGGAAAAGCGGAAAGTGTATTTTTCAGTACATGAAGAATGACCTCTGTGTTCAATTATTTCAGAATAAGCACCTTCTAGTCAAATTAACCTGGATGATTAAAAAAAAAAAAAAAAAAAGTGAAATCTGTTATGAACATGGCTGACTGATACGGAACAGTTTACAAATCGAGGGTGTTCTGTGGGAATTCTGTCTACCTCAGAAGAGCCAGCTGTGGCAGGTACAGGCAGATCCTGAACTGGTGGCAAGGGAACATCCCCAGGGCTACTGCTGGCCTCATGCTCAGGAGCTGTGATAGCCATTGCAGGCCTCCCTGGCTGCTCCTCCCCATCCTGCTCCCATCTGCTCAGGTTTTGTCCAGACAGCCCCAGGCCTTTACCTGGACCAACTGTTGTTAGTCTGGCAGTATTTTACTTTTCTTATTTCCACTTGATTAGCACGTTAAAAACAAACAAAAAAAACCCTACAACATACAGTGGTGTTTCTAGCAGAATGTACAACGAATATCTCTTCATATTTTTAGTTTCACTTCCAGCAGTCAAATACCGAGTAAAGGGTTAAGCAGCAGAAAAGGGGATTTTTCACAATGGCAGCATACTGTTCTGAGATTGGAAAGTGCACTTACACCATCAGTTTATTTAACTATTCATAAAATGATGGTAAACGTTTATGAAAAAGCGTATTCTGTCACATTCAGTGATGGAAAAGGGGTTTTCATGCAGTGGCTTACTCAGAGTTTGTATTCTGTGCAGGCACTGACTTTGTCTGGCATACATAAAGAGCACAACATTAAGACACGTTTACCGAGGGATACGGAAAAAGAATGCTCTGCAGTAACACAGGAGCTAGGCAAGGTTAAAATTGTAACACTGCAGTGCATAAAAGTGGTTGTCATACAAGTTATGTCCTCCATACATATCTAAGATGGAAGGTCCCATTTTACAAAGAGTTCCCTGGAAGCTTATGTCTAAAACTTGCTAATTAGCCACCAGATGAGCAAGTCTTGTGGTGCCACATTAAGGATGCCTGTATCCCAAGACCAGCATTCATGCTTTTGATGGTTTAAGAACCAGAAGGGATGTCTACAGCAGTGTAAAACATCCTGCCTTGATTTGGGCAGTTAACGTTTTCCCAATGTGGTAGACTACACAAACCCAGACAGAAAAAACATTCAATCACAGAACACAAAGCTGGTATCAGCTTGGGAAATGATGTGATAAACCAAAGTTATGCCCAAGCTGCAGTTTACTGCCAGGTTTGTCCTGCTGTAATGGGCATAGCAAGCTCCTATTCAAGTAAGAGAATGTGGCTGTAGTCTTTCTGTTACAAAATCCTCTTCAGCTTCAGCCCTATGAAATACAGCTTCAGGCTCCCTCCTAGGGCCCGTATGGCTTTTCGCTCTCAGGCTCCAACCTATGTAACTAATCCTTATTTATTTTACCAAATCATTAATTAGAACTGTTGGTAATGAAACAAAACAAAACAAGGGGAGGCAGAAATACCTAATATATTTACCCAAGACCTCTTTTACCACACAACTAATATTTTGAAAGAGTGCTGTAATGTTATCTTTGATGCTTCTACAATAACTTTTCATTTTTTTATTTTTTTTTTTCAAACGCAACAGCATAAGTAACGTCTGTTTCCATGTTTGAAGTAGGAGAAATACTTAGCTGTTCTGTACGAATATTCTGCACTTTTGGGGTACTGTGATAAATGAACAGCATCCTGGCATAGCACAAACTACTGTTCCATGTTATTCATATAATGTTTAATTGTATGATACTATGTCTTTTGAAAGTGGAATTTGTTTACCATACTTATAAATTACAAAACATGTTTCTTTTATCAAGAGTGCAGTTTAAAAAAAAAAACAAAAACAAAAACAAAAAAAAACACCAACTACCTTGCCATTTAATGGCAAGTATCTTGTGCTGGTGTTACAGACAGGGTTTTTAACATGAAAGAAATGCAACAGGCCCATTTTACACTGCCAAAGCCCTGTTACCACTTTACAACTCCTTTATTACTTCTAAAGGAGTGCAAAGGAGCTTTAGAGTAAATAACAGTCATAGTCTGTCTTTCATCTGCAGTCTGTCAGAGAGACAGAGCTGTACTGCAAGCCCAATGGGTCAATAGGATATTAACACGGGTTACATTTCACAAGTGCTCTTCTGTCTGCAGGACAGATTTTCTAAATGGTGTATGTTGGTCATTTTCCCTGCTGAAGTAAGAGAGTTAAGTACATAATTACTTGGACTAGAGAAATATTTTTAAATATTTGTTGTTGAGTTACTAGGCATACCATATATAGTTATTCCTATCTAATATTTTGATATTTTATTCTTATAATGTCTGTCAGCTTTTCTTATTGTATGTGATTATAGTATAGTTAATACTTATAGTCATGTTCCTCATGTAATTTATTTATACCCAAAATGTAAATATCACAAAATTTGGGATAACAGGACTTAGAGCAGACGTACTGATGCATTTTGTAGTAGTATAAAAGGTGGCTCAACAAATGGAGGAAAATGCAGCCGGTGTGTAGAGATGGCCACCCTGAGGATTATCAGAGCATAGCTCGGTTTTACTGACTGTCCTTCTGCACAGTGAAGGAAAATAACGCGTAAATCTTAGTATTTTTCCACCACCACTTATTCTTTGCAAATTAAGTATTACTTTAAAGGGGAATTCTACTGTTACGTGTCTAAATAAATGATTAGCGGGAGCTCTCGCTCCATAACGCATTGACACTGGAGGGGTTTCCTCAGCCAGCCCCACACCGCCCTGTGGTGTCTGACACCCCCCCCGCCCCCCAGCCGCATCCCGCAGGCCCGGCCACGCCGTGTCCCTCCGCCCGCCCGGCCCCGGCCCGCCCGCGCAGCCAATGGGCGGGCAGCGGCGCGCTGCGTCACCCAATCACTCCTCCCTCCCGCCCTCGTCCTCTCGGCGGCCAATCGACGCCCTCCGTGGGGAACGCTCCGCCAACCGCCTCTTCCCGACCTCCCCACCCGCCCCGCCCCTCTGCCGCTCACACAACCTGGATGGGCTGGAAAGCCCCGCAGCGCCCCGTCAGCTGGCGGCGCTCTCGGCCAATAGCACCCCGAAGCGCTGACTACCGCGCTCTCTGATTGGCTGCGAGGACAGGTGGGGGCGGGCCCGGCGGGGAGCAGCAGGCTGCGTTTCACCGGCCGAGAGCAGCGGCGGCGGCGGCCGGGATGGGGGCGCGGGGCCGTGAGGCGGGGCCGGGGCAGGTGAGCGGCGGCGCTCTCAGGCCGGGGGTCGGGGCCGGAGGTCGCGGGTTCGGGGCCCGCCGGGCGGTGTCGGGGTGGCGGGGCCGCGGCCCGCAGCGCTCAAAGCGGGGCCTGGGCGCCCGGGGGGGCCGCGGGGAGCTTCTGCGGCGTCGTTTCGGGAGGCGAGCGGGCAGCGCGGCGGCGGCAGGGCCTGGGCGGTGCTGCTGGGGGCCGCCCGCCGGGGGCTCGCGTGTGGGAGCGGCACCGGCTGCGCGCTGAGGCGCCCCGCTGGCGGCAGGGCTGGGCGAGAAGGGAAGTGAGGGGAGCCCCGAAGTTGGGCAGCCTGGCGCGGCCTGCCCCCGGCGCCGCTTCCCCGCAGAGCGCGCGTTGCTGCGGTCACGGCTGCCGGATCTGCGGCTTCCCAAAGCCTTCGGAGCGGGGAGGTAACGCGGGCAGGAGGCGGTGGCAGCGCGTGAGCGGCCAGCCCGCACACAGCCCTGCCGCTGGGCAGGCACCGTCTGGGGTGCGCCGAGCGCCCTGGGCCCTGCTTGTTGCTGGGCCGGGTCTGAGTGGATTGCCCGGGGCTGGTGGCGGGGGCTGGGCTGACCGGGTACTGACCTGGGTGCTGGGGTTCAGCGAGTGTGCAGCGTAATCAGCTCCCTTGGAAACAGCCGGAACAGGTACCGTGAAGTGCTTTGTGTACCAGCTTCTGGTGTATGGCTGGAAGTTAACATCCGTTCCAGCGAGCTGTGCTCTGCTGCTAAGTGCTGATCTATCGCCTTCTTCTATAAGCGGTAACTTCTTAGAACTGTGTATTTTCTTTGGCGTGGGAAGGTGGTGAGTAAGTTTGTGAAGGTGTTTTGTAGAGTGATAATGAACCTTGTCGTAATGGAAAACTTCCTGGTACTTGATTTAGTAGCTTCATACAGTCTCTGGGGATGATGGGACTTTGGAAGACTGACCACATGAAGTGTAAAGTTAGCGTTATGTAATCCAATCGCAGCTGGTAACATGTTTTCCCACTGAATTCTCTAGTCCTAAACATGTTAAGGTTATGTAACACTGCAGCAGTGGACCTGAGTAGAATTAACTTTTTTTTTGGGTAGCTGCAAACGAAGCTTTACTTGATGTATTCTTCATTTCTTTTTTTAAGCTCTTCAACAGACCTTTGTTAATGTGTTGTCTCATATGTACTTATTCATATTAAAATTGTTTCTAAAAGTGAAATGGAAGGGACCGTGATCCCTGTAACGTCAGAGACGCTTGTTTGCAGTGTTTTGGGTGTCAGTTCTGTGTGGAATGGCTGGTAAAAAGGAGAGTTCAGTGCATCAGCCTTTGAAAGCTCAGAGCATAAAGCGGAGCTATAAAGAATAGGACCGTATGTATAGTATCCTCTGTGTCTGGTGGAAGTAAAGGGAGGTGGCAACTTGGCAGAACTTGGATAGAACTTGGTTTTGATATCTGAGTAGACTTACAAAAACTCATGGTCATTTGGGTGTGTTTCCTATAGGGGGGAAAAAAAAAACAACAAACAGATCCTGTTGTATTCTTAATGAGTTCCCTTATAGTACTATAAGGGAACAGTACTATAATAGTCCTATAGTACTATTACAGTACTATGTATATAGTACTAGAGTAGTGTATAATATTATTATACACTACTATATAGAGTGTATATAATATTATTATAGTAATATATGTATTACTACAGTATTATAGTAATATATATAATTATTATATATATAGCAATATATAAAATAGTAATATAGTACTATTACTATTAACAGTACTAATAGCACTATGTTATAGTACTGTTACAGTACTATAATAGTACTGTTTCAGTTTGATGTTGGACGTTTATGTTAAATGGGCTTTATTCTTTGTTGATGTTTGAGTGTATCAAATAAAAGCTGAAGAAAAATATTTTTGAAACTTGAAAACAAATTGAGAGTCTGTTTCATTACTAGGCTTTATTTCAGTGGGGTGCTGTCCATCAGTTGTGAATTGCTTTGAAAATGGAAACACTTTTTAAAAAACAACACAATTTCTACAGGCTGCTGCAGTAGTGGTGTCAGTGTGATACTGCCATTGACGATGAAATATACTGTGCTGAGAGGTGGAATGGCTGTGTGGCACAGGAGCCTTTCTAGGAGGGCTGACAAGTCAGCATAGAAATGTGGGAGCTCCTAGTGACTGGAAGATGCTACTTTGCTTAAACTTAAAAGTAGGTGGGTGCTGTTATTTTTCTTCAGGTGAAACAGTTTTAAGCACGCTTCTTTTGAAAAAGATTGCAAACAATTCCAGTGCTACTAGGTTGCTTCCTGATAGCCTCTAAAGCTGGGATCAAGCTGAGTAGGGAAGTGGCAATAGATTTTGTGGTACTTGAATGCTATTGGAGTAAAGGTATGGAGGAAGTGGGTAGCAAGAAGAGGTGCAAGGACAAAGCATTTGTTATATTATTGACTGAAGTTAAGAACATAAGTAGTCACTGAGCTTCTCCTTTAACTGCATGCAAGATAGCTGTGACATCACAGATTAGCAGCAGGGGAATTTGTGTGAGAATGTATTCTTAATTTGTATGGCATCCTTTTTGCTCTCCACTGGAAGAACAAATCCTGTTATGATATTGCAGATTTTCTTTCACATATCCAATATGCTCTTAACTGTGAACGTATATATAGATGTATATAGCAAGTAACAAACGTACACATATGTATCTGCTGCCCTGAGCAGTGAAGTATTCGATATTTTTTGTTTATTGATTGTGAGCTACAGTGCCTAGGATGATATTTAACTAAGGCATTGGCTTCCAGGGGACTTTATTAACTGATATTTTTCTCGCTTTCTTGAGGTGAATTACCTTTCTGAAATGATAAAAAGGAAAGCCTCCAGATTTTTCTTGAGGATCTAACGCTGCAGTGCTGACACAACGTGGTTTTCAGATGGTGTTTGTTGCTTACTGAACTGCCCATTTCTATTATGTAAAGAAATGGCTATAACAAACTGGTAAATTTTCCATTTTCTGTTCATCTGTTACATTCACACAATTTTCTGCTTCACTAAATCAAAATGTTACATGAGATGACAGCTGTAGTACATTGTCAGAAATAGGTAGTCACTAAGCACGAAAAAAGGTCTTTACAGCAGGAAGCTTCCGTGAAATATTGCTTGTGAGCTGGAGCAGGATATTTATTCCAGTTCATCTGAAACTAATTTCTTTTTCTTTCACTTGTGTGTTTCTTGCATTTCAGTAAGCTTTTTCCATAGCCCATTGCTTCAGGGAACCAGAGAAGGAACGGAAATACACAGCATTAACAAGCAGAAATGTGTGTGTGGTCAGCAGTCTTGTGGCTGTTTAGAGACTTGTTTTCACTGTCTTGGATTTTCCTGATCTATTTTTACTCTGTAGGAGGAGTGGTTGTGGTCACAGATTTAAATGATTTTCTGTTCTTCAGGCTAGCTGCAGTTCCCCAACTTAAATTTACTTTTTTTTTTGTTTTTATTTGTCTTAGGTCTTCCGCTCTGGATCTGGTTCTTTACAGAATGAATACTACTAAATCGTGGACCTCCCAGTAGTGAAGATCAGTGTGTATATTTATATATCAACATCTTATTTTCTTTTTCCTGAAAGCTTCTGCTCAGCCTCTGAAGTTTAATCACAATGAATTCAGGCTTATGGAGTCAAGAAAAAGCAAGTTCATCATATTGGGAAGAGCGCATCTTTTACTTGCTTCTCCAAGAATGCAGTGTCATAGACAAGCAGACTCAAAAGCTCTTGAAAGTGCCCAAAGGTAGCATTGGGCAGTTTTTTCAAGACCGTTCTTCTGTGGGACACTCCAGAAATATTCCTTGTAAAGGCAAGAAATTACAGATCGGATTAAAGATTTTGGAACAGCCTCATGCGATCCTGTTTGTGGATGAGAAGGATGTTATCGAAATAAATGAAAAGCTAGCTGAGTTGCTTTTGGCAATTACTAACTGTGAGGAGAGATATAGCTTGTTTAAAAGCAAAACCAGGTTAACTAAAGGCATCCAAATAGATATTGGCTCACCTGTTAGAGTACAGCTTCGGTCAGGAGATGATAAATTTCCTGGAGTTGTTCGCTTCAGAGGACCCTTGTTGCAAGAAAGGTCTCTAACAGGAATATACTTTGGAGTAGAGCTGCTGGTAAGTTTCTTGATGGGGGGAAGCATCATATATATTCTATAAGATGAGTTGAAAATATTTTTTTAAAGAAGCAGTCATAACAAAATCTAGAAGCATTGTTAAATTGTGCAATCTTTAGTCTTCTCATAAATATTATTATTGAGTATCTGTGATGGTGCCTTATCACTTTAGCCTTGTATTCTGCACATCCAGTGAAGATACAGGGGCTGTGTGACTCTTCCAATGTAGAAAGAATTGCTTGAATCTGTATCATGGCAAACATCTGACTCAGATTTCTGTTGAGTGCTTTAGTTTTCCTTGTTTAGTTTTTCTTGTATCTTGGCGCTGCCAAGATACAGCCCATAAACTTAGAGATGCTGTTCATGTAGAGCACCAAAATTTAAATGGCAACTAGCTAAGGTGGAGAATATTGCTGTTTTGTGCTCCCAATGAGGTATTTCTGCAAGTATAATGTCTAGCATGAGCTTTTGAAGGGTCAGTCAGATTGAGGAGAGTGCTACTCTTGTGCTAGAAGTGTATTTTTCAAAGTTGTTAAATTTTTTCCACATTGTTTGCAATTCCTGGTAAGAACCTCAGGGGATATCTGGGCCTGAGCACGTGTTAAAATCAGCTCTCTTTATTTGGCATCTAAGTGAAATTTTGGAATGGTTGGTGTTCATGTCTACTGTGAAGTAGTCTTACCTTGATCTGGCAAAAATTTGATGATGGAAGCAAAATCTGCACCTGAAGAAAATACGCTTCTTTGAGTAAAGATTCTTCTGCCTGCAGCTTCTCTCTAATTTAATGACATCTTAACACTTATTCCCATAAGATAGTATG
This sequence comes from Aythya ferina, assembly GCF_964211825.1. Lineage (NCBI taxonomy): Eukaryota > Metazoa > Chordata > Aves > Anseriformes > Anatidae > Aythya > Aythya ferina. Next base: position 17,322,919 of record NC_140308.1, on the reverse strand, counting down.
CATATTTGCCACAAATTCTGCCTTTTTTTCCCAGTGTAATGGTAGTTCATCAGACTGATTCATACTGTGATTTCTCCAGGGCAGTGGATTATATTGCTGTTTTTGTAGTAGCCTGATTCTGCACAAAATACACTACTCTTTTTTTCTGCTCTTCTTTCCCCTCTGACACTTAGGAAGAAGGTCGTGGCCAGGGCTTTACTGATGGACAGTACCAAGGCAAGCAGCTTTTCAGATGTGATGAGGATTGTGGGGTTTTTGTTGCTTTGGACAAACTGGAGCTGGTGGAAGACGATGACAATGAACTGGAAAGTGACTATGCAGCTCCAGTTGATGCAATGCAGGTAGAACTTCCTCCTCTGGAGATCAACTCCAGGGTTTCTCTGAAGATAGGAGAGAGTATAGAGTATGGGACAGTTATATTCTGTGATGTCTTACCAGGAAACGAAAGTTTAGGATACGTTGTTGGAGTGGACATGGTAAGAAAATAATCTGACTTTAATTACTTCTGCATGTGTGTTAGCTAGTAAATGACCTGCAATATAGAAGAAGCAGCATTATCCACAAGGTGCTTCAGTGGAGGCTGACCTAAAATGGGAAATAAACACTTGTGTCCAAAATGCCACTTGGTAATAATTGTTTTGGCATTAGGTAAATTAGATCCTATTTGATGCGAATGATTTAGGAGACTATATACTGTGGTTACTCTGAGGAGCCTCCACTGAGCTACTTGCAGTGGTGGATGTCAGTCTTCAAGTAACAAGAGCTGAATGTTTGTCTTGTGAGACTGGCTTTGCTCTGCCTTTAAAAGAAAAAGTCCAGATTTTTTTTCTTTTTTTTTCTTTTTTTTTTTTAATATAACTTTGGTTTGTTTGAGTTCGTGATGTATCTTAAATGTTGAGTTTTAAGTACAAAAGTTGATGTTTCAAGAAAACATAAAGTTGGTGAATAAAACTTTATAAACTGGAATTTCTTAATGATCTACTTCCAACTTTTTTGGCAGTTCAAGGGTTTTTGTAGATCAGGTACTTCCATAATCTTGATTATAGTAGCTGTTAGATAATGGTACTGAAACTGCTTTAACTTGTGCATAAGTAATGGATTTTAGTGAAGGAATGCTTGTTGAAGTAGGAAATATTTCAAAAAACAGAAGGGTCTGTCTTTAATGTCTCAGGTCTAAACAAAAGTTTGTACAGAAAAAATAGTTGCTGTCAAATCTTTTGTTTTCCTTTTTAACATTAAGCATGTTCCTAAAGACATTTGTGTATTCTTTATGATATGAGTCTTTTCTTGGGGTACATGTAACATGCTTTTCTATTTCTAGGATAATCCTATTGGAAACTGGGATGGAAGATACAATGGAATACAGCTATGCAGTTTTGCAAGTGTTGAAAGTACACTCCTTTTGCATATCAATGATGTTATACCAGGTATGCCATGCTTTCTTAACCAGAAAGCAGACTTAGATAACATCTTAACTTAGACACAGTAACACGATTCAAACAATGCTGCAGAATTATTGTATCCTGACGTCTCTTGAAATAGTTTCACCTTCTGTGTTATACTTCTTTTCAGTTACCTCCCCCTCTTGGTTACAGGAAACCATTTGAATATTAAGAAGTATTCATGTCATTGTATAGTATTCATGAATCGGATATGCAGGTATATGAGTGGCTACAGCAGAAACCTTATTCTTGGAATGTTTTTCAACTTAATCAAGGAATTAAAATACCTTGGTCAGAAAGCTGTTCTTCCTTTGGTTGGACAGCATTATTTATGCATTCCATGAGTAAACACTTGAAAATTCTCAGAAAAAATCAAAGTAAGACTGTGTGCAAATATTCACTATTCACAGTAATTCACTGAATGGTGTTAACTTGTAACCACTACAGTTTCATGTAGTTCCTTTTTGCAGAATGCAAAATGTCACGTTATTTATTAGTGCTCTATCTGAAATCAGATGCTAATGAGAGCACAGTCTTGTACGGCGTGTAGTCTGTAACTGTTTCCCCTCTCTCTTCAATCCAGCCAACTTTTCTTAAGTTCATGTACTGCTTTGTTTAATTGAGATGCATGTTTTTGGGCCCTCTTTTCTCTGGAGAGCTCACATGGACTCTTTAGTTATTTATTTACTTTTGAGAAAAGAGCATTTGGTGTAGTTCTATTGGTAGAGGAGGGGAAAAAGTTGAGATTTCATGCTTTAGTTATCCATAATGGAAGCATAAAATACACATTGAAGAACCTGAAGTCAGACTGGTATGTTCAAGAAATAAAGGTAGACTTTAGAGTAAGTAATGGTTGATGTGACAGAAGCAAAATATATAAACAAACAATTATTACCTACCAAACAGGATTTTGCTCCACTCAGACTTAGGATGCCAGACCTTGCTTCATTTACGTTTCAAGCTGAATTTTTCTGTGATGTAGTGAAAGTATAGAAAAGGAAAACTAATACCGTGTTCATATATTGCATCTTAGAGACTGTGTCACAGGACAGGAGGCCTCCCAAGCTTGCCTATACCTCAAGAGGTGGTGGTGACAAAAGCTTGTTCAATCATAGTAAGCCAAAGGCAACAGGTATGTATGAGAAGTCTTTTTTTTTTTTCTTTTTTTCTTTAAATAATATTTTGAATTGATATATTTTTGGGAAAAAGATGCCATTTATTATTGCAGTTATATACAAATAACTTCTTTGAAGTAATGAAAGCACAGAATGTTTGTGCTTATTTTCCATAATAAAGACGGTAGACTGTTTTCTGAATAGTGTTTTTGTTAAAATGTAGGCAATAGTTGAGATTGCTTTCACAAAAGCCAGTTTGAGCTTTAACAGAAATTCAAAAGTACGTTATCTGCTAGTCCAGTTCAGAGCTGCATTCTCCTTCTCTGAAAGTGTTTTTCTTTAAAAACAAAGGAAAAAAATGCTTACTGTAAACTATCTCAAACTGCTTTCTTTAGTTCAGTTTTAGTTTATTTCTTTCTGTAGTTCATAGTAATGAAAAGTTAGCACCTGTGGGGCATTTTTTGTCTTCTTTTCGGGTTCCTGACGTTGAATTTCAGCTCAGAAAATTATTTAGTTATGGAATAAACTACTACCTTATTGCAAGCTTAGAACTCTGTTAGCCTTGATGCAGGAGTTTGCTCCTTTGTGGAAAGGCAGTTCTGTTGTCTTGAAAGTATGGTAACAAATTCTTACTATAAGAAGAGAGCACAGCTAACCAACTGTAAATGATGATGAATCTCTTCAGTACAGCATGCGTTCTCTTCCAGGGTCTACCTCTGAACCTGGAAGTAGAAACAGATCTGAAGTCTTCTACACATTAAATGGCTCATCAGTTGATTCTCAACCTCAAACAAAACCAAAACCCCCATGGTATATTGATGAAGGTAATGAGAGATAATAGTCTTTCATGTAGGCATATCTTTTTATTAAAAAAAAAAAAGTGCATGTACTTTAAATAAAACAAGTGTAAGTTTAATTTAAAACAGTTGGAATATGTTGCTTTAGAGGAAGATATGGTATATCTTAAAGTATCTCAGAACCCCAATGAAAATATATGGTCTTAATTGAAAGACCTCTTTATTCTGCATGTAGGAAGTTACATCTTGGAAATGTATGTGCAGCACTGTGGGAATGTGTATGTCTCGTAGGTAAAATAAAAGCTGAGGCACACAGCTTGGAAGGAAGACATGAAGATATTCCTAGTAGCCAAGTACATACAGTAATTTTATTTTGCCTCTGTTCTTAATGTTACAGATCTAAGGGAACTGCAGTATTCTGCCATGCTAACTGATCAGTATGGAAGTAGGAAAAATTTGACTAATCATGCGTGTGTGTATATAGATTTTGGGTATTTTAAGTTATTTTTGTGAATCTGTTTGAATTCTCCCAAGTCTGTGTATGTGTATTCAGAGCATAAATGGATCTTGATTTGCATCCAGATTTAATGCATTTTTTCTTCTCTTGGCTAATTCTTCCTGAAGCGTGGCTGGCTGAAGGCATAGATACTAAACTAATAATGTTAATGTATAGTGGATTCTTACAGCAGTAGTTGGCCCTGTATTACGGAAAACATGACAAAAATGTTAAAATTGTTCTTGGTTGCCTAACAGATTTTAAGCATGGAAATATGTTTAAAAATTAGTTATACGTGATGTTTTAAATAAGGTAAGTACCCTATCTAAAAAGAGTGTAGAAGTAAAGGATTAATTTCTTTCTACTTTTTTTTTGGATGTTAACTTCTATTAATAAAACTGTGTGGGTAGAAGAAGTGAAGAGGCTTTTGCTCTGTAAATACCAATTTTGTAGTAGAGACCAAGAGACCACATAGAGAGATGACAGAAGATGCAAAACATTTGTGTTACTACATCTGGTTGTGATCTCATTAATCAAGCACTATGTTAGTCATGACTTATTTAAATCCTTTATTCTCTATGGATGCTGATAGATTCCCTGTGCTAGAACCAAAGTATGTTGTGATGCAGCCAGGGGAATAAACACTTACCCAGTTACAAATAATGCCTCCAAGCAGTTACTCATCTGTGTACAAGCTGTAATCCCAGTTCTTTCCTTGGCCGTACGATGAATTCCTCCTAGTTTTATCCACTACAGGAATAATCCTTGTGGCTGTTAACTTGTGTTCAAACACCAATTCTAACCTGGGATTGATGTCAGGAGGAATCAGTCTAAGCCTTCCTATAATTCCTAGCTAATGTCTCTTTGTGCTACTTGTTTCCATTGGTTGTGGTAAAAGTGGTACGGCTACGGTGATGTCTCCTCAGCCACTTCTGTGTCTCCATTGCTAAGGGACAAACATCTTCCCGCACATCCCCAGCTGTTAATGCTTCCTATGCAGGACACTCATTAACTCCAGTGTAGTTGCATGGTTTGACAGTGAAGTCTCTTCTTTTTTTTTCCACCCCTCTAACCAAACCAAGCAAAATCTGAGCTAACGTCTTGCTTTTGATTCTTAACAGTTGCTGAAGATCCTGCAAAATCACTTACTGATTCATCTTCTGGATTTGGGCATTCTTCACCGCCACTGCAGCCACCTTTGACAAACTCCGTGTCTACAGAAAACAGATTCCACTCCCTCCCCTTTAGCTTGACAAAAGCATCAAGTACTAATGGTACTATTGGACACAGTCCCCTGTCTTTATCTGTTCAGTCTGTCATTGGTGATGTAAATACTACAGCTAACCAGGAGAGTCCATCAACAGCAGGCCCCATCGGTAACTCTCATGGTCTTGAAGCAGGCTCCTTGGCTGAAGTTAAAGAAAATCCTCCTTTCTATGGAGTAATCCGCTGGATTGGCCAGCCCCCTGGGGTGAACGAAGTATTAGCTGGACTGGAACTGGTAAATATCTGATAAACTGTAGTTTGTTTTAATATTAATTACCTGTTACTAGTTTTGGTTTTTAGATTTGGTCTTTGTATACTTTGCAGAAGTAGTCAGTCTGGATGAATTCATCTAAATAGGTTGCTATGTGATCTTGTAACATAGCTGGAGTCTTAGATGGGCTCTGACTTTTGTGGCTGCCCTAGGCCTTATTCTGTTAATAGGCTTTAAGATGGCTTTGTGTTACTAAGGGTAATTGAATTAAAAGGACTGTAGGTGACTAGTTTGCTTTGTAGGTCGCTTATGTGCTTTAAAGGGAGTGTCCTTCGCTCACCTTACTGAGATGGGGGGGAAGATGGGGAACAGCTATTTAACGGCTCTTTGAAATGTAGATCTACCTAAAACCACCTAGGCTTAAGAGAGGGGAAGATGATGCACGCCAGCAAACAGGCAGTGTCCATCAGTAGAGTTGTAATACCGATTTTGGTAATTGATGGTAGTGATGTTCTGTTATGGTAGCCACGTGCTTCATGTTCCTACCATCCCTTGATGAACATACAGTTGTTGCAAACATAATTGCTGTTCTGTACTGACAGGTACTCTCTAGTTGCTGCTGCTGTGGTGGTAAATGGCTATCAGTTATTAACGTGTATGTGATTAGAGTCACAGAATCAATCATCGAGGCTGGAATAGACCTTCAAGGTCATTAAGTTCAACCAACAACCTGACCTACTGAGTCTCATCACTAAACTGTTAGGGACGTGGAGTTATTTACTTTGGCATAACTTTTTATAATTGTACACTGCTTTTTGTTTATTCAGAAAAATCTGAATTTTTCATAAACGGAAAACATTTAGCTGAGTAGGTGAGATTGTGACTGGCATTCCAGCTGCTGGAAAAATCCTGATGCTTTTCGCTTCTTTGGGCAGAGCTCAAGCTCTAGTTAGCCACGGGGTTAGACTGCACCTTAGGATAGCTTGTGTTAAACTGGTGTCGTGGATCTGTCTGCCGTGTGCTTCTGCACTAGAACCTAGCAGATGTTGGTAAGCAGGTAATATACCTTCATCATGTTGTCAGAGATACCTAATGATGATGATTTTTATCCTTCAGACAAAGCTTGTGTTGTCTTTCCTTGACATACACACTGTGTTTTGAAGCAGGTAGTTTTCCTGTGCAGTCCACAATCACACTGGAAGCATTCATGCTTCCCAGTGCTTAGTGATTTTAATTAAGTACTGAAAGATGCTCACTAGTCCATGTGTGTCTGTTCTACCTACTAAGGGAATCTAGGGTAAGTGGCTAGCTCAGCTGAATTTCTAAAGTTGACTAGGTTTTATTCTCAATCTTCCACGTCCTTCAAGTTTTCTTGATGGAATTTTTATTTTAATTTTGACGGAGTGAAAGGTTAAGTGTGAAGAAAAAGCGTAGCTTTTAATTTTCTCAACAGATACAGTTTAAGAACGCCTCAGCTGTTGTTTGTATACCAAAACATGGGAACATTGTATATTAAGCTTCAGAGGACCTAATGGAGGGTGATTTATGGATATGTATTTTCTCATTACAGAATTGTAGAAATATGAGAAAACAGTGAATTCTCACTTTAATTTTCAGGAAGATGAATGTGCAGGTTGTACAGATGGAACATTTAAAGGAACTCGATACTTCACTTGTGCTCCAAAGAAAGCTCTTTTTGTGAAACTCAAAAGCTGCAGGCCAGATTCTAGGTTTGCATCACTGCAGCCTGTCTCCAACCAGATTGAGCGCTGCAACTCTCTAGGTACCAAGCTTCTGCTTATTAAATTATCAGCTGGGAACTGACATGGGTTTTGGTTTTGTTTATTCCTGCAGTATGTACTGTGTACTGAACACTGGGAAATCTGTACAGGTATTACTTAAAGGAGAATCATGAATCTGTACAAAACATAAGTTCTCTGACTTGCTTACTCTTAAAACAAGACAATCTTCATTTATTTAAGGAAATGCCATAAAACTTAAGGATTTCTTGTTGTGCTATATGTTTTCTTTACTTTAGAAATTGTAAAGTAGTCTTGCTGAAAAAGATATCTGCAATCCCAGCAGTATGAGATTGCAATAGCAGAACTAAGTTATCTTTGTCAAATTATTTCTTTTTCTAAACACTACGTGAAAGCGTGCTTTTATGGTGAAAATCTGTAGTTGGAAAAAAATAATTGTCTTTAGATATCTTAGCTTTCTTGGGTCCGTGTCATTGTGCCTGCAACAACCACAAAGGATGGGTGTCTTGATATTTGTAAGATGGTGTGAACAGGGCATTTAAACTGAGAAGAGAACTTCATTCCTACAGGATAAAATTAATTGAGTGCTGTAGGCTTTCTGAAGCGCTCTGGCATACATTTTGTGTGGAATGCAAGGCCTTGTTCACTTTGTGGATGAGATTCAATCTCAGTTATAATAAAATGCTATTCTAGTCCAGAAAAGGAAAGCTTACGCTAAGGCAGTAGCTTAGCTATAAAACATTGATAGGAAAATCTGAAGAGGGATAAAATTGGAGGCTTTAAAGTGTCTTTTGAAAAAAATTTCAGCCTTTGGAGGTTACTTAAGTGAAGTGGTAGAAGAAAACACTCCTCCAAAAATGGAAAAAGAAGGTTTAGAGACAATGATTGGAAAGAAGAAAGGTATCCAGGGTCATTACAACTCCTGTTACTTAGACTCCACCTTATTCTGGTAAGTTCATAATTTGTATCATGGCATCCCAAGGCTTATGGGACATATGCTAGAAATGCAGAACACGCAATCTTTGTTGCAGTGATTGTCTGTTTTTTTATTACTGTGTAAATAACAAGCTTACAAAGTCATGCAGTGCAGTCTGACACATTACTGTGTTCTTTAAATTTGATCAAGTTCTGCAGGATTTGCTGCTTAACTTGAAATACTAATCGGTCTTCCCTATGTCCAAATTGCACTGGCCTTAGATATCTATACTCTTCCTGACTGAAGTCTGTGGACTGTTGAAGGATGAAAGAGTACTTGGGGCATGGTAGAGTATGGGGGAACAATCTCTTAACTTGTTTGCAGAATTCTGTCTTGGCAACTGGTTTTGTATTCTGCTGGAGTGAGGATACTGGTTTAGAGCAGACCTTTTACTCTTCAGTATGGCTGTGTTGTGTTGTGTCTGTAATTATCTGATTTTGAACTTGTGTAGTTCTTGAATTCTTCCTATGGCTTTGCTTGGCTTGTTTTATGTTGCTGAGGCATCTGAATGGTTTTGTCCTCCAGAATCAAAACAACCTTTGTGTTTTTTTTTCTTTTTTTTTTTTTATCTCCTTTGTAGCCTGTTTTCTTTTAGCTCTGTTTTGGACACTGTGTTACTGAGACCTAAAGAAAAGAATGATGTAGAGTATTACAGTGAGACTCAAGAGCTGTTGCGGACAGAGATCGTGAATCCTCTTAGAATGTAAGTAAAGACACAAACTAGTCTCTGGTTTAATATAAACTTTATAATAAATCCTACTGTCTGTGCATTCCTGTTACAAATCTGAAAAGTTTCTAGCTGCTGCCAGTTTGATCTTTTTAAAATATTTCTACTTGTTTTTCATTGTAAATTTCATCAATGAAATAGTTATTCATAGTTTAGTTATAAAATGCTTGTATTTGTTGTCTCTGGAATTAGAAATAGCACGAAGCTACTGTAAAACTTATATGGAGATGAGTACAAAAGCATTGAGAAATGTGGATATTGTGAATTGATGTAACTTCTGTCATTAATGTTTCAGTTCTTGATACGAAAACTATTTGGGTTATCTTACGGAGTTACACAATTTCATAGACTCTGAGGGGCTTTTAATGTTACATTGATTCTTTCGTGTGGTCTGCAAGTGGCCAAAACACTCATAGAACTTTGTAATTTCTTGGGTACAATGAGCAAAGTGGAAATGGCAAAAATTACCATAAATTATTTGGCTTCATCCTAATTTTGTTAAACCTGCAAATAACAGTTTTGAAATTCTGTGGGCTGCCTCTGAACAACTCATTAGGAAGTTTTCCTAACATTTATAGAATAAGATGACAGGTTCTGAACCCTTCCTTATATAAGTGTGTGTGCACTCTGGGTGGTTTATTCAAGGGTTCTCTGGTAGGAACAATAGCATACACAGTAGCAGAAATCTTAAGTGGCCGAGAGGACAGTGTTACTCCTCTTGCCTTTCTGCCAGGCTTAAAACATTCTCTGTACTCTGTAAAGATATAGAGGAAAAGATGGAATGCTCAAAACACCAACTTCTTGGGTCAAGGATACAGTTCTCTATCTTTCTCAAATACTGATTTTTTTTTTTTATTAATGACTTCCACAGTTGCATGACATTCTGAAAATGATGCATTAAGTGGTGCAAATCGGTGTGAAAACAAATCAAAAGTAGTTACTTGACTAATCAGAAACAGTTATGCTTTTGGTAAGTTAATGTTTAAAAAAAATTCTTAATGTTTTGCAAGAACATTGAGCACAGCACTGCATTTATAGTGCATTTAGAAAACTGGGAGTCATATGAGTATGAGGAGTCAATACACAGCTTTGAAGAAATACTGTACACAGTAATAAAAAGTGAGCCTCTGTTTCAACGTTTGTGTTTTCTGCTCCTCTGACTTGATTGCAAAGTAGCTAATAGTTCATTAACCCATTTATCTTAGATACGGATATGTATGTGCTACAAAAATAATGAAACTGAGGAAAATACTTGAAAAAGTTGAAGCTGCATCAGGATTCACATCAGAGGAAAAAGGTAACTGGGAGGTATTCCTTTCTTTAACATTTGGAAGAATAGTACTACAAAGGAACTTAAAAGCCTATATTAGTGTACCGAAGTAAAACGCACATCTTTCTGTAGCAGCAGTATATGTACCAGAGATTTGAGTGACCATTGGGTGGTAGAAAGGCGCTTTTCTACTTCCTTGGGTCCGTAAGGAATCCCCCGTCTTTCTCTGACTGGATCTTTTTTCTTTGCTGTTGCTTTCCTGTGCCCATGTCTATGTGAAGAGAGAACTCCCTTCTAGTAGTTAGGGGAGATCTCAGAAGTGAGACTGTGATAAGGTTGTGGTCTGTCCTCTTTCAAAATGTCTCTTTGCTCCCTTTGATCTTTCCATCGCAACATTTCATCATCATAGTGATTATGTATTATTTCAAGAAATAAAATACATGTTCTATTATAAAACATGTTTTAATCTTTTGATCTTCTGCTGCATATTGTGATGAATGCTTTATTATGTGGCTGGTGTGGTTTTACCTGAAGAAACATTAAGTTCTTTGAAAATGCTAAGTGTTGAAAATCAGTATTTATTGCAGTTGGTGGCAGGAAGAGGAAAACTGTTTGTCAGGGGAGCATAGACCTCTGGGAAGTTTGTAATGGCTGCATTCTTGATTAGAGAACTCAGTCCTTAGGTTAGATGAACTTTGTACTGCTGTGTGTTTTCATACGGGTGTTACTGTCACTCCGCCTCCCCTTTCCTATGTGCTTTCGCTGTTGTATTTTGAAAGCTTTTATTTCTCCTGGGGAAAAAAAATGTGGTGCCAAGTGATTCTTCTGAAATACAGAGTGTCTTCAGTCTGTACTGGAAAGCCTTGTTGCCCTGTTGAGCCTGTCTTTTATTAGGGCCATTTGACACCAAAAATGTAAATAGAGGTTTGTGTCATAAAATGTTCATAGCTTGTCATAATCTTACTGTGTAAAAAACCAAAACAAAACAAAAAAAACAAACAAACAAAAAAGTAAAACGTTATAAAAATTTTGAAACTTTCACATCAGTCTTGAATACTGTACCTGTTTTTACATAGTAACAACACTTCATTTTCTTCCTAGATCCAGAAGAATTTTTGAATATTTTATTTCACCATATTCTAAGAGTTGAGCCACTGTTGAAAATAAGGTGAATCTCTTTTTCTATGTTGAACTTGTCTATCTGTAGAATCTGTTGCTTTTCACATTGAGTCAACTTTTAAGACACTTTTGACTCGTGTTTATTACTGCTAATAAAATTAAATGTAATGAAGTTATATTCACAAACCCAACAGTGTATTTTGCCCTATTCATCTTTTGTTTTAAAAACTCAACAAACAGTCTCATGAGAACTGGACGAAGATTCCCTGTCCTAAGGATGTCTCCGTGGGGAGCCACGGGAGTTGTAACTAAGAACTGGGCAGTCCCCCAAGTTTGGATTACCCTTTTGAAGAGTTGTATTGGCTGCGTAGGAAGTCTAACAACACTAGCCATTTCTGAAATTTCTACTGTAGATGGATATAGTTAAGCAGTGTAAATGTCTCCTTGATTAAAGTGAAATACTTCGTTAAACCCAGTCAAATTTTTTTTAACTTCTTTTTGGGAATATTGTGAAGGCACAGAAGAGAATTACTGTTGTTCCTTTTGATGCTTTATTACTGAAACTCTTTATTTGTATCTCCAATGAAAGCTGCTTTAGTGTGGTGGAGTTTTCTGTACATGTACTGTACATGCTTAGGAAGTATTTTTGAGTTAGTAGTTGAGTTAGTAGGCATATGCTTTTAAAGCATACTGCTTTTGTTTCCTAAATAAGTCTTTCTACAATCAGTCCACATATAATACTTGATTGCCTATTGTTTAATGCCTTTTGTTGCTGATGTTTTTTTTAAAGCACAACATATTTCAAAGTAGAATGTTGGATATAATATTTTTTTAGAAGTTAATATGTTCTTAGGAAAATACAGCTGCTGTTACAGTAGATCTGATTTTTTTTTTCTCCTGTTATCTGTTTTTAGATCAGCAGGTCAGAAAGTACAAGACTGTTATTTCTATCAAATTTTTATGGACAAAAATGAAAAAGTGGGAGTCCCAACAATTCAGCAGTTACTGGAGTGGTCATTCATCAACAGCAACTTGAAGTTTGCAGAGGTTGGTGACAATGGTTGCTTTGTTAGAAATGATACCTAAATATTTACCCATTCAGCAATAGGACAAAAGCGGGATTTGGTTTGAAAAGAAAATGCCAACATGCTGGAGTTGGGAGAACTAGGTCAGTGATACAGGCTGCCTATGTTACAAAAATATTTTATGGTTGACTTAATAATGTATATTCTTTGGCTAAACAGACCAAAGTAATTTAGGCAAAGAATTACTAAAAGAAAGCTTTTTGATTACTGCCAGTAACTTGTCTTAAGAACTAATATTTTGAGATTCCTGTGTTTCTGAAAAGCTTTACGGAGGGAAGACTTCTTAAAAGTCATGTTTTCCCTTTACTTTTGCAAGGGGAGGAAGTACAGTATTTAATACCGTGCTTGAGCAGAACTGGAACTTAAGACATTTGACAATGACTTAGACGCTAGATGCCTGTTTTGTAGCTGTAGTTTTTTTGGTTTTAATTTTGTTTTGCTTTACTCTTGTTAATTTTGAAGACAATGGGCTGCAAGTGTAAATAACATGAATATGTTCATAGTACTAGAAATATCTCTTTAAATGTAGATTGTTACCTATTTGAAACTCATTGCATTGTTTTGTCATTTTACCTAGGCACCCTCTTGCCTGATTATTCAGATGCCTCGATTTGGAAAAGACTTCAAAATGTTCAACAAAATTTTTCCATCCTTGGAATTAAATATAACAGACTTACTTGAAGACAGTAAGTATATACTATTGTGTTGTATAATGAAAGTGAGTTTTGAAAGTGGCTAACACAATGAAAGTAAGTATATTGGGCAGTTTTCAACATGTGTGCATGTTCAGAACTGAGTAGCGTGTAAACCTGTAGCATGTCAGTGATGGTGCATGTTCAGCCTTAAGTCCCCCGATTTTTCAGTTAGGCAGTCCTAAATTTATACTTGTCTTCCCATTAGGTAATGCAATGATAAACTTGGTGGATGACATCTAGTTCTAAATATTCTAATCAAATTTAACAGTTGTATTAATTCTTCTTTTAATCTCTGTTCTGAAACTGTCATTACCTTTTCTTTCATTGTCATGGCCATCAGCTTATGTTACATATTTCTTTGCTGATGCTGACAGACGCAGAGGCTAAGACCAATATAATGCTTTTATCTTTAAAAACCTGTTTTTACTTTTCATCCAGTTGGTAGATCTTAAATTTTATCATCCTCTGTTTGCAACTTACCATTCTTCAAACCTTTTTTCTCTTCTTCCACATTATATCAAAGGGAAGAAATTACATACAGTAGTATGTTTTTGCTTTAATTATCAGTATGGTTTAAGCTTTTTAAATATAATTTTTCTCCATGTAAAGTAATAAGCCTTCTTCCTTTCCATACCTGTCATCTTAGAAAACTAAAAAAGCCCCCCCCCCCCCCAAGTGAGAGACTAATGTCTTGTTTAAAAATGCAGCTCCCAGGCAATGCCGTATATGTGGAGGGCTTGCTATGTATGAGTGCAGAGAATGTTATGAAGATACTGATATTTCTGCTGGGAAAATCAAGCAGTTCTGCAAAACCTGCAATACACAAGTAAGCTGTCTTGTCTTTTCTTCATGTGTTTACTCCAAATAGTATTAGCTGCAATAATAAGAGTGTGGTGAACCTTTCTCATCAACAGTAGTATAACTGCTGTGCCAGGTAGCGTAGCCTTCAGTGGCAAATTGGGAACTCCATTTGACCCTGAAACATATTTATCAAGTATTTTGTAATAAAAATGTGGCAAATACTAAGTCTGCTACTGAATGCATTGGAAAAGTAGTAATTGCAGGCAGCTTGGAATCTATTCTCATGTGGCTTGCTTTAAATCATCATTTTATATACCATCTACCTTGTTTGAATTGATAAGTTCATGACACAGAACCGTTTAATGCTTACAGCTGTTTGGTAACTTGCAAAAAGCTGTCAGAGTCACAGCTTGTTTTCAATTCTGAGTCTAGTAGAAATTATTGTGTTAAACCTGCCCCCCCTTCTATCCTTAGATTTGACTTTTCTGAGTAGTATTGAACTAACTGTTGGGGGGAAAAAAAAAAAAAGAGAAGAAATGTTTACTGTGCTACTTTTATTGCAGTTCCTTCTCTGATGCCATTAATCTTCAGTTCAGCAGTATTGTTCTTTTTAGCTTAGTCTGCCACAGAAACAAACAATCTTGTGTTTTTTCTCTTCTGAAATATTACTTCAATTGTAGGTTCATCTTCATCCCAAGAGACAGAGCCATAAATTCAATCCGTTGTCACTCCCTAAAGACCTGCCAGACTGGGACTGGCGACATGGCTGCATCCCATACCAGAAGATGGAGTTGTTTGCTGTTCTCTGCATAGAAACGAGCCACTATGTAGCTTTTGTTAAGTACGGGAGGGATGACTCCGCCTGGCTTTTCTTTGACAGCATGGCAGATCGCGATGGTACATCATCTTCAATTTATTCTTATTTGTTTTTTTTTTAACTTGTATTATTGTTCTAAATTGTAGTGCCAATTTCATTATTTCATTACATCTGTGGATACCAATATCATCTAATTTGAGGTATTAATGCTGAGACATTAATTTTGACTCAGCTTTTCCTCAGCACGCTGATTTCATAGTAGGCTGAATGTGTATGGTCTGAATTTCACCTAAATGGATGCTTTAGTAGTAAGTAGATGGTACAAAAGATGGTACAAAGCAGAAGCTTTCCAGCAAGGCTCTTCATGGCTTTTTCTATATTTTGCAAGTTTGGCAGAGGGAACATCTTTAAAATACTGAGCTGCAGGAATGTGTTCGTTCAATTTACTTTTACGTGGATGTACACGATTTTCAGGTAGTATTTCAAATATTACTTTTACTGGTTTTGCTTAAATGAGTTAGTATAATTTTCTTTGGGATAACAGAAATAATGTTGTGAAATCTATGCCACTGCTCTGAATCTCTTTAGAATCAGTGAAAAACTTACCTTATAATAATGCAAGTGTCATTAATCAGGTGTTCTCTTAGATACTGCTACATTAAGTAGTGTTTAAATAAAGGACTGTGTTTAGTTCTGATGTCTGGAAAAAAAAGTAATAGGTACAGTGTTGGACTCTTTCTATCAGTTCTGTGCCTGCAGAGGTCCTGAGTCCCTAGATGTTATTGTGTGATATATTTTTTTTTTTTTTTTTTGGAGCGGGGAGAAGAATCATGCTTCATGCTGAAAATGAGAAACTGCTACAAGGCTTAAGGGCTCTTTCTTAACACCTGCAAGGCAATCTAGCTTTGTTTTGAAGTGTTCAAAATGTGTATGACTTAAGTCTGTTAGAAACATTGTATTTCAGGAAATGTAGTTCATGTGAGATGCTGCTGATCTTAGTTGTTTTTTTGTATCACAAATATTTTTCTTCAGCTGGTATTATAAACTAAAGTGTCTCCTGGCGAACAGTGTCATGGATGTCTGTAGTTATGGTTCAGTTTACTGGTTTTTGCATTGAAAATGGCCATGAGCAAACTTGGCCTTAGTTATATAAATCAGGTACAGACACTCATGGCTTACAAATTCATCAGCTGTTATTAGGTGTCATTTTATTAACGAATTCAGTAGCACGTGAGATGGATTTTATATGCAAGTCACTCTTGCGAGGTTGTACACAACTTTTAGCATTAATGAATATCCAGAGTGCTCTTTCTGGTGGGGTTCATGTGTGGTGGTTGTGTGGGTTTTTGTTTCTTTAGTGATAGAGCAATCAAACTTGGGAAGCAAATCTTCTGAGTAAGAAGATAAATACCTTGCCATTTTTTCCTTACACAGATGAGTATTTCAAATATATAAAAGATGCTCTGTTACAAAGCAAATACTTGTGCTTGATGTTACTTTTTCATGATGCTTTGAAGTCCTTGTGCAGAAGGAATTATGCAGTAATGCTTTAAAGACTAAATTTAATGTCAGTTGGTTGAGTTGAGATTTTTTGGACACTACAGATATTCTGGTAACAATCATAATTTTCTTGGACACTTATGCTTTTTGTGTGTGTACCCTGAGGTAGTCCAGAATGAAACATTTGCCTTCTTTAGAAGGCCTTTCCAAGAATAGTTGATGCTTTCGTAATTATAGTAAATTATACAGAATAAATATCTATCCTAATAGATGTAGATGGTATCCTAATCTGTTTCTTTCTTTACTTGTACGTAATAGGAGGTCAGAATGGCTTTAACATTCCACAAGTTACCCCATGTCCAGAAGTTGGTGAATACCTGAAGATGTCTCTAGAAGAACTACACTCACTGGATTCCAGAAAAATTCAAGGTTGTGCACGAAGACTGCTTTGTGATGCTTACATGTGCATGTATCAAAGTCCAACGATGAGTTTATACAAATGAACAATGTCCTCTGGAAAACTGAAGAAACAGTAAAGAGATTTCTACTGTTGCATTTGCTGCATTTTTTGGTTAGTTTTAATGCAACCGTTGCTGGCAATGGATGCGATGACAAGGAAGAAGTGGACTCTGAGAACAAAAGGATTACTGTTCCAAAAACTACATGTGGAGTTCTGTAATTGAAGTATCTAAGCATTTTGCACTCTAGGAAGTGTGCTTGTGTGTGTTTGTTTTATAAACAAAGTCTAAATGAAGTTACTAAAACTTAAAGCTTTAAGTGCATTGATAATATAACAGACTCTTAAAAAATCTTTAAAGTGGAGTTTTATCAGGAGAAGCCTCCTTAGTCCATTGAGAATGTAAAGATGCAGTGCTATTGCGCAGTGTATTTCTATGGACCAAGGATGATGAGTCTCATATTTCTTTTTCCTCTCCCACCCTCCCCAGCACTGCTCCTCACCCTTGATCTTTTCAGCACCATAGATTCTCTCTTTGAGTTTTAAGAACACAAATTTTAAGCTGTTCATTGCAACTAATTCTGTCCTGTTAGCTGTTCATTACTGCATTCTCTTCAGTTCATGCATTTACATCTCTGAAAAATGCACATCCATTTAAATATCTGAATTCCTGTCTTGTGAAAATCAAGCACACTGATTTGCTGGTTGATAAGTTGGGATTTTTGGAGAAAGAAAGAGGAGAAAGAGAAGAAGAGGGTTTTGAGGGGAAGTGTAATTGCTGAAACACAACTAGCAATGCAGGGTAACATCTTTTCCTAACTGTATTTTTAAAGGAAGCAGACTGGAACAACATCAACTGTGTACAAATGGTTGGAGGACAAAACAATAAAATGGAGAATTGCCTCAGGGAATGTTACAGAAGTGGACTCTGGTTCTTGGTGAAACAACACTGACTTTTATACAGTACATTAAGCTACTACCTAGGAATATGTTACACATCTGACTCTTCATTTCAGGGTTATTAAGGAATATTAAAAATCTCTGGAAAGATGAAACCAGAAATGAAAGTAGATAAGTGTTTTACTGTATACCAAGTACCTAATGAAAACTAACAAAGCTGCAAAACCTGTATTGGTGTAAAATATTATTGGTTAGAACCAAGTTTATTGGTTCTTGTTTGTAATGAAATACTGTTGTTTTAGCTGCTTTTTTTTTTTTTTTTTAGCTACTGCTGTCTATTCTGACTAGCAAACACATCGTATATATATACACACAGTAAAATGTGGCTGTACAAACATGATAAATTGCATATAGAGTGCTGTACATTTTCAACTTTTAGGAAGCTTTCCATACAAAGCATCTTATGTGGGATTGAGTTTGTAGAAGGAAAGGTCAAAATATAAGAGGAAAAGTTGTAAGTCCTGTCTTTACAACAGTGAAGCACAAGGGCGAGTGATCCTATATTGTAGAAAGTGTTACTGTGTGCTTCTTGAGAGGGGGGGAAAAAAACACCTAAAATGTGTATTTGGCACACGCTCTACCAGTGTTGTACTAGAGCAAGATATGAAAATTACTCTTGAAGTATCTAGCTGTCAGCTGTAAGAAATGTGGGTATATTGAGAGAGTTGATCTGTTCCATTGGCTGCTGCTGAAGTGTGTTTTAACTTTTCACTGTGAAGAGCAAAGAAAGTTCTTTAAGTGTCACTGCTGCTTTTGCCTCTAACCGTCTGGATTCCACCATCCCTTGCCTTACTTACCTAGTCTGTGCTCTTTGGAAAAACTCAGATTCTCTAGTGCCAGTAGTACTTTGAGCTCTTGAACTATTTCTCTCCTGAAAAATTCCAGTAAATCTTTAGGTGATGGATTCTGTAAGTAAACAGCTGTCACTAAAAGGGATTATCGTCCCTGGGCTCTTAGGCTGTGTACTAGCCTGCTGTGGAAGAGCAGCTGCATGCACTTACATGTCTTGACAAAGATGCCACAGAAGCATTGCAAGGGAAATACAAGCTGCGTGGTCTTTTTGGCGTTCTATTTATTAATGTAACACAAGCACGAGGTGTGATCATCCTTCCTTTCGGCTGCGTATTGAAGATATGCAAGATCATGCCCCTTTGCGACTGAACCTGAAAGTACTTGCAAGTAGTACTTTAAGGTACTTCCATACAAGAAGCAAACATAAAGGCTTTACAGATGGACAAGCACAAGCCCATGTAAAAATGCGACTAGTCTGAATGTCTGGATTTCTTCTCCCTAGATTTACTTTCCACTTTTCCCTATGCATTACACGTCATATGGCATAACATCAGCCTTCTGCTGCTTCCCCTGCCTCCATCTCCCTGCCTTCATCTGTACTGAAAGCTACTAAAGTTGTTGGTAAACCTTACCTCCTCCTGCTGTAATTCAGAGACCCTTGGAACAGCTGTGGCTGGAGGGGAGACTTGGGCCTGGCAACCATGTTAAATTTTTCTAGATGAATAATCCAGTAGCAAAGTATAATCAACTGTTTTTCACAAATGCAACTATCCAATGATACTCTTTTTTTTTTTTTTTTTCAGAATGCATATTTTATTAGCAGAAATATATTAAAATAGATATGTGTACATGAATCTCTTGGCTTCTTGACTCTAAACTTTTGGTCTTAGACTGGAAATGTAGAAGTGTGAACTTTTACTGGGGTATGTGCAGAACACATGAAAAACAGTTTAAATGCATTACTGTGCATGCTTCTTGGTGACAAATACTGTGTTTTGAAATGCAGATGATGTTTTACAGCCTGCATTTTGTACGACTTTATTTTGCAAAACCGCAACTAGTTTTGCAAACGCTGTGTGACTACATGGTTAGTTTATTGCTCATTAGCTAAGAGGGCAGGGATGTCTTCTATGGAATTAAATAAAAATGGTTTTTGATAAGTAAATCTTTTTCCTTTTAATGTAAAAATCTTTTAAGTATTACTTTAATACTTTTAAGTATTGCATTGGATTGGAGGTAATCTGGCAATGTAAATGAAATGGAAACTAATGTAATGAAAATGTAAACTAACTCTAATTTTGGTTTTCTTTCTCAGAAAAGGATTATGCAGGAGAAAAAAACTCACTGTGAAAGGAAACTTATTTTATAAGTCATACAATAGGGTAATAAACTGTTTTTAGCCTTCAGCATATATTGATGGTGAATTGAATAAGGTAGTTTGAAGAAAGCCTGTATTTTAATGCATCCACTGCTGGTAAATGTAATGCCCAAAGGTTCCAGTGACTAAGCACGCACCTTTTACATATTTAATGCATTTTTTTTTTTTTTTAATACAGTGGATGTACCCATAAATTGACAGCAGTTAGATGATTGCTTCATGGGTTTGCCTCTTGAGTATTACTGACAATGGTCTTACACATAGGAAAATGCATACAAACTGTGGCTCCTAACAGCATGTAAAAAAATTAAGCATCTTTTCTTACCTGGGGAGAAAAAAAATGCACTCCTGGACAACTCTCAGCCTCTAATCTGCTTTTTTTTTTTTTTTTTTTTTTTTTTAAATGGATTCACATCAGTGGAAAATTGAACAAATCGCTGCAGTACTTAATGCTTATTTTGAACCTATGCGATAGAAAGAAAAGGTATTACCTAAGGTGATACCTTACACATTGCTGTAAAACGAAAGCAAACAAAAAAATCACCATCAAAACCAAAGCACCGTAGGCAACATCAGAATGTTGGTATCTTTTGCTGTGGGAGGTAACTGGAGGAAAAAAATTACAAAAGAACCTGTTCTGTATAGGTTTTTCTAATAGCTGTGATACTGACTCTGTGCTCTTGAAAATGTAGTACTGTGTTTTGCTAAGTAGCTTGAGCAATTTCTGTTTTAAGCAAGTACCATGTGTAACAGAAGTTACTCATAATCATAAATGGTTGGTTCATTTCAATGCACTTATTTTTCTTGTGCACTTTATACTCCACTTAGATGAACTTGGTCACCATGATCCCTAACAACAGCCTGTTTAATACAAAGCTACGGCACAACTTGCTGCAAATTGGAATTTTATGGTTTCAGAACTGTGTTGGTATTAAAAGCAGCTTGAAAACATTGTGTATTTTTACCACTGTAACAAAGCATGTTTTTTCTCTGTTCTTAATGTTTTGCTAATAAACATCTCATTTGTGCACAAATAGTCTCTTAAACTTACGCGCACTGTCTGCAAGAATGAGTTTGGGAAACGAACCATTGTATCAGGTTGCCCTGAACGAGCCTTAACTTTTTCCCCACAATGGTAGAAAGGAATTAGCTGCTGCTGGAAAAGGAATGTACCATGTGCTCTTTCTGTATTAATATTAATTAAAAGTATTATTCTTACGGTTCTCTCTACTTCTTTTGGGGGGCTTAAGAGTTTTGTGGGTGTAACAAGCAACAATGAACAGAGTGTTGAACTAGCTTGTGTACTTATAGAGGGTTTTCTTTTTATGTATTTTTGTTAGTGGATTTTAATTGCAACTTTTCTAGAAAACTTAGGACCTGCTGTAGCAGATTGTAGTTTGCCTATGGGAAAAAATATTTTTTAAAATGCTTACCATACTAACTTACTGAATATAGATGCTCAGCTTCTTCTTGGGTCATGCTGTAGCTTTAGTACTGCATCCGTTATTTGTACACACATTTGCATTCTGGTTAGTTATTACTAACTATTATTTCTAGTGTTTTTTTTTTTTTTTTTTTTTTTTAACTCCTTGAGTGTAAAAACAGTGATTAATGATGGGTTCTACCTGGGCCTCTAAAAGAAATGCTGTCAATTTAAGTACTCTTAAAACCTTCATCTTACTGCAAATACTTAAATATTTGTAAAAATAGTTGTAAAATATATATTTTAGGGAATGTATTAGATAGTTCTATAAAGATTTTTTCCCTACTCTTAGTACTGGGTTTTGCATTTGAAATAAGATTATTATTTCACATTTAAAAGTTAAGACCTGTGAATCACTGTGGGAAGGGTGCTTGGAACATCTCACCTTCTTAGCATTAGCATCAATGCTTTCTTCACTACAGTTGGAGATTTGACTATTTTGAGTATTCAGTCACAAGAGGGCACTGCCTGTACCGGCTGAAAACTGCCTATTTCTAAACCTTTGATTATAAAAAATGAAGATTTATATTCATATTTGTCTATGCAGATATTATAATCCCATCTGTCCAGCGCTACTCTTAAAACTACCTTTGAGCTAATGAAATTAGGTACATATGCAACTTTCTCAGGCATGTAACCTTCAAGCAGAGTAAACGTAACGCTATAGGCTTTAGCTCTGAACTGCAGATGTGTCACTCTCCCAGCAGTTGAGTCCCCAGGGGGTGAACAGGCAAATGCTGCAGCCAAGCTTGTGTCCCTGCTAAGCAGGGCAGCCCCCCGAGGGCTTGGTGTTGGAGCCTGCAGTGTGTGGCTGGGCAGGCTGCCTTCAGGCAGCAGTGCTTCCCAAAGGCCCAAGGGCCCTGCAGCACTGTGCAACGCCAGGGAGGGAAAACTGGATCCGAATGAAGTTGCTGTTTCAGTGACTAAAGCAGCTCTCTACAGGGAGATATGAAATGCCTACAATATCCTGAGGGATTAGTAGAGCTTAGTAGAAGCTAATAAAGACTATAAACAATTTGAAAGCAGTAGCAGTTTTCAAACAAACATGCATGCAAAACAAAATCTGGTAGAAAGAAAAAATGTGTGAGGTGAGCCAAGGTCTTCAGCACACGCATGGGGTGCAGGCCCAGCCACGGCTGCTGAACCCAGTGGTGTGGCTGCTGCCGCTGGTAGACCCCTCTCTTTTCCCCTGACATGTTCTCAGCGATCTGCTCTAAGCTAGCTCAGGAAATGGGACCTGGCTGAGGATCACCTCCCCCATCAACAGTGTAGGAATTAAAAGTTTTGGAGGGCAAAAGGCTGCCAGGGTAGGGTGTATGCTCCCAGCTGTAGCATCACTGATAGAATTAGAGAGCACCCTGCTCTCCAGGCAATTTCTGGTGGGATGGAGCCACACTGTTCTCAGGGCCCTGAGGCTGTTTGGCAGAGGCAGGGCTGGCATTGCAGCTCTCCAGGACCCCCTGCTGATGCTGCTGTTGTGCCGCAGGGACCCTGTACCAGTGTGTGGCTGCCAGGCCCAGGCTGGGCCTGAAAAGAGCAACTCTGAGGTGCTGCTCAGGGTATGATGGAGCTGCCTACTGTGAGCAACTGTGGAAAGGGACACTGGGGAAAAACAAAAACAGGGTGGTTCTGGGTTTGGAATCAACCCAGCCGCACAGTGAGGGCTTTGAGGTGCTGGGGCAGCAGCATGCAGGCCCGGCTGGGAGCAGTGAGGGAAGCCTTCCAGCTGCCATTTCTGCCTCAACCCTCAGGCAGCTCTGCAGGTGCTCATGAGCAGTGACAAAGACATTTGATGTGTTTTATAACTCAGCTAGTACTACAATTAAAATATTTACAAAAAGCCAGGGGAGAGGGGAGCATTTTCTGACCTTGATAGTCAGCTTTTCCATCCAATTTAATGGTGGATACAGTAATTTGATAACAGATATTGGCATTTATATATGTTTACAAATGTGAAGTAAACTCTGTGTGTGTGGGCATGCAACTGTTCTCTATAGGTTATTGTTGATGCTGTCTTCATTGACATCCATTAAGCCACAGATATGCCCCAGCCAGATGCTGCCTTCTCTGAATTAATGTGGTGAAAATGGCTGAGGTTACAGCATTACTGATCTGTGAGGGGACGCAGCATGGCAGGAACAAGGATGTGTGCAAGGGCCCTCCTATTGGAACCTAGAGGCCTCCTAGGGACACTTACTGTAATCTGGTGCCTCCTGGAGGCTTTGAGGGCACTCCAGTGTGTTCTAGGGCACACTTGAGGCCTTACTGGGCCCCACTGTGTCCTCTGGCATCAGTTAGAGGTTTCCTAGGGCTCTCTGCTATCCTCTATGGTGCTGTAAATGCCACACAGTACACACTAGAGGCCTGCAACAGCCCTCCACTTGACTCCAGAACCTCTGAATGTGTACCAGCCCCCCCCAGTGCACTCTAGCTCCTACTGAAAGCCTCCCAGTACCCCCCACTATCTTCTAGGGTTCCCTAAGTGCCTCCCAGTGCAGCCTTGATGTATCCCATGGCCTTCCAGTGTACTCTAGTGACATTTCTGGGCCTTGCAAGGCCTGTTGGTGTATTCTAGCACTACTCGAAGGACTTGCAGGACACTACAGCACTCTCTAGATCCACCTACTGGCATCTGAGTGCCCCCAAGTGTGCTCTACTGTCCCTGAGCAGCTTCCCAACACTCATGGTTCACTCGAGTGTCCCCTGGATGCCTCCCAGTGCCTCCCAGTGTAGTCTATTGCCAATTGAATGCCTTGCCCACCTCTCCACTATCTTCCAGGTTGACCTGAAGGAATCCCAGTGCAAACTAAAGGCCTCTCGTTGCCATTCTGTCTGCTCTAAAGGCTCTACACATTTACTTGCGTCCTGCAAGGCTTCAAGTGGTGCTAGAGTATACTGGGAGGTCTTGCGAGGCCTAGAAATGTCTCACCAGTCAGCCCCTACTTACCCAAATGCTTTGCAAACTTCGTACATTTATGTTTCCATTTTTTGAGTCCACTTCTTTTCCCATCCTAGTTATCACTCATTTTCAGCAGATGCCCCGTTTCATGAAGAAATGAGCCACCTGGGAATTTAAGTATAAATTGCATGTAAGTTCCACAGTTGTTTCTTTTGCAACAATATTGACCTTGGTTGGATTCACCTTCCCTTTCCAATGAGACCAGTTCCTATGCTAGTGCTCGCATTAAGATGCTATCAGCTAGGTAGTACCTCATGTGCCTTGCTGTTTGTTTTTTTTTGTTGTTGTGTTTTTTTTTTTTAACCATGCAGATTTCCCACCTATCCAAGTAATTTGCAAAGGTAATTTTCTTTCTACTCATCTATTACAATAAATCAATGAATAAATAAATGATAATGCAGCAATTAAATGTGTAATGAGATGGGTAAGAACTATTAATAAATGCAGAGCTAGTTGCCCAAAGGTGAACAGACTTCCCCTCTCTTCTTACAAGCCAAGTAATGAACTTTCTATGATGGAGAAACAGGCAGCTGCTAAACATGTAAATGAAACCAAGGGATATACAAGTTCACACTACAATGCTGTTCTTCAGCCTCATCATTATTGCCACATTATCAGTTCTCCTGTGACTTTTTCTCTGAATATTTAAAGATAGGGCGGGGGGATATGCAATTATTTTTAAACACCCGTCTGCGAAATGACTGTCTGCATCAACCCAAGGGTGCTGCTGAGGTGTTGCCTCACTTTGGGACCCTATGCTGTGCAGTGTGACAGAGTTTTCTTTGAGCGAAGCTACTCCAGAACCAGTGTTGTTCTGCAGGGAAAAAAAAAAAAATATTCAGCAGAAATTCTGAAATTCCATGAGAGCAGAAATACCTTTGAGAATTTTGAGAATTTCAAGGGCAGCTCCATAGTTAGCAGAGACTTCAGTGAAGCTACAGTGCTTGATTTATTATAATAGATGTCAGGAAACAGAATTATCTTATCAAATTAGTTTGGCTGATAGGAAAGCTGGCCAGCAGATAAGCTGCAGTGCTGCCGTTTGACCTGACCTGCAAATGCTTCTGCTGGAGTCTGGCAGCTTCGCAGTTGAGGATGAGTTGCTGCACACAGAAAGTGCTCAGGAAAGAATTAACAAGACAGCCATGAAGGTGGCCAGGAAGTCCATGCAGCATGCTACCTGGGAACATTGTCCCTGAGACTGTCTGGCTCCTAAGAAGTTTCTGTCTAAGGTGAGAAATACTAGCCGAGTATTTTATTTTATTTTATTTTATTTTATTTTATTTTATTTTATTTTATTTTATTTTATTATTTATTTATTTTTTTTTAAATTTTTTTACAATTCAAACACTCAGCAGAAGAGCAGAAGGCCACTTCACAGAGGAAGCTGGACAAGTTTTTTTTTTTCTTTTTCTGAAATCTCTTACTGCAGTCATGGCAATTTAATTGCATTTATCAACTGTAATGAAGCAATTTCTTTGGCTTTCCGTGGCTGCACCTCTCTGGGTCTTTAAAACCCCTCAAGAGCTGGTATGATGGGATCCTGCAGTAGGAAGTTGACCTATGCAGCTTTGAATAGGGATATAAGACTCTTATTAAAAAAATAAATAAAAAATGATTGTATGGACGATCTTTTATCCAGTAAATCCAAAAGCATCTAACTCTTCCCAAACACTTTACTGACTCCTACTACTTCACCTGTCTACATGGGAGAAGAAAAAAAAAAAAAAAAAAAAAAAGAAATACCAAAGCCTTTAATGAGTTTTAAGTATATGTCATATAGCACCGAATACACCTGTCTCTGGAGCAGTGCGCACAAGCCGTTTAAAAAAAGGAAGAACAAAGGGAAAAAAAAGATACAAGCAGATATGAAAAACTCAAATTTGAAAGGACTTTAGTTTGGGAATTGTCACTGAATGCATTTGGGTTTGCGTGTGTGCACCCAGATGGTTGAAGAAAAGGCACAACGAAACAGGATCTTGCCCTGCCATACTGCAATTTTTCTTGCTGTTGCTTCCCGGAGTGCAGCAGCCAGGGTAGGGCCTGTAAGACAAGAGCCTTCAGGTGACATCGTTGGCTCAGTGTTGCATGCAGTGCTCAGAAGACATTAAAATGAATTTACCATTTCCCAAACAGGCCTTTTTAAGAGGTGCTATTAGATGCAACTTGATTTTGGGTCACTGAGGATGGCATGACGAATCTTTCATTACGAACTTTGCCAGCAGACCCCCAAGGGATCTCCCTCCGTATGACTGGTAGTTTTAATATCCTTCACTCCTTAGAAGCAATTACCTCTCAAGCTCCGGGACACCCACGGTTTGGTCAGGGATGCTGACTCTGATGCACAGCCCAAAATTTTGGAGTTTAGCAGAGGATTAGATTTTTCTGCACTAGTCAGGTGCCACGTAAGCTCACAACTGCTGACTTGTGGAAGACCCCATCATAAGAGCAGACCAAGAAACAAGCATGGAAGTCCTGATCCCCACAGCTAATAGTCTCAGTGTCACACCTGGATCAACACACATGTCAGCAGGGTGTGAAATGAGTGAATAATAGGAATTTTGCACCTTGCTTGGTAGTACTCGTCCTGTGTTCACGGAGGACAGGAAATGTGCTAGACCCTCTACAGCCAGAACCAATGGCCACCTCCCACAGTTCTTACAGCAACTGTGTGGAAATGGAAGGACAAACAGAGAGAGGAATGAAATGGTAAACGGGGAGAAAGGAGCGGGAGAATGAGCCCTTTTTGCCAAGTAAGAACCAAGTGATAAATAGATCTGTGCATGTTCCCCGTCTCATTCCTCACTTGCCAAGTCTGATGCTATTTTCATTAGGTCATGTTACCATACATGTCATCTTATACAAAGGTGCAGTATAACACAACTGGAGGTTGAGGTGCTTGTAGTGAACACAAATGAGCTTGTAATGGTCCATCTGCTTTGATTTTATTTAGTGATCCCTCAAGGGCTGGGAGCTAGAGTGAGAATAACAATGCTTCAACCCATCTGCTATTGTAGTACCAGCTCCAGTTGAATTATCATGTTCTGAGTGGCTGGCATATGCTGTGACATAAAGCTACAAGGAAGTGTTGCTCTCCAGCTGTTGTGTTGACAAATACTTTTCAGCCAGACATGGAGTTCAGCTCAATAACCAGGGGGAAACTGCAGCTAAAAGTTGGTTATTATTTGATTTTATTTTAAGCATTAGAAATCACTGGCACGATATATTTTATTTAAAAATGTGTCACTACTAAGGGCACATGTTGTCTATGAGCTCCAACAATAAAAATTTCTTTGTGCCGGCCATAAATTTTTGTGTTACAGGATCGGAAGGGCATCTCTGTAACCGACAGTGTAAATCTTAGTAATGAAACTATGGCTAACCTTGTTTTAGAAGCAGCATATCTGAAACAGCGTGTGTATAAACTTGTTGGCTTCGTGGTGCTATGGGCCATAAGCATGCTTGACTACAGAAAGGAAGACTCAGAAGGAGACTGTGATCTGAGGCCACACGCAGTGCCAGACAGCAAGACTGTCTCTAAACTGAGGAAGAGGAAAGCAGGAAGGGATGTGAGTAGAGACATGCATCTGCTAGATGCAACAGGTCCCCAGGGCTCATCTGGTCTTGCACCTAATCTGCAAGATGCAGTTGCTAAAAGTGGCCACATATTCTGCCTTTATGCCCTCTTCCCTGTTGGTGGCCTGCGGAAGAGCTCAGAGTGAAGACACTCTGGAGACACCCTGACTTGTGGCAACATGAGACACTTCCTTCAGAGCCAGCCTTCTGCTGCAGGTAGGGGTCAAAGGGACTGGTAAAGGGGAACAACCAGCCCCAAAACAGTGTCACTGAACCCTCAGGGCTGCTGCTAACCCGGCAAGGCAGTGCATGCTCTCTGGAGCGTGGCTCTTGTGCGCTTCTGCTAACCATTGCATTAAGGGCTCAGTTCTTAAATACGACTTATGCTTGTATTTTGTCTCACAAGAAGAATAGGCCCTGTTCACACTGCAGCATTTCATTTCTCGAGGCTTGTATTTCCTATTGTATCCAAAGACCTGTGGGTGCCAGCTGTCGCGGGTGCTGCCGTTGTATTATGATCCCCTGGCTAGTGCAGGAATTGTTGATTGCGTTGCCTTTTGAATCAGTTGATTACCGTGAATAATAGGCCAAAAAGGCTGTCAGCATTTTGACTTTAACTATAACTGTTACAATTAATTATGGGCTTAATTAGCATACATGCCTAGCAGTAGAGCATATCATACTTCATGGGTAACAGATGATGCTGCAGCTGTAACAGAAAGGGTGATACAGGTTGGGATACAGATAGTTATTAATAAATGGGTTCTATTGTTCAAGGTCCTTATTTACCCAAATTAGCAAGCATGACATAATCAACCCCAACTGTATAATTTATAATAATTGATTTCATTTTGACTGACCACCAGTCGGGCCTACTGCATGCCCTCGGAAGAAAAATAGCCCTATTAGGATAAGTTTAATCCTAAACATAGCTAATGAATCCTATTACTTTAAGGTCATATTTGAAGCTTTTGTTAATTGTCAGAACCATTTTAAATTGATTAGAGTTAAATTAAATCAATGTAATGTTTAGAAAAACAATATTTCTAATGGATGAGGCCAAGCTGACCTCGAATAAACATATTTATCAACCGATTTCAGTGAATGAGAAGGCTAGCATCTGGGCTCATAATTCACGATTGTCTATAATATGGGAAATGTCACTATCTAGGCAATTAATTATGTCAGGTAATAAATCTGTTGCTCACAGCTGAGCGTTTGCCAGTTGGGGTGACAATTCCCTCAGCAAGTTTATGATGTTTAGACGTTTCCTCTCTCCTCCCCCAAACCCACACTTTACAGGAGCAGAAAAACTAGAGACAACATCAGGGAGAAAGAACGTGGAAGATTTTTCCTAACTGTCAGCACTTAGCCTGTCCTAGGCTGACAACGTGCTGAACTGCGATAACTTGGTACGGAAATATGGTCATTTGGAGTACATGGACACCCTATGATGAAGAAGTTTTGCTGAACTGTCCAGCAACATTTCCCAGGCTGGAGAGGTCAGGAGGAGTTAACATTTCCTTACGGACCAGCACGGTTAAGTGACTGGTTTGTGGTAAAATGAGGCAAAATGCATAATGACTAGTATGACTAGGAAAAATTCTGTCATTATTGTGACTGAATGCTTTATGTTCAGTGGTTTGTCAAAAAAAAAAAAAAAAAAAAAAAAAGGTAAACTAAATATTCACAAAGAAAGTGAAGAAAGTGTAAGAAAGCTCTATAAAAAATGGCGCAAGAGTAGCAGGAGACGGGTAAATTCAATCTGAATAGTATCACATGTGCAGCACAAGCTGTCTTATATTGAACAACTCACAATGGATCTAGTAAGGCTGAGTATAAACAACAAACTATTTCTATAGGAAAGATGTAGGATAATTGAGGAAAAGTTGAACAAATTGAAAAGAACCTGGAGCAGTTCAAAAAACAAAGAGAAACAGAGGTCATCAGGCAGGATTAGATCCTTGTGTGAAGCACCAAGCACCCCACGGACAGGGTGTCCTGATCTCTGCTGCTTCCCTCGCAGAGGGTACAAGCCAGAAAAGGCCCCGCTCCCACATTCCCTTTTGCACCAAGGGATAGATTTCAGTTCACACAGCTCAGCTTCCCTCATGCTTTGCCATGACTCAACTTTATCGACTGGATTGCCTGTGTTGACACGGTGAGAAGCTGCTGCCCTGCCACCACTTCTGTTCAGGTTTAGCACAACTCATCACCACGGGTGAAATACGGCTCTTTGTATTTGGAGAAAACTCTCACATCCAGCTATTTGCATTACTGAGAATAAGACATTGAGCTATAGTAAGAGTGTGTGTGCATCCTTAGCGTGCGCAGACTTCATTTAGCGTGGGCTGAAGCTGCCACTTGACTTCAACTCCTTGGCAGATACTTTGCAGATACTACATGCAATTAAGCATTGAAATGGCAATCGGTTACATCTGTATAGAATTTATCAGCAGGCTTGGAAGAATATGAGGAAATCAAACCCTCAGCTGTGAAACACTACGCTGGAGGGCTGCTTCAGGATATTAAGACCAGTTTCTGTTTCTGTGTACGTGTGTGAGAGAATGAGAGGCTGTGTGTGTGAGTGTGTATATAATTACTATTTCATTTCTTGGGTAAAGTTCCCCCTCCTTTCCTTTACGGCAAGGAAAATTGCTCTTCAAACCTGTCTTCAAAATGTAATAACTTTACTTGCAACCAACCACTGCGGACCCTGACTGGACTCTGAATTATTACTGTGAGATGAAACATTTCTTTAACAAAACTGAGCCCTTTAATATCCCCCATCTCTGTTATTAGATGGACAAATGAATTTTACTTTGAACATAACATGTGGCATTGTCTGAAAATTGCTGGTATGAACTGAAGTTGGCAGGTATTTTCTTGCTCTCCTCGTCAGTGATTGCCATTTATTATATGTTGCACCTTTATCTGTCAAATACTGCAGAGCGCTATATTGATTTGTGTCTGCTGCAAAGCAAAGGTCACTTTGATCAACATACTACAAAACCAGAAAAAGTAGGGTTCTGACATTTCATTACCTGGGAAAAAAAGGACTAAAATAAATAAGAATATGTTTGAGAACAGAGCACTTCAATATCACAGTGTGCAGTAACTGTAATTAACAAAAGAACCGCTCTATGGAGGTTAAGGAGAAAAAAGAGAAGGCAGGTTTTCTTGCAGGGACTATTCTTTACATGACTGATTCTGTAACGTTACAGCTGTGATCTCACTGAAGTGTTACATTCATTACAAATCAAATACATTGGCTTCTCAGATTCAGACTTTTAATGAGCAATAAAGCTCAGCAAGTCTTGAGGAAACCGGGGAAGATTTGATCAAACTTTCAATTTTGTCTTAGAACCCCTGAAGGCACTTCCAGAGGAAGAGAACGTCCCTACGTTAGGAATGTACAGTCTCAAGAGACAAGAGAAAGCATGGCAGAAGGCATGGGATCCACACGCAGTTTGCCCAAGATCAACCAGAAGTGCCAAGCAGAGCCAAAACTTAAGCCCAGACCTTCACTTTCCCAATCGAGTTCCCAACAGCTTAGCTGTCTTTCAGCACTGGCACACAATTTACAATTTACTCAAATATTTTTAAGGGAAGTGGTGGAAGTGGTGTCCCAGGTGACCAGGTGAGCTGCTTTTTATTTATTTATTTTTTTTTCCCCCTTCTTCTTCTTGCCTGGTGTTTATGTATTGCTTCACTTTTTGTCAGGCGCCTAGATGCTCTTGCTCACGAGCTGAGTTGGTAGACAGGGCTTTTCCTGGAGCAGGTTCTGGTAGATCGTGTCTGTCTTGCCGTGCAACTTGGTCATTCTACACAGAAAAATGATTCTGTGATCCCGCTAGTATTACTGCTGTACCTGAACATACATGTAGGAAACAGAACAGCCAAACTGCTTTCCCATTACACTTAGAAATGTCTTTTTTCTTCTTTTTTAAATTTTTATTTTTTTATTTTTGTTGTTGTTGTTGTTTGTTTTACATCTAGTGTTTTGTTCTTCACAGGAAACACCACATTTGCATTGAAATACAGCAAGCAGTTATACCTAAGGTCTTTTGTTATACCTAGGATGACTAGGGTGCACATCACAGCTTGCATGGCATATGGCAGTGCTTATCACGTCAATAGCAAAGTCTGAATAATGCAATGCTTGGTTGTAATTATCTTTTATTATTATCAAGGGTCATTCCTGGGCTCTTCATCCTTTCATCATCTCATGTGGAATTTTGGTCTTCCTTATTAATTAACTAGCCAATGTGATTGAGTTAGCCAATTAGCTCTGCCTGAAGGGATGAGCACTGATCTAAATAAGGGCCCAAGTCTACAAACTTGTTGCTTCGAGGGGGAGTCTTGCAGGGAGCGGGCTGGCAAGAGGGGACTTGTGGGACTTGGCAAGCTATTGTTTGCCTATCCCAGATCATTTGTGCTTATTAGACAAGGCCAACATTTTTTTACTTGGGTAGTTTCCTGTTTGGAAAAGGCTGCTTAACAAACATGAAACCCTTCACTGGGGACGTGTTTGATTTTATTGAAAATAATGGCTTTCATTAAATGAAAATTAGACATTAAATTAAAATCAGGGATTGACATATTGTGTTCTGATGTTACTTTTCTTTTTTTTTGAATGATTTTATTTTAAGTTTGTCATTGAAATTATGTAAAGTTTAAAGTGATAATCAGTACTATGCCTTTTAACCTCAGAAGTGGTGACTTCTAGTTACTGAAACAGTTTTTATGTAAAATGTTGCGTGACAGAAGACACTCTAATACACATCATAAAAAAATCATCTCTGTCCTCAGAATCCACTCTGTCCCCAACAAGACAATGTATTTTCCCTAATGCTACCGCTGGGACTAAAATCCTCCCCCAGCACCAGGGCTGGGCGTGTTCCAACCCCGGTGCCCGCGGTCACACAGGGTATGTATGCAAATGTCGCTCATCCCTCATGCACCGCCCTCTCCCCTCTGTCTGGTCACGGTTACTTCTTCGGTCAGTCCCTGAGGCGATTCGCGCCGGGCCGGGCGCTGCAGGGAGCCGGGGGTCGCGCCCCGGAGGGTCCCGCCTTGGGGCACCCCCAAGGGCCAGGAGGGCCCTGGGCAGGGCCAGGGGCGGCCGCTCCGCCTCGTACTCAGGCAGTGTCAGCCAGGGAGGGCCCGGTAGCCGCCAGCTCTGTCAGGGAGCTCGGCAGCCCCCAAGGCGTGCAGCCTCCCAGGGCGAGCTCCGGGGGCAGCCCGTTGCCTCCCAGGTGTCTGGCTGCAGGCTGTGCCCCGCTCGTAGGACAGTTCAGGATGGCCGGAGCGAGCCCACCGTGTGAGGTGTGCCCGGTGGAGGCACTGCTTCAGGAGGCCAGGGCTCCGGGGAAAGGTGAATAGGCGGAATGTGGGAGTCGGACTGGGAGAGAGGCTCCTGGAGCTGCTGCCTTCCGTCCCTGAGACAGGCCCAGCAGGCAGCAGGGACACTCAGTTCTGAGGGGTTTCCCTATCCTCAGCACCCGACTGAAAGCACTGACCTAGAGGATAAGGGGCACTGGCAACAAGACCATGCCTAGCAGGGAAAACCTCTCAGGGACTTCGCAACCTTCCCAAGTACCCCAATGCAATAGTTGCAGGTTGATCTGAACAATATTGAGCAACACAGTACATCTTAGAAGTGACACCCAGGGAAGGGCATATCAGCCTGCGTCCTGAATTAACACAGCTCACACCAAGAAAAAAAGATGGGTTCTTGTGGGAGACTCCCTTCTGAAGGGAACAGAAGGCTCAATATGCAGATGGACCCACTTCATGGGGAGGTCTGCTACCTCCATGGGGACTGGATTAGGAACATTAAGAGCCCTTCCAACCTTGTTTCGGCCATCAGAATATTACCCATTACTGTTTTTTCAAGTAGCAGTGATGAAATTTCAAGATGAAGTCTGAGGGCAATTAAAAGAGACTTAAGGGCATTGGGCAACAAGTTAAGGGGTCAAGAGCACAGGTGGTGTTTTCTTCTATCACTCCAGTTGCAGGGATAGTTGAGGCAAGGAACAGAAGAGACACAAAATGAGTACCTGACTCCGAGCCTGGTGTCACTAGCAGAACTTTGGGTTCAACCAATACCTGGGGGCTGGCTGAATATGAGCCAGCAGCGTGCTCAGGCAGTCAACAATGCCAACAGCATCCTGGCTTGTGTAAGAAACAGTGTGACCAGCAGGACTAGGGAAGTGATTATCCCTCTGTACTTACTCTGGTGAGGCCACACCAAATAGTGTGTTCAGTTTTGGGCCCCTCACTACAAGGACATCGTGGTGCTAGAGCATCTCCAAAGAAGGACAACAAAGCTGGTGAGGGGTCTGGAACACATGCTGAAAGCTACTAATTAAAGTCAAGAATCCATGATCGCAATGTGAGATCAATGGGTTATGACATTTTGATGTCAGGCTGATGGATCTGACTTTCTAAATGAAGAATGATTGATTATGACTCTTCAAAAGTATGGCTCATTATCAGCATATCGAGGCAACTGTTGACATTGAGCATACATAACACCCATTATGGCATGTCAGAAGTTATCGCTTTGGATGGGTGGCCACGATATCTGCGAAAATTAATTGTTCTGATTACTGCAAGATGTTATAGTATATTGCATAAAAGAAAAATAGTGAATAGCAGCTACAAGGAAAGTATTATGCAGGTAAAGGCAAGACGGTGATTTTTTAGCCCAGAGTGCATTTTGTATGTAACAGATGGTCCACACAGCCTGTAAGAAGCCTTTCTTTCTGATGGTAGTAGGAAAATTATATAAAGCACAATGTGGGTTTCATTTGCTGCATTTTATCAAAGCCTACAAATTCGTCTTCCAAACCCAGAATCACAGAGACCCATAAGAAAGCATACTTCTTGATTTCAAAGAGAGTGAATTTTGGACTAACTGGTTTTGAAAATCTCCTGCTATGCAGCACCCCATACTATATATCTATATCTATATCTATATATATAAAAGCATTTATAGTACATTACAGTCCATTGTGCAAGGGCTGTACAGCAGATGATACAGAAACTGTCATGGAGAGTACATTAAATGCAGAACTGTACAATATTCATGGGAATAAAACAATGCATGAGTAGCCCAGCCCCATACACCATTCTGTAATGAGCACTACTATCAAAAGAAGTTGATATTACAAAAGAAAATATTAAATACAATCCAAAAATGTCATGTTAAATGTGGTCCGCACACCAATACACTATGGTTTTCTATACCCTTCAGAGTTCTTAGAAAGGCACCAGGCCACTGAAGAAAACAGCAGAAACCATCACAGCAGATTTTCTTTTGCCACAGAACATGACAGAGTGAAAACAGAAAACAGCCAGGAAGGGACAGATTCTTCTCAGGAGATGAAGTCCCTGAGTACCCTCAGCTACTAGCTCCTGACGCTCTGGATGTAGGTTATAGAGGATTTCAGACAGGCGGTTCAAAGAGTTTCAAACCACCGCATTTAACATTATATTAATTTGGCTTGGGGGACATCATATTGCATTGACTTTCCATCTAGAAAATGAAGACATTAGACAATTACAAGTTCAATAATATCACTAATTCTGCCAAGTCTTGCCAATTATTATGTCTCCCCAAGGATAAAGAATACAGGAAAGCTTCCTTCTGAGAAAATTGCCTTTTTACAAGGTATTAAAGGAAACATTCTTGTGAAGAAATGTTCTTTCAAACCATGGATGTATCTGTGGAAAGGATTTTTTTTTCTTCTTCTGAAAAAAAATAAATTAAAATGGTATCCAGCTGAAATGAGGTGGCAGTCTTTCAGGTGGGGCTTTTATTTAGGGGGCTTCTAGTAGGAGTTGGACTTTAACCTGTGGATCAGTTTTGGAAAAGTCAATTCTTAAACATAGGTTCTCAATAACAATTGATTACAAAGCAATCATTTTGCAAATTCCTCTCTGTTTTGGAAGATCAGAAAATTCTTAAGTAAATTGTGATTTAGGCATACCTTTTCCTTTTTGCAGCTGGAGATAATCAGAATGGCTCTTGAGAAGCAGCAGTTTCTAACACGTGCTACACCTGTTGAACTACAGTTTCAGAGAGAAATAGGATGTCCCCATTCGTTGGGTTTATGCATTTCTATTCACACGTGGAAGTGACTGAGACTTACATGGGACACAATTTGCCACTGTTCTGAACTAGGGCCGAGTACATGTAGAGTCGTGCTCCAATTCGATCTTTTCTTACTTTACATGTATACTGACTGGGGCAAATGATTACACAAATCACAGGACAGTGGAAATCTATGAACATCACCTGCCAGCAGCATCTGGAGTTTAGGTATTTAATAGTTATGAATTAGATTTTTCAGGAGAACAATTGTTAGGGGATTTTGCAAGATCTGAAGAAATTTTACTAACATTACAACACTGTATCATTGCAGAGAAATCCTATTCTGTGTCACAGCTCTGGAAGCTTTTTTTTTTTTTTTTTTTTTTTTTTTAATTTTATTTTATGACTAGCTGCTTCTCTGTGAGATTTAAAAAAAAAAAAAAAAAAAAAAAAAAAAGAGTTGTAAGTTTAGTCTACCCAAATGGATTGGTTTTATGGGATGTGGTTATAGAACAGCTCACAGTCTACCAACTGAAACCATGTAAGCACTTCATCAATCACTGAATTTAAGCCAAAATTTTCATCATCCTTAATGGAAAAGTCTGTCACAATGCAATAGGAATGCTGCAGAATATTAATAGTGGGCTTATAAAAATTGATGTGAACATCTAGAGAATCCACTCAACTCCATGTTGCCCAGCTGTGCCAGTTTGAACACTTTATAGAAGAGAACACAGTTCTGCATCATTTTTAAAAACATTAAGAAACTGAATTGGTTTACTGGAGCTTCAGCACTTGGGCTGCTGGAGAGCTGTATTACCGCAGGTGGGTTTGCAGGCTCCTCTGGCACCTTTTCCTGGAGTAGCTGTTTGCTTCTCTGGCCACTAAACTCCCTACTCATGAACCCTGGGAGACCTCTAGTGTGCAGTACAGTGCACTGGAGAGCCCTGCCACGTCTTCAGGTGATGTTAGTGCACAGCAGGGGGACATGGGGGACTTTCGGGGTGTGCCAGACTCCACTTGGGGGGGAGGGGGAGGATGGGACCTGGAAGACTCTAGGGTGCACTGGGAGGCCTCTTGTGCTCTCTAGAGTGCAGTGGAAGGGCTGGGAAGCCTGCAGGCCCTAGAGGGGCGTAGGGACTGTGTGAGGCCTCTAGAGTGCCCTGAAATTTTTCTAGGGGGTGCTAGAGCTCAATAGAGAGCTCTGCAAAGTCTCCCGGGGCACTAGATTATACTGGGCTGGGAGTCTCTGGGTGTACTGGGTGGCTTCTTGTGCTCTTTAGAGTAAGGTGGGGTCCCTGTTAGGCCTTTTAGAGTATCCTACAGCATACTAAACCAAACTGAGGGTGGGGGTTGAGAATGGGGGAGGGAGAAGGGAGGCATTTCGAAGTGGTAGCGGGCGCTGGAAAACTTTCAGGGGGAGGTAGAGTGCACTGGGCGGCCCTGGTAGACGTGCATAGGCTCTAGAGCGGAGTGAATTCATGGAAGCTGTGTAGTGAGCACTGAAAGGCCTTTAGTGCACCCTAGAGGACACTGGAGAGACTTACAAGGCCTCTGCATGGCCCAGGGAGACCTTCAGCGTGCTCTATAGCACACTAGAGAGCCTGGCAAGGCCTCTAGGAGGCACCACTTTACAGTGTGTGTCCCTAGGACGCCTCTAGGGTGCAAGAGAAGGCTTCAACGGTACCCTAGAATGCACTGGAGGGTCCTAAGGCCTCTAGGGTGCACTGAGAGGCCTTGTAGGGTGCACTGGGAGGCCTCTAGGTCTCCAGAGTTCAGTGGAAAGCACTGGGAGGTGTCTAGGCTGCACTTTGAGGCCCCTAGTGTGCCTGAGAGTGCACTGGGGAGCTCTGGGCGGCCTCTAGAGAGCCCTGGGAGGCTTCTAGGGGATGCTAAAGCACACTATGTGGTACCATCTGAAGGCATGGCAGGGTCTTGCAGGCTTCGAGGTCAGACTAAAGCACATTGGTGAGCACTGCAAGGTCTCAGAAGGGTATTAAAAAGCACCAGTATGTCCTGGGAGCCTTCCAGGAGGTGCCAGACTACAGAGAGGCCCTCAAAGCCTCTAGGACACACTGGGAGGCCTCTAGTGCTCTCTAGAATGCTGTGGAGGGTCCTGGGAGGCCAAACAGACATCCTAGAGCCACCTGTGGGGGTGCCTGGGAAGCACTGGTGAAGTGATAGTGCACATTTGCAGGCCCTGTGAGGTATCCAGGGAACACTAGAACTCACTGGGAGTGTTAGGAGGCCTCTGGGGGTCACTAGAGCAAAACGGGGATACTGGGATGCCTGTAGATAGCAAATGGGTACTGTAGATAGCAATAAAGAGTCCAGCAAGGCCTTCAGGTGGTGCTAGAGGACAGTTCAAGTCCCTCTGAGGCCTTCAGAAGGTTCTAGATATCACTGGAGCACCACAGGAGGCCTGGGAAGATACTAGGGCATCCTAAAGGACACACTGGGGGGCACTGGGAGGTATTTGGGGGGAGGTAGAATGCACTTGGTGGTCCCAGTGGTTCTTCAGAGGATCTAGAGTGGAGCGGAAGGCCACTGAAGGCCTCTCATGTGAAATGAGAGGCATTTACAGCACCCTAGAGAAGAGCGGGGAGCCCTGTGAGGCTTCTAGCTGGTGCTAGAGCTCTTCGGGGGCCCCAGGGGGTGTCTAGTGTGTCTTAGAGTGCACTGGAGAGCCCTGCGGTGTCTCCAGAAGGCGCTTAGAGCACACCTGGGGGCACTGCGAGTCATTTAGAGTGTGCTGGACTCCACTGGAAGGCCCTGGATGACTCTGGGGTGCACTGGGAGGCCTCTAGTGCTCTCTAGAATGTGGTGGGGGTTCTGGAAAGTCTGCTGGGGATACTAGAAGGCATTGGGGACCATGGAAGGCTCTAGAATTCCCTGGAAAGTTTCAAGAGAGCGCAAGAGCTCAACAAAGAGCTCTGTAAGGTCTCCCTGGGACATTAGATTACACTGGGAGGCCCAGGAAGACTCAGGTCTCTAGTGCTTCCTTGAGTGCACTGAGGTCCCTGGGACATCTCGAGCACATTCTAGAACAAACTGGGAGGGGTTAGGAGGCATTTGGAAGTGGTAGAAATCACTGTGATGCCCTGGGAGGCATACAGGGGACACTAGAGTATGTTGGCCTCCAGTGTGCTCTAGTGACATTTCTAGGACTCCAAGGGCCTCCCAGTGTACTCTAGCACCACTCGAAGCCTTGCAGGACTCTCCAGGGATCTCTGGAGTTGCTACTGGCATCCCAGTGCCAGGATTGTTATGACCCCAACTCAACACCAACCCAAGCTAGGTCTCCCATGAAATAGCACTCATAACAGAAGCCTTTTGGTAGCCCTCCACTTCCTTTGGCACCCTTTATACAACCCCATTCAGAACAGGACTCTGTGCCGAGCCTCTTGCCCACACTGCACTCCTTGGCCCTGTGCATGAGGACAGTGACACTCAGCATCTCACCGAGAGTACAGGACACAGAAATGCACTTTGTGACACCCCAACACCCTTGCTGGTAAGGCAGTGAAAGCCAGGGACACCTGAAGGCAGCAGCTACATAAACAGACTTTTTGTAAATGTGAAAAGTACGCTGACAATCAGCCCCTACTTACCCAAATGCTTTGCAAACTTCGTACATTTATGTTTCCATTTTTTGAGTCCACTTCTTTTCCCATCCTAGTTATCACTCATTTTCAGCAGACGCCCCGTTTCATGAAGAAATGAGCCACCTGGGAATTTAAGTATAAATTGCATATAAGTTCCACAGTTGTTTCTTTTGCAACAATATTGACCTTGGTTGGATTCACCTTCCCTTTCCAATGAGACCAGTTCCTATGCTAGTGCTCACGCATTAAGATGCTATCAGCTAGGTAGTACCTCACGTGCCTTGCTGTTTTTTTTTTTTTTTTTTTTTTTTTTAACCATGCAGATTTCCCACCTATCCAAGTAATTTGCAAAGGTAATTTTCTTTCTACTCATCTATTACAATAAATCAATGAATAAATAAATGATAATGCAGCAATTAAATGTGTAATGAGATGGGTAAGAACTATTAATAAATGCAAAGCTAGTTGCTCAAAGGTGAACAGACTTCCCCTCTCTTCTTACAAGCCAAGTAATGAACTTTCTATGATGGAGAAACAGGCAGCTGCTAAACATGTAAATGAAACCAAGGGATATACAAGTTCACACTACAATGCTGTTCTTCAGCCTCATCATTATTGCCACATTATCAGTTCTCCTGTGACTTTTTCTCTGAATATTTAAAGATAGGGCAGGGGGATATGCAATTATTTTTAAACACCCGTCTGCGAAATGACTGTCTGCATCAACCCAAGGGTGCTGCTGAGGTGTTGGCTCACTTTGGGACCCTATGCCGTGCAGTGCGACAGAGTTTTATCTGAGCAAAGCTACTTCAGAACCAGTGTTGTTCTGCAGGAAACAAAACAAAACAAGCAAACAACAACAAAAAAAAGCAGAAATTCTGAAATTCCATGAGCATCCGAAGTACATTTTTTTTCTTTTTAAAAAGAAATCCAGCATTATTTAGTATCAAAGCTGAACAAACCAACACAAAGAGGGTAAATGCTAGTGTTTCTTCTTAGTTTATAAATTATAATATTACTACCCTGTACACAGTTGTTTGGTTCTGCCAAAAAGAAAAAGCAGAATGCTCTTAATAATTTTTTGCCTCAGAGTTCTTGCCACTTCAGTAGGAAGGCTGTGGGATACTTCACACTTCTTCATTTTGTATCTGTCTTCAATGTTTTTTTCCCATTCAACATTACTTGACAAAGAGTTACCCTTTCATACAAAACTTCCTTACTACTTACTTCAATAACCACAACAGGTTGCCATTTCACCCCCACTCTTTCCTGAAAGTGTGCTCTCTGCCTGTTTCATGTGTGCATGTGTTCAGCCACACATATGCTTCACTGTACAAGATCACATTATTCAGAAAATTTGTTTTCAAAGGAATGATTGATGCATTTATTCTTTTTGTCCCAGCCCGAGTTGATTCTGGCAAGAATAATCCATTAACACAGGAGTGAGGAGTTACAGCATTACCCAGACTGCTGTTTATCTAAACTTGTTTATCTAAAACTTTCTTATACTTAGAAGAATAAGGGTTGCCCCTCTACCCCCTTGCATACAGTTTGAGAATTTCAAGGGCAGCTCCATAGTTAGCAGAGACTTCAGTGAAGCTACAGTGCTTGATTTATTATAATAGATGTCAGGAAACAGAATTATCTTATCAAATTAGTTTGGCTGATAGGAAAGCTGGCCAGCAGATAAGCTGCAGTGCTGCCGTTTGACCTGACCTGCAAATGCTTCTGCTGGAGTCTGGCAGCTTCGCAGTTGAGGATGAGTTGCTGCACACAGAAAGTGCTCAGGAAAGAATTAACAAGACAGCCATGAAGGTGGCCAGGAAGTCCATGCAGCATGCTACCTGGGAACATTGTCCCTGAGACTGTCTGGCTCCTAAGAAGTTTCTGTCTAAGGTGAGAAATACTAGCCGAGTATTTTATTTTATTTTATTTTATTTTATTTTATTTTATTTTATTTTATTTTATTTTATTTTATTTTATTATTTATTTATTTTTTTTTTAAATTTTTTTACAATTCAAACACTCAGCAGAAGAGCAGAAGGCCACTTCACAGAGGAAGCTGGACAAGTTTTTTTTTTTCTTTTTCTGAAATCTCTTACTGCAGTCATGGCAATTTAATTGCATTTATCAACTGTAATGAAGCAATTTCTTTGGCTTTCCGTGGCTGCACCTCTCTGGGTCTTTAAAACCCCTCAAGAGCTGGTATGATGGGATCCTGCAGTAGGAAGTTGACCTATGCAGCTTTGAATAGGGATATAAGACTCTTATTAAAAAAATAAATAAAAAATGATTGTATGGACGATCTTTTATCCAGTAAATCCAAAAGCATCTAACTCTTCCCAAACACTTTACTGACTCCTACTACTTCACCTGTCTACATGGGAGAAGAAAAAAAAAAAAAAAAAAAAAAAAGAAATACCAAAGCCTTTAATGAGTTTTAAGTATATGTCATATAGCACCAAATACACCTGTCTCTGGAGCAGTGCGCACAAGCCGTTTAAAAACAGGAAGAACAAAGGGAAAAAAAAGATACAAGCAGATATGAAAAACTCAAATTTGAAAGGACTTTAGTTTGGGAATTGTCACTGAATGCATTTGGGTTTGCGTGTGTGCACCCAGATGGTTGCAGAAAAGGCACAACGAAACAGGATCTTGCCCTGCCATACTGCAATTTTTCTTGCTGTTGCTTCCCGGAGTGCAGCAGCCAGGGTAGGGCCTGTAAGACAAGAGCCTTCAGGTGACATCGTTGGCTCAGTGTTGCATGCAGTGCTCAGAAGACATTAAAATGAATTTACCATTTCCCAAACAGGCCTTTTTAAGAGGTGCTATTAGATGCAACTTGATTTTGGGTCACTGAGGATGGCATGACGAATCTTTCATTACGAACTTTGCCAGCAGACCCCCAAGGGATCTCCCTCCGTATGACTGGTAGTTTTAATATCCTTCACTCCTTAGAAGCAATTACCTCTCAAGCTCCGGGACACCCACGGTTTGGTCAGGGATGCTGACTCTGATGCACAGCCCAAAATTTTGGAGTTTAGCAGAGGATTAGATTTTTCTGCACTAGTCAGGTGCCACGTAAGCTCACAACTGCTGACTTGTGGAAGACCCCATCATAAGAGCAGACCAAGAAACAAGCATGGAAGTCCTGATCCCCACAGCTAATAGTCTCAGTGTCACACCTGGATCAACACACATGTCAGCAGGGTGTGAAATGAGTGAATAATAGGAATTTTGCACCTTGCTTGGTAGTACTCGTCCTGTGTTCACGGAGGACAGGAAATGTGCTAGACCCTCTACAGCCAGAACCAATGGCCACCTCCCACAGTTCTTACAGCAACTGTGTGGAAATGGAAGGACAAACAGAGAGAGGAATGAAATGGTAAACGGGGAGAAAGGAGCGGGAGAATGAGCCCTTTTTGCCAAGTAAGAACCAAGTGATAAATAGATCTGTGCATGTTCCCCGTCTCATTCCTCACTTGCCAAGTCTGATGCTATTTTCATTAGGTCATGTTACCATACATGTCATCTTATACAAAGGTGCAGTATAACACAACTGGAGGTTGAGGTGCTTGTAGTGAACACAAATGAGCTTGTAATGGTCCATCTGCTTTGATTTTATTTAGTGATCCCTCAAGGGCTGGGAGCTAGAGTGAGAATAACAATGCTTCAACCCATCTGCTATTGTAGTACCAGCTCCAGTTGAATTATCATGTTCTGAGTGGCTGGCATATGCTGTGACATAAAGCTACAAGGAAGTGTTGCTCTCCAGCTGTTGTGTTGACAAATACTTTTCAGCCAGACATGGAGTTCAGCTCAATAACCAGGGGGAAACTGCAGCTAAAAGTTGGTTATTATTTGATTTTATTTTAAGCATTAGAAATCACTGGCACGATATATTTTATTTAAAAATGTGTCACTACTAAGGGCACATGTTGTCTATGAGCTCCAACAATAAAAATTTCTTTGTGCCGGCCA
This sequence comes from Aythya ferina, assembly GCF_964211825.1. Classification (NCBI taxonomy): domain Eukaryota; kingdom Metazoa; phylum Chordata; class Aves; order Anseriformes; family Anatidae; genus Aythya; species Aythya ferina. Next base: position 17,279,550 of record NC_140308.1, on the reverse strand, counting down.
TAAATTTTTGTGTTACAGGATCGGAAGGGCATCTCTGTAACCGACAGTGTAAATCTTAGTAATGAAACTATGGCTAACCTTGTTTTAGAAGCAGCATATCTGAAACAGCGTGTGTATAAACTTGTTGGCTTCGTGGTGCTATGGGCCATAAGCATGCTTGACTACAGAAAGGAAGACTCAGAAGGAGACTGTGATCTGAGGCCACACGCAGTGCCAGACAGCAAGACTGTCTCTAAACTGAGGAAGAGGAAAGCAGGAAGGGATGTGAGTAGAGACATGCATCTGCTAGATGCAACAGGTCCCCAGGGCTCATCTGGTCTTGCACCTAATCTGCAAGATGCAGTTGCTAAAAGTGGCCACATATTCTGCCTTTATGCCCTCTTCCCTGTTGGTGGCCTGCGGAAGAGCTCAGAGTGAAGACACTCTGGAGACACCCTGACTTGTGGCAACATGAGACACTTCCTTCAGAGCCAGCCTTCTGCTGCAGGTAGGGGTCAAAGGGACTGGTAAAGGGGAACAACCAGCCCCAAAACAGTGTCACTGAACCCTCAGGGCTGCTGCTAACCCGGCAAGGCAGTGCATGCTCTCTGGAGCGTGGCTCTTGTGCGCTTCTGCTAACCATTGCATTAAGGGCTCAGTTCTTAAATACGACTTATGCTTGTATTTTGTCTCACAAGAAGAATAGGCCCTGTTCACACTGCAGCATTTCATTTCTCGAGGCTTGTATTTCCTATTGTATCCAAAGACCTGTGGGTGCCAGCTGTCGCGGGTGCTGCCGTTGTATTATGATCCCCTGGCTAGTGCAGGAATTGTTGATTGCGTTGCCTTTTGAATCAGTTGATTACCGTGAATAATAGGCCAAAAAGGCTGTCAGCATTTTGACTTTAACTATAACTGTTACAATTAATTATGGGCTTAATTAGCATACATGCCTAGCAGTAGAGCATATCATACTTCATGGGTAACAGATGATGCTGCAGCTGTAACAGAAAGGGTGATACAGGTTGGGATACAGATAGTTATTAATAAATGGGTTCTATTGTTCAAGGTCCTTATTTACCCAAATTAGCAAGCATGACATAATCAACCCCAACTGTATAATTTATAATAATTGATTTCATTTTGACTGACCACCAGTCGGGCCTACTGCATGCCCTCGGAAGAAAAATAGCCCTATTAGGATAAGTTTAATCCTAAACATAGCTAATGAATCCTATTACTTTAAGGTCATATTTGAAGCTTTTGTTAATTGTCAGAACCATTTTAAATTGATTAGAGTTAAATTAAATCAATGTAATGTTTAGAAAAACAATATTTCTAATGGATGAGGCCAAGCTGACCTCGAATAAACATATTTATCAACCGATTTCAGTGAATGAGAAGGCTAGCATCTGGGCTCATAATTCACGATTGTCTATAATATGGGAAATGTCACTATCTAGGCAATTAATTATGTCAGGTAATAAATCTGTTGCTCACAGCTGAGCGTTTGCCAGTTGGGGTGACAATTCCCTCAGCAAGTTTATGATGTTTAGACGTTTCCTCTCTCCTCCCCCAAACCCACACTTTACAGGAGCAGAAAAACTAGAGACAACATCAGGGAGAAAGAACGTGGAAGATTTTTCCTAACTGTCAGCACTTAGCCTGTCCTAGGCTGACAACGTGCTGAACTGCGATAACTTGGTACGGAAATATGGTCATTTGGAGTACATGGACACCCTATGATGAAGAAGTTTTGCTGAACTGTCCAGCAACATTTCCCAGGCTGGAGAGGTCAGGAGGAGTTAACATTTCCTTACGGACCAGCACGGTTAAGTGACTGGTTTGTGGTAAAATGAGGCAAAATGCATAATGACTAGTATGACTAGGAAAAATTCTGTCATTATTGTGACTGAATGCTTTATGTTCAGTGGTTTGTCAAAAAAAAAAAAAAAAAAAAAAAAAAGGTAAACTAAATATTCACAAAGAAAGTGAAGAAAGTGTAAGAAAGCTCTATAAAAAATGGCGCAAGAGTAGCAGGAGACGGGTAAATTCAATCTGAATAGTATCACATGTGCAGCACAAGCTGTCTTATATTGAACAACTCACAATGGATCCAGTAAGGCTGAGTATAAACAACAAACTATTTCTATAGGAAAGATGTAGGATAATTGAGGAAAAGTTGAACAAATTGAAAAGAACCTGGAGCAGTTCAAAAAACAAAGAGAAACAGAGGTCATCAGGCAGGATTAGATCCTTGTGTGAAGCACCAAGCACCCCACGGACAGGGTGTCCTGATCTCTGCTGCTTCCCTCGCAGAGGGTACAAGCCAGAAAAGGCCCCGCTCCCACATTCCCTTTTGCACCAAGGGATAGATTTCAGTTCACACAGCTCAGCTTCCCTCATGCTTTGCCATGACTCAACTTTATCGACTGGATTGCCTGTGTTGACACGGTGAGAAGCTGCTGCCCTGCCACCACTTCTGTTCAGGTTTAGCACAACTCATCACCACGGGTGAAATACGGCTCTTTGTATTTGGAGAAAACTCTCACATCCAGCTATTTGCATTACTGAGAATAAGACATTGAGCTATAGTAAGAGTGTGTGTGCATCCTTAGCGTGCGCAGACTTCATTTAGCGTGGGCTGAAGCTGCCACTTGACTTCAACTCCTTGGCAGATACTTTGCAGATACTACATGCAATTAAGCATTGAAATGGCAATCGGTTACATCTGTATAGAATTTATCAGCAGGCTTGGAAGAATATGAGGAAATCAAACCCTCAGCTGTGAAACACTACGCTGGAGGGCTGCTTCAGGATATTAAGACCAGTTTCTGTTTCTGTGTACGTGTGTGAGAGAATGAGAGGCTGTGTGTGTGAGTGTGTATATAATTACTATTTCATTTCTTGGGTAAAGTTCCCCCTCCTTTCCTTTACGGCAAGGAAAATTGCTCTTCAAACCTGTCTTCAAAATGTAATAACTTTACTTGCAACCAACCACTGCGGACCCTGACTGGACTCTGAATTATTACTGTGAGATGAAACATTTCTTTAACAAAACTGAGCCCTTTAATATCCCCCATCTCTGTTATTAGATGGACAAATGAATTTTACTTTGAACATAACATGTGGCATTGTCTGAAAATTGCTGGTATGAACTGAAGTTGGCAGGTATTTTCTTGCTCTCCTCGTCAGTGATTGCCATTTATTATATGTTGCACCTTTATCTGTCAAATACTGCAGAGCGCTATATTGATTTGTGTCTGCTGCAAAGCAAAGGTCACTTTGATCAACATACTACAAAACCAGAAAAAGTAGGGTTCTGACATTTCATTACCTGGGAAAAAAAGGACTAAAATAAATAAGAATATGTTTGAGAACAGAGCACTTCAATATCACAGTGTGCAGTAACTGTAATTAACAAAAGAACCGCTCTATGGAGGTTAAGGAGAAAAAAGAGAAGGCAGGTTTTCTTGCAGGGACTATTCTTTACATGACTGATTCTGTAACGTTACAGCTGTGATCTCACTGAAGTGTTACATTCATTACAAATCAAATACATTGGCTTCTCAGATTCAGACTTTTAATGAGCAATAAAGCTCAGCAAGTCTTGAGGAAACCGGGGAAGATTTGATCAAACTTTCAATTTTGTCTTAGAACCCCTGAAGGCACTTCCAGAGGAAGAGAACGTCCCTACGTTAGGAATGTACAGTCTCAAGAGACAAGAGAAAGCATGGCAGAAGGCATGGGATCCACACGCAGTTTGCCCAAGATCAACCAGAAGTGCCAAGCAGAGCCAAAACTTAAGCCCAGACCTTCACTTTCCCAATCGAGTTCCCAACAGCTTAGCTGTCTTTCAGCACTGGCACACAATTTACAATTTACTCAAATATTTTTAAGGGAAGTGGTGGAAGTGGTGTCCCAGGTGACCAGGTGAGCTGCTTTTTATTTATTTATTTTTTTTTCCCCCTTCTTCTTCTTGCCTGGTGTTTATGTATTGCTTCACTTTTTGTCAGGCGCCTAGATGCTCTTGCTCACGAGCTGAGTTGGTAGACAGGGCTTTTCCTGGAGCAGGTTCTGGTAGATCGTGTCTGTCTTGCCGTGCAACTTGGTCATTCTACACAGAAAAATGATTCTGTGATCCCGCTAGTATTACTGCTGTACCTGAACATACATGTAGGAAACAGAACAGCCAAACTGCTTTCCCATTACACTTAGAAATGTCTTTTTTCTTCTTTTTTAAATTTTTATTTTTTTATTTTTGTTGTTGTTGTTGTTTGTTTTACATCTAGTGTTTTGTTCTTCACAGGAAACACCACATTTGCATTGAAATACAGCAAGCAGTTATACCTAAGGTCTTTTGTTATACCTAGGATGACTAGGGTGCACATCACAGCTTGCATGGCATATGGCAGTGCTTATCACGTCAATAGCAAAGTCTGAATAATGCAATGCTTGGTTGTAATTATCTTTTATTATTATCAAGGGTCATTCCTGGGCTCTTCATCCTTTCATCATCTCATGTGGAATTTTGGTCTTCCTTATTAATTAACTAGCCAATGTGATTGAGTTAGCCAATTAGCTCTGCCTGAAGGGATGAGCACTGATCTAAATAAGGGCCCAAGTCTACAAACTTGTTGCTTCGAGGGGGAGTCTTGCAGGGAGCGGGCTGGCAAGAGGGGACTTGTGGGACTTGGCAAGCTATTGTTTGCCTATCCCAGATCATTTGTGCTTATTAGACAAGGCCAACATTTTTTTACTTGGGTAGTTTCCTGTTTGGAAAAGGCTGCTTAACAAACATGAAACCCTTCACTGGGGACGTGTTTGATTTTATTGAAAATAATGGCTTTCATTAAATGAAAATTAGACATTAAATTAAAATCAGGGATTGACATATTGTGTTCTGATGTTACTTTTTTTATTTTATTTTTATGAGTGGCTTAAAATAGTTTGCCATTGAAAATTTGTAGAGTTTAAATTGAAAGTTTATACAACACACTGCAATACAGAAGAAATTAAACTCTCTTTTCAACATTTAGCTCACCAAGACAACGTATGTACCCTAATCCTAAATCACAGATTAAAATCCCCCACAGCAACAGGGCTAGGCATGTTTTAAATATCTGTGCCCAGAAGACGCATTGGATATGTATGCAAATGCAGCTCATCTCTCTCATGCTCTGCCATTCTCACTCCCCCCTTTTTTTTCTCCCTTTATCTTGACATGTTTACTATTTCTTCTACACTGTGCTTCACTGAATAGCAGATCAAACTTCAAAGCAACTTTTAGTTTGAAATTTGTTTCCAAGCTCCTAAGCTATTCTTTTTCTGACAGCAGTGGATAAGAAATTGTCACTACCACTGGTGACATGGCATTGGAAGATACAGAAATAACAGCTGGGCAGCAGTGAGATAGCAGGAAGTAACTTCTTGAAAAGATTGGGTTGACAAAACCAACTATGAGAACAGAGGTAGAATGACCCCCCAGAAAGCAATCCAATCCGCTCAGCTCTTTCTGATTCACAGGTGTTCTGCCTGATTATTATTATTAACTAAATATATACATGTATATAATACTGGATTTGAGGTTGTTCGAACTATTAAAACAACAGTGTAAGAATTAATGGAAACCACTATTGAGGAAACTACTATTATTAAGAAAAGGATGAGATGAATAGATTTAGCCACTAATTTCAGCGTTTTAAAAGATACCACTGAAATGATAACTTTAGGATTGCTGATGTAACTGGCACAGCTGAATGTCATTAATTAAAGTCAAGAATCCATGATCGCAATGTGAGATCAATGGGTTATGACATTTTGATGTCAGGCTGATGGATCTGACTTTCTAAATGAAGAATGATTGATTATGACTCTTCAAAAGTATGGCTCATTATCAGCATATCGAGGCAACTGTTGACATTGAGCATACATAACACCCATTATGGCATGTCAGAAGTTATCGCTTTGGATGGGCGGCCACGATATCTGTGAAAATTAATTGTTCTGATTACTGCAAGATGTTATAGTATATTGCATAAAAGAAAAATAGTGAATAGCAGCTACAAGGAAAGTATTATGCAGGTAAAGGCAAGATGGTGATTTTTTAGCCCAGAGTGCATTTTGTATGTAACAGATGGTCCACACAGCCTGTAAGAAGCCTTTCTTTCTGATGGTAGTAGGAAAATTATATAAAGCACAATGTGGGTTTCATTTGCTGCATTTTATCAAAGCCTACAAATTCGTCTTCCAAACCCAGAATCACAGAGACCCATAAGAAAGCATACTTCTTGATTTCAAAGAGAGTGAATTTTGGACTAACTGGTTTTGAAAATCTCCTGCTATGCAGCACCCCATACTATATATCTATATCTATATCTATATATATAAAAGCATTTATAGTACATTACAGTCCATTGTGCAAGGGCTGTACAGCAGATGATACAGAAACTGTCATGGAGAGTACATTAAATGCAGAACTGTACAATATTCATGGGAATAAAACAATGCATGAGTAGCCCAGCCCCATACACCATTCTGTAATGAGCACTACTATCAAAAGAAGTTGATATTACAAAAGAAAATATTAAATACAATCCAAAAATGTCATGTTAAATGTGGTCCGCACACCAATACACTATGGTTTTCTATACCCTTCAGAGTTCTTAGAAAGGCACCAGGCCACTGAAGAAAACAGCAGAAACCATCACAGCAGATTTTTTTTTGCCAAAGAACATGACAGAGTGAAAACAGAAAACGGCCAGGAAGGGACAGATTCTTCTCAGGAGATGAAGTCCCTGAGTACCCTCAGCTACTAGCTCCTGACGCTCTAGATGTAGGTTATAGAGGATTTCAGACAGGCGGTTCAAAGAGTTTCAAACCACCGCATTTAACATTATATTAATTTGGCTTGGGGGACATCATATTGTATTGATTTTCCATCTAGAAAATGAAGACATTAGACAATTACAAGTTCAATAATATCACTAATTCTGCCAAGTCTTGCCAATTATTATGTCTCCCCAAGGATAAAGAATACAGGAAAGCTTCCTTCTGAGAAAATTGCCTTTTTACAAAATATTAAAGGAAACGCTCTTGTGAAGAAATATTCTTTAAAACCAAGGAAGGATCTGGGTAAAGATTTTTTTTTCTTCCTCTGAAAAAATAAAGGTGTCTGGATGAAATGAGGTGGCAGTCTTTCAGGTGGGGCTTTACTTTAGGGGGCTTCTAGTAGGAGTTGGACTTTAACCTGTGGATCACTTTTGGAAAGGTCAATTCTTAAAAATAGCTCCTCTAGTAGGCCTCTAGAGTATCCCAGAGCAAACTGGGGGTGGTGGCTTGGGGAGGGGTGGGAGGGGTGGAGGGAGGGGTGAGCAGGAGGCCTTTGGAAGTGATGGCTGGAAGGCATTTAGAGCACCCCAGAGAACCCTGGAGGGACTTAAAAGGCCTCTGTGTGGCCCAGGGAGTCCTTGAGTGTGCCCTAGAGCACACTAGAGAGCCTGGCAAGGCTCATAGCTTACAAAAAGGGTCCCCAGAGGCCCCCAGGGTGCAAGGGAAGGCTCCTAGGGCACCTTAGAATGCACTGGAGGGCCTTGGGAGGCCTCTAGGGTGCACTGAGAGGCCTCTAAGGTGCAGTGGCAGTAGGCATGTAGGTCTCTAGAGTTCAGTGCGAAGCACTGGGAGGTGTCTAGGCTGCACTTTTGAGGCCCCTAGAGTGCCTGACAATGCAATGGGGAGTTCTGGGAGGCCTCTAGAGAGCCCTGAGAGGCTTCCAGGGGATGCAAGAGCACACTTGAGAGCCTTATGATTTTTCAAGGTCGTGTTAGGGCACAGTGGGGCTCTACAGTCATACTCGAGGCCTCCAAGGGCCCTCCAGTGCATTCTCAGGTTCCCTAGGAGCCTCCTATTGGCCCCTAGAATCACAGAATCACAGAATTTCTAGGTTGGAAGAGACCTCAAGATCATCGAGTCCAACCTCTGACCTAACGCTAACAGTCCCCACTAAACCATATCCCTAAGCTCTACATCTAAACGTCTTTTAAAGACCTCCAGGGATGGTGACTCCACCACTTCCCTGGGCAGCCCGTTCCAATGTCTAACAACCCTTTCGGTAAAGAAGTTCTTCCTAACATCCAAACTAAAACTCCCCTGGTGCAACTTTAGCCCATTCCCCCTTGTCCATTCACCAGGCACATGGGAGAACAGACCAACCCCCACCTCTCTACAGCCTCCTTTAAGGTACCTGTAGAGAGCAATAAGGTCGCCCCTGAGCCTCCTCTTCTCCAGGCTGAACAAGCCCAGCTACCTCAGCTGCTCCTCGTAGGACTTGTTCTCCAGACCCCTCACCAGCTTCGTTGGCCTTCTCTGGACTCGCTCAAGCACCTCCATGTCCTTCTTGTAGCAAGGGGCCCAAAACTGAACACAGTACTCCAGGTGGGGCCTCACCAGAGTCGAGTACAGGGGGACGATCACTTCCCTAGCTCTGCTGGCCACACTGCTTCTTATACAAGCCAGGATGTCGTTGGCCTTCTTGGCCACCTGAGCACACTGCTGGCTCATATTCAGCCGCCTATCAACCAATACTCCCAGGTCCTTCTCCGCCTGGCAGCTTTCCAACCATTCCTCTCCCAGTCTGTAGCTCTTCTTGGGGTTATTGCGCCCCAGGTGCAGGACCCGGCACTTGGCCTTGTTAAACTTCATGCAGTTGGCCTCAGCCCATCGGTCCAGCCTATCCAGATCCTCCTGCAGAGCCTTCCTACCCTCGAGCAGATTGACACACACACCTAAGTGCCTCCCAGTGCAGCCTTGGGGTATCCCATGGCCTTCCAGTGTACTCTAGTGGCATTTCTAGGCTTTGCATGGCCTCCCAATATACTCTAGCACCACTCAAAGGCCTTAGAGGGCCTCCCGGTGTACTCTAGCACCACATGAAGGCCTTGCAGGACTCTCTAGTGCTCTCTAGGGTTGCCTACTGGCATCCCAGTGCCACTGGGTGTGCTCTAGTGCCCCTGAGTGGCTCCCCAACACTCTTGGTTCACTTGAGTGTCCCCGGGATGCCTCCCAGTGTCTTCTATTGCCAATTAGATGACTTGCCCACCTCTCCATTATCTTCCAGATTGACCTGAAGGAATCTCAGTGCCAAGGCCATTCACTCTTCTCTAGAGGCTCCACATGTCTACTTGGGCCCCTCAGTGTGCTCAACTCCCACTGACCCCACTGATATGACCAAAATAGCACTGGAGACAATATAGGGAACTCCAGTGTGCTCTGGAGATCCCTAGACTATACACAGGGTACTCTAGTGGCCTCCCACATACTGCAAAACACCACTCACAACAGGACCCTGTACTTTCTCTCTCTAAACCCTAACCCTAAACCTAACCCTAATAATGACCCTAACCCAACATCCACCTCACCTAAATCTCCCATGAAACAGTTCTTACAACAGAAACTCTTTGGTAGCCCTCAACTTTCTTTGTCAGTGATTTCACATCTGGAGGCCTTGCAGGGTCTCACTGCAGACTCCAGTGCCCTCGAATGCCTTGCTGGAATCCACAGTTCTCTCTAGAATTACCTACAGCTATTTTAGTACCCCCATGGTGCCCTCTAGTGTCATCTGGTTTGCTCCTAATCTTCCCAGTGCACTCTGTTGAGCTCTGGAAGCCACCCAGGGCCTCCTGTTGCGTTATATCACTTCCCCAAAGCAAAGTAGTCCCTGTCAGTTAGCTCTGGGATGCCCTAGAGACCTCCCAGGGACCCCAGTGCACTCTTAAGTGCTCTAGAGGCCTCCCAGTGTACTCTAGATTCTTCCAGGGCCTCCTAGCATATTCTAGTACTACACAGAATTCTCCCAGAGTGCCTTGGTGTTTTCTCACACCTCCTGGAGACCTCTAAGTGCTTTACAGTGTGCTCTAGCACCACCTTGAAACCTGCCAGGGCACTCTAGAGGCCTCTCAAGGCCCTCCAGTGCATACTTGCTTGCTCAGCAGTCCTACCAGTGCAACCTAGAGGCTTCCTGGGGTCACTTACTGTATTCTACTGCCCCCTGGAGGTCTCACTGGGCTATCTAGTGCATTCTGTAACACACTAGAGGCCCCCTAGGGTATGCCAGTGTGCTCTATCACCTTCTGGAGGCCTCACAGGGATGTCCACTCTTCTCTTGAATGCCCTAGAGACTTCTCAGTGCAGCCTTGAGGCCACCTGTCACTCTATGGCATGATCTAATGCAATGTGGAAGACCTGCAGTGCCTTCAAGTGGATTCTAGGATGCCATGAAAACTCACTGGACTTTCCAATGCTTTCTGGAGTATCCAACAGCCTTCCTACTGCCCACTAATATGCTCTAGTACCCCCTAGAGGCCTTCCAACACTCCAAGTGCAATCTCTTGTCTCCTGGATGCCTCAAAGTGTCTCCCAGTGCCCTCTATCACTTCCCAAAGGCATCCCAGGCCCTCCTAGTTAGCTCTAGGATGCCCTAGATGCCTCCCAGAAAGTCCCACTGCACTCCAGAGAACACTAGAGGCCTCCCAGACTGCCCTAGAGGCTCTCAGATCCCCCCTCAGTGTGCTCTAGCACCAGCTAGAGTACTTGCAGGGCATTCTACTGTCCTCTGCAGTGCCCTAAAGACCCCACATTGCACTCTACAGGCATCACATGGCCCTTCAGTCTTCTCTAGAGCCTCTGCATATCTACAACAGACACCCAGTACACTCTATCTCCCCCTGAAAGCCTTGCAGTGCCCCCCTAGTGTCACCTAGGATGCCCTAGTGGCCTACCAGCACAGCATTAAGGAATCCTGTCATCCTCCAATGTGATCTAATGCATTTTGGAGGTCTCATAGTGGATCCTAGGGCCATCTGAAGGTCTTGCTGGACTCTCCAGTGCTCTCTAGAGTATCCGAGAGGAATCCTAGTGCCCCCTCATGTGTTCTAGTGCCACCTGGAGGCTTCCAATCTTCCCAGTGCACTCCAGTGTCCCTTGGATGCCTCCCAGGGCCTCCTAGTTCCCTCTATTACTTCCCAGAGGCCTCCCAGGCCTTCCCAGTTTGCTTTAGAATGCCACAGAGGACTCCTAGGCCTCTGCCACTGCACTCTAGAGAGCACCAGAGGCCTCCCAGTGCACTCTAGAGGCTCCCATGGACACCCAGTGCAGTCTATAGAATGCATCTAGTTTCCCCCTGTTGTGCCCTAGGTAGCCTGGAGACCTTGTAGGTCTCTCCAGTGTGCTCTAGCACCCTATAGAAGACTCAAAGGGCACTCCAGAGGCCTCCCAGGGACACTTATAATAATCTAGTGTCCTCTGGACTCCTCAAAGAGCTATCCAATGCACTCTAGAGAGCTCTAGGGGCCTCACAGTAATGCCTTAGAGGCTCCCAGGACCTATCAATGTAATATAGCATTCACTGGAGACATCACAGGTCTCACCAATGAGCTCTGGCACACCCTAGAAGACTCCCAGGGCACATAGAGGCCTCCCAGGGCCCACCAGTGTGTTTTAATGCTAGCTAGAGGCCTCACAGGGCTCTCTGCTTTCCTTTATGGTGCTGTAAATGCCTCCCAGTTCATGTGAGAGTCTCCCAGTAGCCCTCTGCTCTACTCTAGATTATCTGAAGATCGGCCAGGGCCACCCAGTACACTCTAGCTCCCCCAAATGCCTCCCAGTGCCCCCCAGTGTCCTCTAGGATGCTCTATCCCAGGCCTTCTGTGGCCCTCCAGTGATCTCTAGAACCTTTTGGAGGCTCACAGGGCATTGTAGTATACTCTAGCACCACCTGAAGGCCTCACTGGACTCTCCAGTGCTATCTACAGTACCCTACAGAAATCCCAGTGCTGTATGCTCTAGTGACCCCCTAGAGACTTCCCAGGGTTCTCTAGAGGTGTCCCAGGTCCTTCAGCGCATTCTAGTATCCCCTGCAGAAAACAGATGGCCCCCTGTGCAATCTAAGGCACCCTGGGGTCCTCCAAGTACAGCCTAGAGACCTCCCAGTGCTCCCCAGAGAGACCTACTGGCCTCCCAGGGCCCCCCAGTGCATTTTTGGGTGCCCTAGGAGCCTCGTCTTGCTCCCAGGGACTCTCACTGTAATCTACTGCCACCTGGAGGCCTCACAAGGCTCTCTAGAATACTCTAGGGCACACTTGAGGCCTCCTTGGTGTGCTCTAGCACCAGCTAGAGGCCTCCCAAGTCCCCCAGTGCAGTTTAGTATCCCCGGAATCCCAGGGTACTCACTGCAATCTAAGGCACTCTGGGGTCTGACAAATGCAGCCTAGAAACCTCCCAGTGTGCTCTAGTGCATTCTAGAGAGACCTAGAGGCTTCCCAGTGCACCCCAGAGGCCTCCCTGGGTCCCCCAGTGCATTCTGTTTACCCACCCTGTTTGCTGCTCTCCTGGTCACTTGCACTCTCTAAGGGAAGCTTTTGTACCTGGGGGTGGCTGCTGCTGCTGCAGGCCCTGCCCAAGACTCACCAGCCACTCTCATGAGGGTTGCCATGCCCTGGAGGCTTCTTCCACTCCCTGTGGTTGCCACGATGCAGGAACCCCACTGCATGCTGTGATCCCCAGTGCCATGGTAGAATGTACCTGCTCCAGAGCTGATCGCCTCAGCCAGTGACTGATACCAAGGAATATGTTGGTTACAAGCCTGCCACTGTGTAACGCTGAAAAATACTGAAAGCCTAACAGTGAGATGCAGCTTTAGACCACAGACAGATTCACAGAAGTTCATAAACCTAAAAATATCCAAATGAGTAACCAAATGAAAGTTTGTGAAGCAAGTAAAAGACTAGCTTAATGCAGCACTCTGAGCACTGTTTATCCCTGCTTACATTTACCTTCTTTATGAAGCCAGATCATGCTGCTTTCCAGTATGACATACCTTCATTTATGCCAGTAACCCTTAGTAAAATACATGCTTAGGAAAAACCCAAGCTCTCAGCATATTTAGTGATGTAGCAGGCAGATCATCCCTAGGCTCCCAGCTTCTAATTTCAGGCAGTATTTAGCTGTCAGACTTCCAGGGAAATGTGAGCCCAGGGTGACCAAAGCAACTACTTCAATCTACAGAGCACTTGGGACAATTACCTTACTGCCTTAATCATTTCTGTGAGGTGTTAACCCAGATACCCAGAGATGGTAATTTAGGTGTCATGAGAAGTTACTGAACTAGTTATGTAAAAAAGATCTGTACATTTTGCTGTGAGTGACATCTCATCTCAGTGTCACAAGGGGGTGATAGCTGGATGATAATGCCACTTACTGGTTTCTTCCTCCATAAAAAAGGAAAGCGTAGCAAAACAGAGAACCCCCTAGCAAAGCTGCAAAGTCATTTGTTATACAGATGATTATTTTTGATTTTTCAGACTGTAAGAATGCTGTACAGCTGGTTCTGTACAACTGATGACCCCTTCTTTAAAAAGCTTTGAAAAAAAAGAACAAGTGCTATTTTTAAAGAACAACAGTGCTATGCACAGAAAGGTGGGCTGGACCCTGGACGATATAGTAGTCCTTGACTTAAAAGTTTTGCTCATTTGCATAGTTTAAAACGAGTGTCAGTACCCATTAGCTGAGCTTGGTTTGAAAGCTGGAAGAATACCACTGCCAGCATAAGCAAAGATGGGACAGAGGAATGTAACTATCACAAGGGTAGGAAACAAGCAGAAGATTCTCCTATGTAGAAAAGTAGTACTTGGTCTCTCTCCATTCTTACTCCCAGTTCTTGTTAGGATGAGTATAAAGCACTACATTTTTGAAAGAAATGAAGAATAGCAGAAACTTAAATGAAAAGACAGAAATCCTGCTTATATAATTGGAAAAGAGTATAACTTCTGCATTAATAATAACATTTAAAAGACAAAGAGGCACCTTCCTCAGAGGTGCATAGTTAAGTATAAGACTTAGGGAAGGAGACCGATTTCAGTTTTAGGACATCACTACCACATATTCCATGAAAATTCCTTCTGGCTACTTATTCAGACCAATGAAGAATCAAAAAAGCAATACACAGACTGTTACTTAGGCCACCACTTGAGTGTTTCAAGGCTATAACTTAGATGCAATTTACCCCACCCCCCATCCCATCCCACAGAAAACTTGTGATTTTATGTGCTTTTTTATGCATGTATTAAACAAATGGCACAGCTGAATAGCTTTTCTTAAAAACTGGACATTCACCAAAAAGAAGTTTGCCAGCACAGACAATTAGGCTTTCTTCTTTTAACAATAGATTGACTGACTGGCACATTTGAAATGCGAGCGTATTTTTTATTCCTCCGTTCACCCTTTGAGCTGATAAACATGAACAATGGGAAACAGCTGGGACAGGAAAACATTTTAGTTTGTATTTTCAAAGCAAGCAAGAAATAAACCCATCAGTGGGAGCCAGATCACATCTTCTGCCTTAGGGGTAGTCAGCAATTGGGGGGAAAAATACGATCCATATTTTTAATCAAACATTACATATTTATTAATGTGCAGCTGGCCTATTGTGTGCATGATTTTTTTTCTTTAATGCTGCGCTGCGTCCGTCAGCCTGACATTGTTCTGTAACTGACATTACTCTATAAGGATCTGGAAATGCACAGATTTAATAGGAATCATTGAGACAATTGCTTTCTGTATTATTAGGTCTGTGTGACGTAGGTACCATCTGAAATTCAATTTTAGAAGAAAAATAAGATATTGTTCTATCAAGACAATTTTGTGCACCTGTGATACAGTAAGACTATACACCCCCACCCTCCTATTCTCCTCCTCACTTGTCTAACTTTGTGGCCATTTAATGATACATGCCATTCTTTTGTTAAAAATGTTTGGGCAAATGTATTTTGATGCTTATTGAGATTAAACTTTCAGTACATCTCTCTGGTAGCAAAGGTTGGGCTGTTCATTAGTTGGAGGTTTGGCCTTGTCAGGTTCCATTGACTGTTGGCTAAAAGGATCACTTTATCATCATTTGTCTGCAATGGAGACAGTCTTTATTCAGCCTTGATTCCTCTGGGGTCACAGCTGTCATAACTCCACTTGCTTTATAATGCAGACCCCAGTTTCGCAATCCCCTTAGGTAAATGTCTAATAGATTCAGTTTACCTTAACATAGGTAATGTTACTTAGAAAGAAATACAAGGGAAAGGAAGGAACAATGTTGCTTAAAACATCATCTTCCTAACCCTGGGACCATGAAATGATGTTGCATGCAAAAAGGAAATTATGTTGAATGCAAAAGGGAAACATATATACATATATATGTATTTTTCTGAGTTTTGCTCTCATCTCTTACTACCAAATGTCTATATCAAACCCTCAGGCCTGTTTACCTGCTGGTAAAGTTGAGATAACTTCATAGATTTCACAAGGTTAGGTGTTTTGGAGAACAAGACTTTCACTTGCTCTTCTATTCCATATCCTGCTCCTAAAAGGAGTCTAGGGGTTTGTCTTAATTTATTCTGGGGGACTGGGGGATTACTTTGGTTTTGAGATTTATTAAAGCACAGTAAAAACTTGCAATACAATGTGTGTTTTCATACATCTTTCAAACAGTTTGCTGAAAAATATAGTTTAATTCAATCTGAAACTAAGGTTGACCTAAGGTCAAAGATACCTATCAGCAATGAGAAAGATATGCTACTGGTGCCCCTTCTTTTCTAACAGGGCCAGGGGCTCTGAGGAGGGGCTCTCTTCTATGGAGCTAATCCATTTCTACATCTCTTGACACAGGAACTGTAAATGAGATTATTTCATTCAACATGAATTAGTTTGTCTCACTTGGTTTGGTAAAACCTGAAACATTTTAGAAAAAGTGGAACAGCTCCATCAGGGTATTGCAATAAACCCATTTTTGACCATCTGAGTAGCTAATGCGTACCCCTTACAGGCTAGATGATGGCTTTTGCAGAACCAGAACCAGCTCGACATCCAAGAGGAGAGGGGCTAACCAGTTTCAACACGTGATCTTCTTTAAAATTCCCTTAAAAGAGCAATAGAAAGAAAAAATCAGAGTTTTCTCACTGTTGATACTGCTTTTACAAATATTTCTAAAATCTGCTGGCTGTATCAATTACTGTAAATAAGATGCTTTCACTTCCCATGTTTTTTTCATTTATGTCTTTTAAGGACTACACAGAAACTTCTGAATGCTTCATTGAAAGTAATTGCCACACTATGATAGTAGCCCTACCAACAAAGTGTTGCTTTTCCCTTTGTTTTCAATAGGAATGAAGATGCTAAAATATCTCTGAAAAAGGCACAACTGAGGCAGTTCTGAACAAAAAGCCTAACTACAGAATTATTTGGGTCCAGACAAAAACCTATTTGCAGGTAACTGCTTAAGGAAAGTAATTTCACATACTTTTATCATTAAACGAAGTTTTAACATGAAGAAAACCCATAAGGAAAAGTAAACAACCTATGATGGGAGCCTGTCCTTTGGGAAGGTTAATTGCTTTGGGAAGTTGTACTTCCCGTTGCCTTTGTGGAAGTTCAGAACCATACAATGGCCCCACACCTTCCCCTTCAGGAGGCTCCAAACACCACAGTCTCTCCACAATTCACTGACAGGCTTTCTTTTTCAGCCCGTTTCTTGAATGAGTGACTGTATTTTTTTTTCAACAATACATACGCTCTATCAGCAGCACATTCTTACAGTACAGTTTCTTTTAAACTCTACTCAATCATATCTTGTGTATGCATTTGTGCACTAGCATGTGTTGAATTTCCCAGCCAATATCTTAACTAAAGGTTGAATTTCATGTAAGCTTCTCATTCAATGCCAAAACTCACTGCACTGTAATCTTAATCTTAATTACTATTGGAGGTTGATAAACCAGGAAATGAAACTGTAATGCTGTGGAAGGTGATGTTTCCCTAAAAAATATTACATTTTATTCTTTTTTTTTATTATTATTCTCTCCGAAACATTTTGCTTTTAAGAAATGAATCCAAAACAGTTACAAGGAAAATAAACACAACACAGCAGGAAAAGAAAACTAAAAAGTGAAGCAATCTTTTTGAATGGTTGCATAAAAACTGCATATAAATGTCTGTTTCTAAGTGTACTGCTGCACTACCCATGAAAAGAGCCTTTAAGACAACTCATCTTATAAAGGAAAATCTTGCTAGATATAGTGTTGATCATTAGGTGTACTATACTGCATTCATCTGCTTGTACCCCACTTTGATTAGTATACAGCAAAGATGGCCACAAGCATTCAGAAAGTTTTATTGAGGTTTAAATCTTCATTCAAATGATGTAAAGGGGCATTGAATGAAGATTTAGAACTCTATAAAGCTGCTTGGCAGTGTCTGTGGCAATCTATGCCACATAAAAACTGAAATGCTTCTACTTTGTTATTGAAACATTTCTACTGTAATTCCTTAATATTAGGTAGCAGCCATAGTGTTGGGACATAACCACATCTGGGAGTATTTCTCTTACCGAGGAGCTTGCCTGTTATCAGTTGTGTGGGATATTATAGAACGTACACAGTGTTGATGTTTAGGAGATAATGGAAGAGGAATTGTTACTGCAATTACACATTATTATGCTTTTCAGAAGATAATGTGGGTTCATTCATGTGAGCATTTTGAACTAGCAAATACCCTAATTGCTTACATGTCTGTTATAATCCTAAATCCAGTTGACACATCTGATGTACTGTTGCTTTTTTTATCTGGCCGGTTGCATATCTATTCTTTATGACATTCTGAGACCTGTGTGAACTATGCAAACAAGGAACCCAAGTGTCTGTATTTCCTTTGCAGTTTTGGCCTAAGTAAACACCCAGGGAAAGAGAGAGACAGAGCACAGTAACTAAGTGCTATTTTTTTTTTTTCTTTTCCCCAGGAATACAGAATTAGCTTGTGCAAGAGCAGGATAAGTGCAAATGATCTGATTATGCTGTAATGACAAATTTATGAAACGAAGAGCGTGTGTATTGTTTCAACTGTCCTTTCACAACATACTGGATTGACAGAGAATGTGTGGCAAATTATTCACCCATTCACTTAACCAGAAAACAAAGGGAGATGATTAAGAAACATCAGTATTCTGAAGCAGCAATCAAACTGACCCAGCCAAGGAGTGATGAAGAATGGCAAGCCCAGCCAAGGGATACTGCAGTTGCCTTGCTTTATAACCATAGGTTTATGGCCAGCATTGTTTCACAGGCTTTCCTGCAGCAGCAAGCAGGGAGATAGAGATAACAACCGATAGCTTCAAGGGAACAGCACTGTGCCTGTAGTATTCTCATGTTCACATTCAGTGACAAAATGTTTGGAAAAAAAAGATGTGTGCTTTTATAAATTCTTGCTTAATAATCCACTAGAGGGAGCTTAAGTATAACCTCTGCTAGGCCAATTATATTGAATGTTTGTTTTTGCGTAATTAATGAAGATGAGATAGTTATGAAGGGGATACCTGCAATCCTACTCTCTTCTCCGTCTTCTTGGAGCAGAGAATTTTCGGTGTCTCCAGTTCTAACCAGAACAGCTATTTGCTTTTCTCAGGTGGAAGCAGCATGCTCATTGGCACTGGCTGGGATTCACTTTCATCAATGACACACTCAAACCTGAGAAACAGCAGCCACCATTGAGAGGGATAAATTCCCAGCTTAAAATGGGAAAAGCAATAGCAAGATTTAACTTTCCCTATTGTCTGTCTCTGTCTATTTTAATTCTGACTGTAAAACAATAATTCAGTCTCTATTTTTCCCTTGTTAGAAACAGGGAAACAAGATGAATTGCAGAAGCTGTTTCCTTTTTCTTTCAGTAAGACAAGGTTTTCAGCAGAGTGCCTGGCTGGGACTGCTTGCTTTCCAAGTGGAAACTCTGCCTCCCTTCTCTGGGAGGGAATTGATATAAAAATTGGTGTCTTTCACAATATTTAAAAAAGCAAACACCTTCAAGTATTTGCTATAATCTTAACAAATAACAGACTTGTTAAGTTCTGTCATATTAGAAATATGAACTTTAATTTAGTAACAAAGATGCAATTACAATTACAATTCTAGATAAATCTAGAGAGAGCACACTTTCAAGCTACATTCCCACAGAGTACAGTCTAGCTAAGTGGTCAGATACACTATCAAAAAGCTTATCATAAAACTTGAAATTGCTGTATCCTTTACACTCATTTTGTTGCCTTTTCTCTTTCTATTTTTTTTTGGTGGAAGAGAAAACTTATGACTACACTTCAGCTGTCACCAGCTTTCAAGGTTATACTGATAGGAATGAGACACATATTCCTAATCTGCATACCAATGCATCGAGAATGCAAAGGCAGGCTTTATGCCATTGAATAGATGATGATAAGGTCTTAAGTCTTTTGAATTTCTTGTGTTGTACTTGTATTATCATATGATTTCTTAAGCCAAGGATGAATATGTAAATTTCTTGCCACTGACTTGCTCCAAAATAATGGACATTACACTTGCACAGTGGCAATTCAGAGTGTAAAATTGATTAATATTTGTTTTCAAAATGACATGCAATGATGTATGGATCCTTTTACAACTTAAATTAATACTTTAAAGAGATGAATGGTCTCTACAGAGGATGTTAAAGTTCAAGCTGAAAAATTTGCATATTTATATTACAACCAACTGATAATAATTGTCGAAACAGAATGTAATGTGGTTCGTTTTTCATTTTAATCTGGTTGTACTCAAACACAGGACCTCATTAACTTCCAGCAACTAATACAGCATTATCAGTCCCCGTAAAACAGGCTTGCCTTGAATTTATGAATTTCAAAGACTATTTCCAGTGGTGAATCACTGTTAAACACTGGGTCAGCCACTAGCACGTGCACTCCATGTCATATGCCACAGAAGCAAAAAAGTTACCCGGGCTAAAGCGCTTGAGAATCCCATGGCCTACTTGCTAGTTGACATCTGGAATCTAAATTAAAGTGTGATGAAGATAGCTTGCCTTTCATGGCTCACTTAAAGATGGAAAATTTTGCTCTGAATGACCAAAGTCAAGAAATATAACTCTATGCATCTCCTAGGTTAGGTTAGAGCCTTTAACAGTAAAAAAAAAGAGCAACAGATTTTCCCTTAAGATACATGTTTTGTATATGAAAAGGCCAAACTTTTGATAGAGAAAATAAGAGATCTCAGAAGGCATTGAGGCTACAGCCCAAGTAAATGCTATTCAGTCTGGATTTAAATAGCAATAGTAATAGCAATAGTATTAGTAGTATATTGCTTTTCTGAGGACATTAACATAAAATAAGCATGCTATCAACATGTCTTAGGGAAGACACTGGCTTTCAAATTGGCACTGCGTTACAGGCATTCTTGTACGAGATGTATCAGGAAAATGTATCTCTCTAAAAGAACAAATGGGAAGTAAGTAACTTCATGGCTCTTTGAATTTCTTGTGCACGGAATATTGACACCTCTAACAAAGGTGCCTAGTTGTTTAGCCCACTACAAGTTGATGGTTATAAAACTTCTCATTTTTCCATTTATGTTGAGCAATAATTAAAGGATAGTATAATTATCTCTACGAACAAAATGACTTTGGAGAAAATAATAAACTATTTTTTCTTTGTCATATCAAATTTTGACAGCTAATCTGAACTGAACTGTGGTCTTGAAAATCTACAGGCCTAAGAACTTGCATTGACCCAGATATTTTCACCTGTGCAAGTGGTTTAGTGTATGGCCAGTTTGGTAGGCTTGGACAGGGAATGAAGTTTTCTACTGCTTTAATACTGTAACAGCTAGAAATAAGTAAGGGCTGTTTTTGGCTCTAAAGGGCTGTCTGACAGTTGGTAATATTTGGAGTATATTGGAGTATTTGGATTTGCAGTCTCCTAAGGATATTCTGACAGGGAAGAGGGTAACATTACTAAACTAACTTCCTGTAGTCCAGATGTTGTCTTTATGCAAAGAACAGGTCAGCTAGGTCAGCCCTATGTCTGCTTTGTGCAGTCCTGGGAAAGTCTTGAGAGGCTGAGAAAAAGAGGAGGAACATTCAGAAACTCAAAAGAAAGTGAATGTGTACAATGCTAATGAGAATAACAGAATTTTTATTTAAATGAATTAAAATCTCTAAAATGTCAATATCTGGAATTATGATTATA
Source organism: Aythya ferina (assembly GCF_964211825.1). Classification (NCBI taxonomy): domain Eukaryota; kingdom Metazoa; phylum Chordata; class Aves; order Anseriformes; family Anatidae; genus Aythya; species Aythya ferina. The sequence continues at coordinate 17,258,492 of NC_140308.1, read as the reverse complement.
ATTGCCTATGAAGCCATCCTGACTTCCCACTATAATCTCATAAAGAAGTTTTGTGTAGGTCTTCCTATCAGCTACTGAATACCTGGAGGACAACCTATTCCAGCTGGACATCGGACATTCAGTTGTTGGAGTTTTATAGTGCTGTAAGAACGCAGCCTGCATGCTCCTGGCAGAATCAGTGCAGAGAACAGGCCAGTTGACTGCCCAGGCTTTATTGGACAATATATGCTAGATAGACTACCACAAACTCAAAAATGAGTTCAGGAAAAGAACAGATAAAGTAGCAAAATATTAATTCATCCATTCAACATGTTGTTTGATAAAAGTAAGACTAAATAATTGATTTTTCATGATGAAGGAGATGTACCTTCCTATAGAGCTCTGTACTGGGGCCTTTACTGTATAACATATGCATTATTTTCTTGGAAGTTGCAGCTGCACATAGGCTGGTGACAATTTCATTGGTAGTACAACATTGGACAGTCAACACTTAAACCAGTCAAAACTTGGAGAAGAATTTTTGAACAACTTGGTAACAGAATTACTAAAGAGAAAGATGCTGCTAAAAGAAAACATTGCATAGTTAGGAGGAAGGAAGGAGAAAAAAATCCCCCAAACTAGAAACATGGTATGGTACTCTAATTAATTATCACTTAGCACAGTAAGAGAGGCAGTATAGGCAGTAAACATTTACTCAATGATTAGGCAAGGAATGGAAGAAACGTTATAATACACAGCACCGCCATTTCTTGAATATTTCAACATTGCTTCATCTCAAACACATTACAGGATAGTACAGTGAAAAGCAACAAGGACGAGCAATATTTTGGAATGGTCCCAGAAAAATTGAATAAATAAGATTCTTCTGATAGGAAAGAAAAGCTTGAGGGAGGATATGAGATTGGCCTATAAAAACATGCATTACTGTGGAAAAAATAAATTGGTAATAAACACCATTTCCCATACTACATGAAATTAAGGAACAAACAGTGAAATCACAAAGCAGTAGATATGTAGCAAACAAAAAGCACTTCTTTAGATGGTTCCTATTTAGTTGAAACAGACTTCCATACACTATTTAGATGTTAAAATTGTGTGTGGGTTCAGAAGGTGTCTCAAGAAAACTTAGGCAAGAAATCTCCATCCAAGATTATTAAACATGAAGATGCAGACGTAAATAGTTCTTGAACTCCAGATTTCTGGAAACAGTGAGAATGCAATTAAGAAAGCTTCACCTTGGTAGCTTCATCCTTTTTTTTTTTTTTTTTTTTTTTTTTTTTTTTTTTTTCAAACACCTGCAGGAGACAGGATGTAAAGATGTTTGCACAGAGCATAGCTGCTGTGCTCCGCTGGACTGACAGAATGGCAGGAGCGGCAACATCAAGAACTGGAACAGAGGAATCCTTGTTCTACACTAATCACAGCTAAACAGATCACAGAATATTTTGGTTTCCAACCCCACCAAACATACTGGATAATCTTCTTACTGTGGCAAAATTCTTAGCCAGTGAAATGGGGCATATGTAGTAAAAATTCTCACAGTCCCTATGAGGCAATGAGGGTGAGTTAAGCCATCAGAAATATATATTTACACATGGAAATTGTTAGCAATACTGCTTGTCTTTTCCCTAGAGACAGCTCCATTGCAAGTCTTGGAAAACACATGCGCACACACACACACGCACACGCACACAGAAACAATCAATAGATACACTTTGAAAGCCTGTTATACCATGTTGTGCTTCACGGATTTTGATAATATCAATCATAATTGAGTTAGATATAATCCATCTGACTTTCAGTGTGCTGGGGTCAGCAGGGGACGCAATGCCTCACTTCACATCAATTACCACATATAGTAAGATGGTGGTAAGCAATTCCATTTGATAGTTTGCAGCTATAAATAATTATATGGCAATAGCAGTAAAGTTGGCTCTTGGGCACAATACAGAATCATGAATTTTCATTTACTTATATCTCAGAAGCCGTTAGGCCTAGTGGTTTGAAATGTGAACCCCTGATTAGGTATATCAGTCTTTATATTCATGCAATATATGCAGGTGGTAGATGCTTTTGAATGGACATTTTATGCTTTCCCTTATTTCATATGAGGATATTTTCATTACAAATATGACCAAATGGTACATAAGGACTGATTAGAAATTGCTATGACAAAACAAACTTGGTTTCATGCTCCTTTAATACCATGTACCATCTTGCATTCAGTTTAGGGTCTGTCCCATCCAAGTCTCTGTGGAATTTCAGTAAAAAGATGCTTTTTACATGCTGTATAATAAATCCTCAGCAATTTGAAAGCTTACAGAGTAAAGCAGGTTTATTAATCAGAAGAGTAGTGCAGAAAGGCTGTAAAAAAAATCAGAGACTTTACTTCCTTGCTTTGGCTGGATACCTGTTCCTTTTAAAATCCTATTATTTAGGAAATATTCCGTGTTTTAAGAGCATCAGTCAACAGAGACAGAGTGGACACAGATACAAAGTCAGATTAAGAATAAGGCAGGAGCATGGGAAGGAATCTGGCTGATTTAAATTTGAAGGTCATAAAGGAACCTTAGGCTCAACTTTCTTAGGTTGAGCCTAAGAAAGGCTGGAAAAGTACTGGAAGAAGAGGATGATAATTAAAGGAACTGGAAGAAGTACCAAAGCCCAATCTTCCTAAAAGATATGATGGTATCTCCACGGCCCATAAGAATGCAATAGAATTCACATGATATTTTAAAAGCAATATGGAAGTAGGTGCTGGGAATGTGAAGATACAAGACTGAGAAATAGATATCGTTTCCTTTAATACAAAACAAAACAGACAAACAAGCAAAAAAACACTCACCTCTCTGCTTATAGAAATTTTAAAATCAAACCTTTTCCTAAAGGTGATGAGTGAGTGGGGTTCCATATGTCCGTTACTACACAAGTAACAGACAATAAATGAAATACCCTAATACCCTTACACAGCCGTATTTTTGATGCTTTTTGTTTTAGATTTGAAGTTTACAGAAAATTTGAGGAACATCTGTTACATATAACAGCTTTTATAGACTAGGAATTTGGTTCAAAAAGAGCGAAGAATCACAACCTCAGTATTTGTCCAAGGGGAACATACATTTTTTACACTTTCAAAAATTAAGCTTTACACTACCTTAGGGAGAGTGTCATGCACTGTTGAAATAATTCTGGAGACTCTGTGAACTATGCTGTGATTCAGAAATTCTTGTCTTACCAGAAGGTGGAAGAGGCTGTGAAGATGTAACATATCTGATCTGTGGTCATTTGGTCATGTATAACACATTTCTTGGAAGATGTGACTATGCAACACCAGGACGGATTTAATAGTCAAGAACTGAAAAAACGTGTCTCATCAGCAAGATGTTGCCATGGGATCTAGATTTTAGGAAGGAGTTTATCTTTCTTTATCTCACCCTGACCTGAAGACCAACTGTGAAAACTACTAGCATTTTGGACAATAAGGAAAATCAAAAAATGTTCAGGAACCTGTGAAAGAGTTCATTTAGGAAGCACTCTTCTAACTACGAGGAAGATTAAACGCATTAGTGATGTCATAGCCATTTGATCAAGAGTTAACAATTTGAAAGAAAAGTAAATTACATGTTCTGAAGGAATGCATGGCTATCACTAATATTAGATGCATCACTAAAAAACATAAAAAAAAAAAAAAAGGTTTGCTGAATGATCAAGTAAAGGCTATATTCTTAATTATGATTTGATAGGGTGGATCTAATTTTAGTAATGCTACCTCTATGAAAATAATGCAACCATGGCTTTGGGAGGCCTTGGCCACAGCCTGCAGAGCAGCAACTTGCTGATCAGAGAACTGGTATTTAACAGCATGAATTGAACTACAATCAACAAGGAGCCTGATTTGTGTTCTAAATTGGTGTTTAGCAGCATGATCTGAACTGCAATCAAGGGAGAACTCAGCACATTTTCTAAGGGGAGCAAATGGATAGTTTCCAATCTCATTACACAAAATATTTGTAGCAGTTTAAATTAGATTGGAAGTGATCCCAATTTATTTTTCATGAGATCTTTAGAAAGAGAACTTTTAAAAAATATTACAGAGAAGAACATGTAATATAAAAGATTCCAGTAGAATTTTGACTCTAAGAGTGGCCTTTATAATTTTCTACAGTGTAAAAGAAAAAAACAACTGAAATTCTTATATAAGCAGTTTTTTTTTTTTTATCTGTTTTTCCATTGATTTCTGTCATATAATACACTGCAACACCTGCATGCTTTCTTTTCCCCCTGCATCTATAATGCTTCCCAGAAAAATTGCAACACATCCTGTTGGTAAGAAAGGTATATTGCCTTGAGGTGTCACAGGTTAGTTTCCTGATGTCACTGCTCAGAGGACTGAAGAATACAGAATAAAGTAATAATCCCTAGACAGAAACATTATTACAGAATATGGTGGCCTTACCATGAACTTGATGCACTGTGCATCATCCCAGTTGGCACTATTTTCCCTGTAATTATGTCATCAATCCAATATTATACCCCAAAGCTGATATTTCACAATATTCTCACAACTGAATATTTTAGCAACCACCTCCCATGCTGGTTTTGTACATTTTGTGTTTGTCTCATGTTTTCTTTTTCTCCTAACTCAATCACAGCCAACGGTCAATTTGAAGATCTGGCTACCCGGCCTGTTGCCATACCTTTGCATATTCATGAGTAAAATCTTTCCATATCCACATGGCAAACCTTTCAAACTGTCATAAGGAAGAAATAATCACCTTTTCTTTAAAATCTAACAAAGGCCACCAGAGCTGTGTTCTTTGTATAATAGTTAACATTGTCACTAGTAATCAATTTATTTTACTGGTAAAGACAGTATTCTCATGACAAGTCAAAGACCTTTGGAAACAGTACATCTGTGCCTGCTATTTAAGCACACACAGACACAAAGAAGCAGAATATATTAGAAACAAAAAATATGTCAGCTTGTATAATGGTCCCATTGTTTGCTCCACCAGAGAGGGATTGTGCCATAACATATGACGCTGAATGTGCTTTTCTTGTTCTCCAGCCTTCATAATAAAGTATTTGATGCAACTACTCTAATCACATGGAGAAGATGCGGATGTTAGTTGTCCTTCCTTTCATTGCTATCTCTGCTGCCACAAGAAATGTATTTTTATGAATATTACAAAACCCAAAGAGCAAATTGATGGAATCTTGCTTTAATGTGCTGGTTTTAATAGCAAGTGCTTTGATTCACGCTTGGCTCAATATGAGTCCTCTCTGTCAGAGACAGAAGGCACGTTACCGGAGGGTTCAGTAAATGACACCTGTATTGTGGCTTCTCCATTAGGCTGCTTAGTTTTGTATTGGATAAACTGGTAAAGAAAAGGCAGGGAGACAAGCACACAGGCACAGACCTATGCAAACATACGCAATTTCTCTGTGTGACACTGTAGCTGTATGCAACCCCATGCAGCATCTTCTAATAGATAGTGCCCAAAGGTAGATGGGTTTCAAGAGGTGTAGGAAAAGGTAGAGTTGGTCAGTTCCCTCATTTGTAACACTTCATTTCCTCCTGAGCAGGGGAAGTCTGACATGCAACTTCAAACACAAAGAGTGACCTTAAGTTACAAGCGGCACATTGACCCTTAATTATGCAGCACGGACTCCAGAATTATCCAGTGCTAAAACAGCTCATCCACTTCAATCTTTCCATTCCTTCTCACTCACTTATCAGTGCTTCATAAAGAATGGTAAACAAATTCCCAGAAGAGAAGGAAAAGGGCAAGAGTAACTGTGGAGAGGACTATGATTTGTGAAAGGGGCCAGGAGTAGAAGGGAGTCCCAGGGCCACTGCAGCCACACTGCAGCAAGTGCCATTCTCTGTTGACAGGCAACAAGCTGCTTGACAAGCCTGCCTCTCTGCTGGCTGTACACGCTGATGTGCACTGTCATATACTGCTGGAAGGCTGCTAATTTTTCTGCAATTGGAAGAAGGGGTAAGACAAACAGGACAGGGATGCATTCATTTATGGCAGCATAGTTTGCTCTCATACAGCTTTGCAGCACTTCTATTAGAAGCAGCAGCCTCAATTCTAGTCCTATCTACAGCTGCACATTTGGAAGAAGGTCATTTGAAAGAAACATAACGGCTCTTTTCTGCCTGTCTGGGCTTGGAATGAAAGTACAGAGCAGGTAGACGCTCTTCTACTTTCCTGTCCTGGACACTCATTAATTGTGCTACGACATACATTTATCTACAAGAGAGTATTGCATGTGGTTAAGCGCACAGTGTTTAGAAAATTCACGTCTTCCATGTTAAATTATCAGGTTTCATACTTTTTTTTTTCCTTCTGGAAACCAAGCAGACTTTGTGTATGCCTGGGTCAGCTACTGCAGAAAGCCACAGTGCACCACTATCACCTTTATACCAACACCAATTAAAATGAACAGACTAAATATTGCCTGCTGCAGCATGCAGCCACTATGAAACAACCAGAAGTAGAATCAGAGACGCAATTAAAAAGGTCCGTTGAAAGTACCTGTTATTATGCTTCTAGATCCATGTGGCTATTAATGTCTGGCATGAGCAGAAGGGGCCTGCAGAGGTTAGTATAATGGCTGAAGCTCCTCGGGACCCATTAACAACCTCAGCAACCCTTCCCCCCAAGAAACTGGACATTGTAACAGAATTCCTACATCTCAAAAGCCCACTCTATAAACAGAGATGAAATCTGAATATTCAAACCTTCGGCCCTCCTGCTGAGCACAGCTGAGCCTGCTGCAGCTTAACTTCAAAGGCAAGAGAGCCATGAGAAAGGAAGCATGGCCTTACAGTGACTTGACTCAGCACTGGTGCCTGGTGAAGCTATATGACTAGTGTGTGTGCACTATTAAACAGAACCGTAATGTACACAGCAGATCTTTGGCTTTGGAAAAACAGACTCAACATTTGGCTGTTCTCACGCAGGGTCAAATGCACCTAATAATTACTTGACTGTTAATTTGCATTTCAAAAGGCCAAGACAGCTCTGAATATCTTGATGCCATATTATAATTTAGCGTGGATTATGTAACAATTTAAGCCATGCAGTGAGTGTAGGACACAAACTTTGCATATAGTTTTACAGAGGTTACTTTACCTGAGACCAGATACTCCAGGGCATGGAGCTTTTGAACCCTGGGGCAGGCAGGTGGGACTGGGCAGAGGACAGCTGCCACCCCCATGTGCCTGGTCTGTGGAGGGAAGCCAAGGCTGTCAGCTGCTGCTGGCCAAGAATGGAAATTCTGATTCCTGGGGCACAAGTCAGGCTTGTGCTACAATAGCCAAGACTCTGGCGATTTCTCTGGTGATTTAAAAAAAGCTGCTTAGGGATTTGGAGATCCAGATGCAGTTCCCTGTATTGCTTAATTCTGAATCTGCATCTTCTGCATGCCAACCATGTGCTCAAAGTGGTAGCAATTCAGAGGATGGGCAATCAGTGGTGGGTGCCATTGACTTGATGGTGTTCTGGTTTTCCTCTTCCCCATGCCATTTTGCCATGAAACAAAAGAATCATTCTCCCAAAATATTTCCCAAAATTGAATGTTTGAAATTTGGACTGCAGTGAAGCAAAACCCTCTTTTTTGGAGTAGGATAAGAAGACACTTTTATCTTACTGTGGCTTCTGTGATGCCTAGGGACTATATCCAGGGTTTAGCTCCAGCACTGCAAGCAGGTATCTTCAGTGACACCTTAACACACTAAGCCCATCACTACTGAACGCATATGAGGAGCCTGAGGTGCTTCCTGTAAGATCACAGTTTTTTTCCACAGGAGTGACCAGACTGCTCCCACTTAAGCTGGGTGCTGTGCAGAAAAGGACTTGTCCATTCATTAGTACTACCACTTTTACTATAGCAATTGCTGATTTTTGCTAGGACAGTACACAACTTGCAGCGTTTGAGATGAACCACGTAACCACAATCCAGTCAATAGCTAGCATTGCTGACATCCCTGGCAGTGCTATTAAAAGTTGCCACATCTGAGAGTAAGATTGATTTTTTTTTCCTCTTTGAAAACACCACCTGAGCTGTAATCTCCTTAGCTTGCATAGTGGATTTACTTGTTGTTTCTTTTATCCTTAATGGGAACATACACATTTATCTTTTGGTCACTTAAAATTTCTGCTCTCCCTCTGAACTCTCAGACTGATTCCTGTTATGTCCTGTTAGCCAACATTTTCTAATTATCTCTACTGCAAGCCCCATTCTAAAAGATAAAATTATATGAGAATTTGTGCAATCTGCGGCCAAGTATCTCAATATGCCCTTGTCAGGCTATAATAGCATCATTGCCTCTCACTGAGTGTAGTGGATCTCTGAAGTCTAGATGGTAGCAATGGAAATGTGGGCTGGTAACACATGATAGGTCCAATTTTTCACTGTCACTGAAAGCATTTTTATTAAGCTGATACGTTAAAAGTGAAAGGTTTGCAAGAACATGCAGTGTGGTGAGTTGCAGTTGGGAAAACCATCTTAACATTGAAAGCAGGCGCAGGAACCTATCCTCATGGGTATCTTTAAAAAATACAGATCTGTGATTAATCTCACTGGCCATTGTATGTCATATAAATGTCATCAAAAGCCCAGCATGTATCTGGCAGTAAAAATACCTGCTTGTTATTAAATAAAAGTGAGGCAATGATGGAAGTTTTCTATAGTTCAGCACATTGCTTATTTCATGGGTCACTAGTTAGGGACTGGGAGGAGTAGGAGCAGGAAGAAATGTTCATTTCAGACCCCGATTCCAAAAACTTTCAAACTTTAGTCTTATTTAACAGAGGACTTGTATGTATGAATTACGCATGTGCACAGCTATGTGTGCGCTCAGGCACTTAAATATTTACTCAGTAAGCTGTCTAGGTGGCATTCAGCATTGTCTCAGTAAATGTTACATACTCACAACTAAACTGAACTAAAATTTCATATGACCAAGACAGATTCCCTAGCAGAGATTAGGTTAATGAAGCAACAGCCCAAAATTTCCAGATCTGACACAAATGGATATAAACAACAAGACTTTGCCTTAATACAAGTGAATACATACTTCTATTTAAAGGTCCTGGGTTGTGCCAAAGATGCGTAGCTGCCTTTTTTTTTTTTTTTTCTTCTTCTGATTTGCTAACCATCCTATTTGTTTATTCTACCAAGATTGAGCACAACAAACTGAGTGACCTTCGAAAAGCTCTGCTCTTTTAACTGATCCGATAATTGCTATCTCTAATGGAACTTTGGAAGCAGTGAATCAAAGAAAATCTTCACCTGTATCTTCTGTCATCTCTGTCCTGAAGAGACACTTCCTCACTGTGTCCATAACACTTACTAAGACTTAACTAAGACAGTGAGGAGGAAAAAAAAGTGGCTGGAAAGATATTAATGAGATTGCTACTACATAATTTATAGAGAAGCCAAAGTAGCTTTAGTTTTCGAGCTGATTAGTTACTGACATTGTGGTTTTGAGATGGTTAATACAGTTGTATTATGCTCAACCAGCCACTATTTGTGCAATGAGAGATTAAATATTTATTTTAATTACTACCTATAAAATAAATTTGTTCTGAAGGTGCTGTTAGTGCATTTACAAAGCATGTTTGTAGCTCAGCTGATTAAAAATTTGTAGTTAAGCAGATTAACAATTTATCATAGTACTTTCTAATTTGGAAATATATATATATATATATATATATATATATATATATTTGGTAATACTAGCAGATGAGGAAAGTACTGAATTGGTATAGAGAAAAGACATTCTGATCAATCCCTCGATGGACTCCATTAAATAAGGGATGGGTCTTGTGCTGATGAGAAACCTGTCCTGCCACTGACCAGGCTGGTGTACACACAAGTCTGATATACTATTCTACGCCTGCTGGTCTTGTGTGGATTTTCTACACAGGGTGAATTTTGTATTCCATTAATACCCAGAAGACTCAGATGCAGAGGATATCAGTGCAGTACATCAGGATCCAAAATTTCCAGTCTGTCATTAAGGATCCATTTTTTGCAGAGTGAAGGAATGAAGTTCAACTCTGTTCACTTATTCCTGTGAAGGTATATTGGTTTTATATTCCCCGACTTTTTCAATGTGAAGCAATGTTCTTTTAATAAGTTACCACAAAAGCTAGGTGTTTCATTAGAGGAAAGAGGGAAAAATAACTTTTTTCAGTATGTACAAATTAATTTGTTCAAATATTTTCATTAGATGAAGACATTGGAAAAGCTTGTGATTGCAGGTGAGCAACATCTAGGCACCTCTCATGATATCATTTCAGGGTATTTCAAATATCTATTTTAAAAGTATATTTCATTTGAATCGCAATGATAAATATTTCCATGTCAAAAGAGACAAAGATTGTATTGTAAGGAATAAATATAATGTTTTACTTCTATTCTCTGCCTTTAAAGATCATGTAACTTAAAAAATGGAAAACAAAATTCCTCAAAAACTCTAAGAGCTCTAAGATTTAGTTACATTTTGTGTGAAACCAGTCAAAGATGTTATCTATTACAGATTCATTCAAAAACTTTCTCTTAGTCATGGTCGATTACAGCATAAGTCCAGACACACCTACACCCTGAAGGCAGAGTGAGAACTCATGAACACATGCAAATGCAGAACATCGCCAACTGTTCTCTGCAGAGGGTTTTGTTTTCAAAGTACATGAAAATATGTTGCAAAACAGTTAAAACCTCTATGAGATATCCTTTTCCACGGTATGAAAAGGTGCCTCTATAGCCTCATCTACCTGTTTTTAGGGAGAAAATCTCTCTATTACATGACTTGGAGTCAGTTCTAAATAGAGCTATCATTTTAGCTTAGCTGAAACTAATATTTGCTATTAGGCACAGGTTAGCTTAAGATTTCATGATAAGTTCCTACCAAATCATAGACTACTAGTTTTGATGAGGAGTACAAGTTGCATTAAAAATAAAGGATAATTCCTTTTAGCATTATTTCCTATTTGAAAAGGAAAGAAGGAAACTGACAATCAAAGTAAGCCTGCAATATTTCACTTGCTCTAAGAAATTGAACTATTCTGATACAAAAAGATGAATTATTAACTTCTGTGTATCAGCATCAAAGTAAAGACAGTCTATGGAAAATAAGCCTTTTCCATTTGGATTGTGCTGATAACGTTTATTTTTCTCTTTCCATCTGGAAACCCTGTGGGTATCATGAGAATTGTAGCGAAGCTGATTGGGGTCATGTGTGAGGGCACTGGGATCACAGCCAATGTCACGTCCAGACTCCTGCAGCTTCAAGAGCTCCCAGAGAGAGTGTAAGTACAAATCTGTGGCATATTGGGAAACGAGGGTGGTAACAACTGAGGTCAGTGGCCAGAGTGTTTCAAATAGTCTTGGGAGTAGTGATCAGTTCTTAACCTGCAGCAGATACATTGAATGGAGTTTCAATAAAGAGTGGTGGTGTATGTGCAGGAATGATGCTCTAGTCCTGTTACTTTATAAAATTTGGATACAATCATAGAAATACATGACGTTTACAAACTGCATGTAGAGAGCTTTCTGTCCTCACCTAGAGAAGCAATTAGAACAGCAGATCTCTTGCTTGCTATTTACTTGTTTAGTAGCATTACCAAGAAGAAAATTAGAAGACAACAAAATCAGTGTTTAAACCATAGCAAGATGGGTTTTTCTAGTCCTTCAAAGAGAGACAAAAGTGACGAAAAAGTATAGCAGTAGGAGTTTCCTCACACTGTTCTTGCAATGCCTCTCTAAAAATGAAAATGATGTGGAAAATGTGCCAACTGTCTATATTTCATGTCATAAAACATGAGTTGATTTGCCTCATATAAAATTTTATGTTGTACAGGAACTGTGGAGCATTGTCTCAATTTAGCAAAGAAGGCAGTGAACCACAGAGCTCAAATGTGCTGCTCAAAGTCACACTGCAAATGGGTGAAAGCGAGGACTCAGTCTCTGCTCTAGCAATGCACGGCTATCTTGTTAAAAAGCCTAGTACATGGGCACTGGCACAGTAGTTGTGGAGACAACAATATTCATTAACTTCAGGCTGCAATGCATCTCAACTGAAGTTAGCAAAGAACTTTGAGAGGCATCCTGACCTATCCAGAACGACCATCAAAAACCTATGAGGAGAAAATAGTGCTGCTAGGCTGAATGTCAGGGCTTTGAACACAAAACCCTAACTGCCCTCAGCTACAGGCTGACAAACCCCTCTATGGCACACACTGAAGCAAAGACATGTCTTTGCCAAGCAGTGTCAAACGCTGATCCCTCCACACGTCAGCCCAAGGGCAGTCAGTGGCCCGTTGAGGGAGGCTGGCTAGAGGAGAGCAGGAATGAGGTGTTCAGAGCTGCCATGCTGCAGAGTGGATTCTTGGATTCTTGTTCTTCTGCAGGAACCAATCCTGCTCCCCCCCCGCCCCCCCTCCCCACACACACACATTGAAGAGTCAGTTCATACAGTGCCGTGATAGGAGGACTACAGCGTGAAAATCCAAAGCTCCTCCCAGAAACAGACTTTTCATCACCAAGCTCAGTACATTCTCCTTCTTGGTCACACTTTATGAATTGTGAGACAGGAGGAAAGAAACTGAAGTCCTCCATTCATTTCTTTCCTCTCAGTACATCTAACAACATGTGCTCCTCAGGGAATTTTGTCTCCTCAGGGATGCCAGGCCTGTGAATCCTACCAAGCTTAGTTATGAGACACATTCAAGTGCACAGCTCAGCCAAGATGACAGCTGCCATAGACACATGAAACTGCACTCATTGTAGCTTTATGAGCCAAACCTTAGGTACATACAGGATATTGAATGCCTAATTATAGAGGTGGAATTAGGGGGAGATTTAGCCACCTCTCCTTTACTTTTTTTTGGATCTAGTCCTATGTTCCATTAGCAACAATTAAGCCAACAGTTAAATACACCAAACTTCTCCATTGTATTGGCTGCAGACAACCAGAGGTTCGTTAATCAAGAGGGAAATGAGTGGGTGCATCATCCTGCAGGAGGACAAATGTTTCTGTTGAAAATATTTTGATAGCTTCAATCAACTTTACAACTTTTGGTGCAGACAAAAGTGAATTCTCTAGGATAAGGAGACTGCTATCATCTCCAAGAGATGAGATCTCTACACAAAGACCAACTAAAGATGAAACTAGTCATCTTCCCGAAGAGATGAATATTTTCATGAGATGTATGTTAGCATGGGATGCATTAGGTAATCTGCTCTAACTCAGGCCCAGCCCTGAAATTAGTCAGTGCTCTTACTTTGCTCTTTCAAGACACCTGTTATGTGATTAAATGGGTTGACACTTCAGTTTTGTTTATCTCTCTCTCTCTCTCTCTCTCTATGTATATATGTATATATATATATATGTGTGTGTGTGTGTATGTTTGGGAGAAGGGAACAAGTAAGCATCTGTGTTTCAGACTACCATTTCTACTTTTCACCTCCTGCAATATGCAAGCTTCTGAAAGAACAGATCATGCTCAGTTTTCTACCCAGGTTATCAGCAAAACTGCATAGTTACACCTCATTGCTTCAAGAGTAGATGCAACGTCTTATAGAGAGAAGTCCAGTATCCTATTATTCAAAGCCAGAGTGAGTGTTCTTAATCAGTTTGTAAATTACAGTAAAAAACAATAGACAGCTTTCAGAAAAAAAGTTTATCTTATGCTAGTGTATTAAACTATTTCTAGGCTTTAAATTGTGCATGGGTTGTGAAACCACATACACATTTTATAGGTTAAAAGATTCCTTACAATTTTTTCATGATTTCTTTTTAATAAATCATAGTCTAGTTCAAGTATTTTCTTACCCACTTGTTTTGTATATAAAAATAAGACAGCTGGCAAACAGAGCATGTAAATTTTAGTTTGTAGCCCAATTTCTAGCATGTGAAAGCAGATTCTGACAATAGTACCAGAGACTTGAAATTGAGCATGGATACCTAGACATGAATTGGTACCAGATCAGTATTTTTTTTCCCCATTTGTTCATTTGCTAGACTCAATTTGATATACATGGCAAAATCTCAGAAATGACAAGGGCGAAAACATTTTTCATACACGCAAACCAACTATCCAACCTCAGCCTACTAGGAAATGTGGTTGCAAAAATGTTGTGAGCTCCAATAATTTAGTAATCAAATGCAATCAAATGAAATAATTTAGTAAAACAGAGCAGCAATTCTGCTGCCAGATTTTACTAATTCTAGAACCAAGAAAAAAATATTTGAACCAATTTGTTAATTTGTTAATTTGTTCCAGTTCTTCCAGCTTAAGTGGGTAAGAAAATAGTAATAGTATAATTTATCAGGTGTGTTTCATGTGGATGCAAGCTTCTGACTTCAACACCTGTGTTTGGTCTATCTGTGGAATGCATCCCATAGTTATAAGAGATCTTACTGCAGATTATAGGAAGTGCCTGATTTATTCTTCCAGGGGAGCACATGAACTTCTGTGCTTCTAATGATGGGAAAAAAAAATTGTGTTTTTACAGCTTGCCATATAACACTGAAGAAAGAAAGACACGCCTCTGAGGAGAGAAGGTCCAAATCATCTTGCATTTGAATGAAACTTCCCAGTAAAAAATATTTTAGTCCACTGCTATTAGAAGTTATTAGAACAGAGATAATGAATCCAGTAAAACACTGCTGCCTACGGCACCAAGAAGTCCATGGAGCACCATGAAAGCTGCTGGAAACCTGCTGCTGTAGGCACGGTCTGTACAGCCACTGGAGCTTGGCTACAACAGAGGCATGCATTGGTTTTCCTGCACTGGACAAGCATACCCAAGACTGGGGTGCCAGTTGCAACCACTCCAGGAAAGGAAAGCCAGTATACATGCTGTTTGAAAATGTCTATTTCCACACAAGAAGCCTGCAAAATACATTTATATTCAGGAGCTGCAGATATCCTATGCTATCAACTGACTTCTTTTGCACCTTTAAGCTGCCCTTTTCTGTTCCAAGTTTTTTTTCCTCCCCTCAGTTCTTTCCCACCTCCTGCTCCCTCTCCCCCAGTTAATATGTTGCATCTTATTTCATGCTGTGACACTATTAGTGGAACCTAATCTCCTTGCTGAAGTAGACTATTAGTGTTGGTTGGGGCCACTTATGAGGTCATACACTCACACAGCACTTATCTGAAGTAAATGCCTTGTAACTAATCAGGAGAAGGTAACGTGCCGTCACCTTGCCCACAGATCCCCAGCACCCAAATTCCACTCATTTACAGTGAGACAAACCCTGAGCAGCCCAAGCTTTTTTTTTTTTTTTGTTTTGTTTTTTTTTTTTGTTTTTTTTTTTTGTTTTTACATGACAGAAGCCATAGCCCTTAAGTGACTAGGATGGAATGAGAAGGGAATAAACAATTAGACAGGGCTGCTGGAACAAATCCTCCTGTTTCATTTTTCTTCTTCACTTGTCTCAGCGGGAGTAGTTTTACCTCCTATTGACACCCATTGTGCTCTTGGCTGCTTGCTATGATGCAGCTGTTTTTTTAATGCCTATCAACCCTCTGCCTTTTTACGACACAAAGGTGACTTGTTAATACAAATGTTGTTGAAACCTTAATAACAATGAGCCCCAGTTTTGATCAATGATATTGCACCTTGGCAGGGAATGTATCAATGCTTATGGATTCATTTAAAAGTCATCTGCGCTGGGTTGCTGTTTTCTTATTTTATAAATCTACACATAAGAAATATGCCCGCAGTGTTAGACTGACATTTCTAACTCTACTGGGTGCAGTAATACAGTATTATAGTTCTACTGTTTCCTGTGATACCTAGTTACTCTCTTATCTACCATCTGCTCCAGAGACTACATTTAAACAGAAACTCAGTCCACCAATGAAAACCTCAAACCCCAATTACATTCAGTCCTCTTAAAAAGGTACATTGATTCACCTGTTCTTCTCCCAAGGTGCTCCCAAGGCAGTACAAAAAACAACATGATTCTCAGAGTCCTTTGTTCTGTTATCAAAACCTCAGACCAAACAAAATGTTGTCACCACACAAGCCCCAGCTGAACTGTCACTGCATTTACTAAGCAGTGTGATAATGCCATTTCAGAAAGGACATTATCCATCAAAGTTGCGTATGGGAATGGTCACACCTCAAAAGGCCGTTGTGCTCTAGAGAAAATTACAGTCATCAGAAGTGAGACTGTTTCTTCTTTACTTTATGGCATCATTACATGGATGTCGGTCTAGTCACAGCAACAGAGGTATGCTAGTGCAATGTGATATTAGATGAAAAGCAAGTCAGGAATAAAGAAATTTAGTCAAGAGACCCATGTACGTAAATGACAGTAGTGTGCTTAATCCCTAGAGGACTGCCATTTTCAGATGGGAAATCAGCCTGAGCAAACTTTGTTCCTCAAATATTATTAGTTCTTGATCACTATATTCTACAGCATTTCCTACTTCATCCATTCAGCCAGAGACACTGGCATTGGACAATACAGGGATTGGTTTGCCCAAGAGAATAAAATTGTTTGGTGTTCAAAACATAAAAGCTGAATCATTCAGAAAGTGAGCTACACAGCTATTGTAATTCGAAGTAGTGAACTATGTAACACAGCTGCTTTATGCTTTGAAAACTATTTCCAGTGTTCCAGTGTCATATATTCTTCACTACAGATCATTACCCTTGCATGAAACTAATCAACATCACAAATTTAAGTTAATCTAGCAAACAGACTGTTTCTTATTATAAAATTATTAGGTTGTATTACACTGTTTTAAAAATCTGCATAGGGATTAGCTGGAATTGACAAGTGACAACCACAAAAGCTAATACCTGATTCAGAAGTAGAAGTTTTTAGATTTTGTACCTCTGTATTGTTAACAATAGGGTCTTTTTTGGACCTTTGGTTTATGCTAGGACTGTGAGTCACTGAATATTTTATGGTGTTCAATGAACTACAGTATGAGTCATTCATCAGCTTTCAAGTATTTTTGGAATTGTGTTATTTTGCTTAAAATTGCAGAAAATCAAATAGCAGAAGTGATAAAAAATGCAGCATTGTAGACTTAATAAGATCATGTGATGGAATCAGAGCATATATACATCAGCAGAAAAATTAATTTAAGCAAAAATTAGGCCTCAAAAGGAAACAAGGGATTCAACAATGAATTGTTAGAGCGTTATTGTATTCTGAGCAGGATCCATTTTACTGGAGCTAGTTATAGTTGCCAAAAAGTTCTTGCCTCAGATGGAGTCCGTGCTTACAATACTTATTTCCATACTCTGCTGCAGCCTACCATTTCTACAACATCCTGCAGACATTCATGATTTTTATGACTACTAACTGATTAAGAGCTCGATCATAGGAACATCAGATACCATACAAAATGCATGATTCAAAGCTAATTAAAGTTGGTGAAGTCAGCAAAGAAAAAAAATCAGCTTGGAAAGAGTCAGTCCTACTATAGACTAGGATAGAGAGAACTACTGCCTAGTGCTAGAGTGCTTATTCCTAGATTCATATAGATTTATTTTTTTTTTTTTTTTTGTCCTTTTTGGTTTGTTTTAAAGAAAGTTTAAAGCTACTATATATCATAAACAAGAGCTTCAGCATAAGGATCTGAATCATCAACATCACTGGAAGACAGGGAAAATAAATGCTTTATACAAGTCACATGAAGAGCAGTGGCAGAGCTCAGAGCTCACAACCTTGTGTTTATGATGACCATCCAACACTGCTTTTCACAAAGGTTCAAGCTAAATGACATTTAGTCATGGTTCTCTTAAGCAGACATTAGTTTTGGCTTTTAAGAAAGGCTGAACTAAAGCCATTTGGATTGGAGAAATAATGGAAAGGATTGTGTCAAAATCTGGAAGTTTTTCCTCTATTGAGAGCCAATGTTCTTGTGTCACAAGACTTTGCCTGAAAGAGAAAGTTTTCTCAGATGCATGACTGTGTTGACACTCTTATTCTTGATCGAGAGTGGCTTTTCATTTTTATTTTTTTTTAAACCCCTTACTAAGCAGTATAAACTATGTCAAATAAGAAAGAGCTCATGGGGCTTTTTTGGATAGAACTAACAAATCTACACTTTAGTGAATTCTGAACAAACCTTCCCTGAATACACAAGATCTTACAGAGTAAGAAGTTCACCAATTCTCAAACTAAAGCTTGGTCATTTGGATATCACTTGCAATGGGAGCAAAAGATAACAATCAAGCTAATTGCAATGTCCTTCACTGTTATCAAACAGTGATGGGGAGAGGGAACTGCTATTTCTAACTTCAAACTATGGCAGAGACAGTAACTTATATCCAGCTTTTCCAAAAGGATTTTAATACCCTTTTCTATTGCATATCACCAAATCAGCTACTAATGAAGGGTGTCATGCAAGTGATGAACCTCTCTCTGTCCATACAATTATTAAGAGAGCTGCATACAGACTAAAGCCTTCAGAAAGTCAGAGCTCAAGAGACTTGCCACAGCTTTTAGACCAAAACTGTCCTAAGACAATAGGTATTATTAACACCAGAAAGATTATTTATTTATTTATTTAAAATAAAATACTTGGTCAGAATACTATGACTTGTCAAAGCCTAAGAAGAATAGGGCCTCAGTTCAAATGAGACAAGGTTAGGGTCAAATATTCTAGTGGCAATGGAAGGTGTTCAAAGCAGAGAACCATTCAATGTAGAATGTTTCTGTGTCTTCATTGACCTGATAAGATTGTATACAACAAGGTGTAAATCAAGTGTATTTGTAAGTAAATGGTAACATGACAATAATTATACTAACTAATTTTTATGAAAAATTCTCTAAGAACTCTAATTGTCTTGACACAGAAACATTGTCTTTGGAAAAAAATCCCACACAGCTTCAGTATTATTGCATTTAACTGAAGATACTGAGGGAAAGGGTTTGTCTGTCACTAGAAAATCTGCAATAGTTAAGATTGTTGCTTGGACTTCAAACTCCTTCCTGTCATGCATGAATGACAGGTGCCAGTTGCAGTAGTTTTCTGTTCTCCTTTTTTGGAAAATTTGAATTGTGCTCCCCCAGAGAAAGCTGGCTGCCCACCCACATTCACAGCTACAATAAGTAGGCCTTCTACAAGCTTCCTTACCACAGTTCTTGTTTGGAGGTAATTCTCCCATTTTAAGTTTTAGAAAAATGGCTGCTTAAAAATCAAGAGGCTAACAATAAAGGGTGGGGGGAGTACTGCTTCTAGTGCTACTAAATCGATAGACAGCATGCATTAAATAGCTTTTTATCAAAAGGTAAAAAAACAAAACAAAAAAAAAGAAAGTTATGCAGAGACAAAGCATATATCTTTTGTTAACAGTTTTAGAAGAAAGGTTGCCTAGATTTTTGCTGACATTTTTTTCTCTGAGCGAATCTAACAAAACATTCTCTATTCTGTTACAGCATTTATCTCAGTTGGTCTAGTACATCCTGCAGTCATATCACTCACGCTTGTTTCAGGTATGGGTAACTTTTCCATTAATTATATTCCAAGCACATGTATACATATCAGAGCTGTTGGGATGTCTATTTCTATTAGTTTAACAAGCCCTGGTATTAATGAGATTGCTCTATAATTGAACCTTTTCATGGGTCCCTTGGTGATGAAATTATGCTAATCTGAATTTGCAACCACAAGGCATCCATCATACTTGATCAAATAGTAAACATCAACAGTGATATGCTAGGAGTGTAAATGTGCTGTTAATTATTACAGAAATGAACAAACCCCATTATTTCATCTTTATATTTGTGTGACTTAATAGGATGGGTGAAGACAGAGTGTATCAGACTTCCACTATGTGGCAGCATGGTCCACTTAACAGAGCTTGTAAATATTGTGATATCTCAAAGGCCTAATATACTCTGCGTGCATAAGAGAGAAAAGAACTTAGATATATTTCATCTGCTGTGAGTCACTGTTGTGGGAAACAGAGATACTGATCAGTTACATACCTCTAAAAGAGAAAAAGCATCTGATTTTGCAACTGCTATAATTGTTCACTTCTAAATGTGTGGTTTGTGGATCACCAAGGGTTTTAACTGAGGAACATATATCTCAGAATATCTGCCGTGGGATGATTTATATCAACTTCAAAAAAAAAAAAAAATGTTTGTAAGCTTAAGCACATAAGATCTTGTGTACTTACATTTGCAAAAACAGATGGAGTTGCAGAGTGCCTCTGTTCCTGCAGGCATCGCTTACCACCTATGGTCATAGCACACTGAAAAAAAGAAAAAATATCAGGCTATATCATGAATGACAAGAGCAAGAACAGAGCTGTCACAGTGCAGGCATCCAGATTACTATATTTTTTGGCCATGGTTTTTATTAGATGCACAGTATTTTATAACTGAGCAACTACTAAATTTCAATGCAAGTTGCTTCTATTTTTCTACATACAGAGGTGGACAGAAAATAAAAGATGCCAATACTTGTATTTTGTGTGGCAGCATTTTAGTTTGATAAATCACACCCCCAGTGTGTATTTAGTGCCCAGAGTATTTGTCTACAATCATTGTGCTGCAGAAAAAATATATTAATACAGAGATCCTAGGGTTATTTTGAGCAACAAATATACTTCAATAATGTTAAATACATTGGTGCCAGCTGTTAGGAGCCAGTATATAAAAAACAAGCATGATCATTTTATCTTTTTGAATATACTTCACTATTTTGTATATAATTGAGTATGTTGTGGTAACGATACTAATTCTAGCTTTTAACCACATTTGACTCATGTTTTGCCTTTGCCTTTTCAATATTTAATACAAGTATTTTAACCCAATTTGTGGAAAATGTCCTTTATAAGCCATCAAACCATGCATTCAATTAACACAAAAATATAGGGATAAATATTCTGCCTTTTCACTATCCGTACCATAGAAGAATCATATAATTCAATGAAAAAGTATTCAAAAATGTATTCAATAATTTCCAGACGTAGTTCAAAGTTAGTTCCCAGGACTGATGCAGACATGGGGCAAAGCAGTATATGGGACTACACGTTATTCACTCCAAGCTGATTCTACTGCCACAAAAATCAAGATAAAGTTCCTCCTGGCAGGACCTGTTCCAGTATTTACATTGTCCCTGCAAGAAAGTGGACTACAAAACCTTAGGTTGAGTTAACAAATAAACACACACACAAAAATCAACTATTAGGACAGCTTAGTAGATTTCCAGAAACATTCTCACGGGGTTTCTACTCTTAACACAGTTATTTTAAAATGTTCCCATTCTAAAACTTAAGTCTCAACTCTTTTATATAGATGATGACATTGAAACAAGATGAAAGAGTGCGCTGCCCCCCTGAGCTCCCAGGCTTATCGTGTATTTATCGACATTCTGTTAATGGCATTTTGCAGCCCCAAGACAGTTTGCCCCAACTTTCCTTTATTAAAACTGAATTATTTTGGTATGTATACCAATCATGGTCAGAGTTTCATAATATAGAAACAATACATCAAGAAGTGCAAAAACATATTTAGTCTTGCCATTTCTTCCCTTTTCAACATTTGTCAGAGGAAGCACACAGGGGACTCCTCTCCAGAAAGTGCTGTGTTCTGTTGCTGCCTACTTCAGCTAAGCAATATTCAGCAAATAGAGCTACCAGAATGTGGCTAAAGATGAGGAAGCAGACTCTTTTTCTGTACACAGCAGAGCATAGCAGGGATTTACCCAGGCATTTTTTAAAATTAAGAATTGCAAGAGAACATAATTAAAAATACCAAATAACTTATGCTGGCTATGAAAAAAGTGAAAACTGTCTCTCTCAAGGGTGTTGTACTTCTTTTGTTTTAGCCTCACTGACACCGTACAAGTCAGATGCTGGACCTGATTCTCACCTTACTTAAACTGCCACCAGTGCTCATTTCAGCAGCCTGACTTATTCCAGTTTTAAGCAAGACTAGTGTCAGGGAATTTATTTTTAAGATATTGTTTCCATCCTTCCTTTTTCTTGTTTTAGACAGCATTGCCTAATGTGGTTTCTCTCAGAAGTGCTTTTGTAACTGTCTCCTGCTGAATCAGCAGCCCCTCATACTGGTGGTATCCATGCCAGCTAGATCAGGTTCACTCTGCTCTGTGCAACCAGCCTTAAATCACACAGAGAAATCCTGTGATCGAGCTGTTCAGAGATCAAAACGTCAAGCGACCTTGAAAATTAGGGTGAGGAGGAGGAGGAACAAGGTATTCACATCTAGCAAAAAACCAAAACAACAAACAAACAAAATAAAACAAGAAACAAAAAATAAAACCAATTCAGGTTTATGTGACTTTACGAATTTGACCATGAAAAGGGTTTACATTTCCTTTGTAGGACACACGGCTGAGGATCACTGGCATTTACAGTGGCAGGCACTGTTCCTAGATGCCTCCCTGAGTCTGCAAAGTCTTACAGTGAAATCAGTAGGCCTTCACACAGAATATTCCTGCCTTCTAGCAAGCTAATGGCAAAATTACTCTAGTGAAAATGGCACTGAAGCCACTAAGAAAATCCATCCTGCAAGCGTGATGACTCTCCACACAAAAATCATGTGCTCGTAGCCCTTTCTCAACTCTTCTTGAGCACAAATACATAGCTTTAAATTTACAGCCTCAGTGAAACATTTCAATCAACTGCACAACATATGCCAAATGCTGTATGAGAACACTCTTGGCTGGTGTTGAACCATGCTGTTTTTAAATATTCCTGTTCTGCTCTTGACGTTTTCAGTGCTAGACGACCCCTGTAATCAGTACTCATCGGATCCCATTTGAAAACCTAAATTTTGTATCACCTGACCTTGTCTAATTCCAGTTTCCAGTTACTGAATTTGATTGTTATTTGTTTCTAGATTGAAGATTTCCTTCTCAGTACAGACATCTAATTCTCTAGATCTGTCAGGTAAACTAGAGTAACAACATGTTATCTTAAGTACCATATGATACAAATGCATGCGGTAGCTTTACTCAAAGACAGAAGATTATTGAACTTTCCTATCTTTATTTATAATTATATTCAATTTTATTATTTCCACTAAATGAGGTTCTTATATTCTCATCACTTTAAAAAATAAAATTTTGAATTGTTCTAACAGTTCCCAGTTTGTAGTCAGAGATCTATCCTTTCTTTAGTCATATCTCTATATAAATTTTAGTAATTATTTTCACCTCCTCTCCAAACAGTAACAAACCAAACCTTTAATCCTATTGCTTCCTTGCCAATGATTTCTAAGTATTTATTAAGTATTTCTACGTATTTAAGTATACAATCTTTATTATTAGAACAGTAATAAGTAATTATTAGGGTAATTAGTAATTATCATTGTGCTAATAATAGACACTATGCAAGTTTCTAAACTTGATAATATATTTATTTCTATTACACATTCTAGCCAGGTGCTTGATTACCTGCTTGGTTCTCCTGTTTATAGGAAGACAACTATCAATCTCTATCACAAGATTCTTCTGAAGTAACACTGATCCTTTTCTATGTGAGACCATATATATCCAAATCATGAATGACAGTAAAACAAACCCCATAAAGCAGAAATAGGCTGCAATCCTCCTCCTTTTCATCCATTCATACTTTCCTAAATAACTTATCATCTGCTGTTCTAATTTCCCAGTCATGCAAGTCTTCCCACTAGAGTTCAGTAACAACTTCGGTCAAATTTATTATTAACAACCAATTACAATCCTTAATTGTTTATTAGAAATTCACAATTGTTTCTTATCTATGTACTCAATATTGCATAATAATGTGTAACTGACTCTTAATCAGTTTCCCTGCTGACAAACGCATTAATTTGAATGTAATTTAAGAATGACTATATTACATGATATTGCTTGTTTCAAGTGCATTTCTATCTCAATAATCTCTCTTGTGTCAAGGGTATCCTTTTATACATTTGAAATCATTACAGTCCTGATCCTTTCTTGGCTGGTAGTTTCAAAACCAAGCAAACTAACAAACCAGTAATCCCAAAGTACAACTACTAAACCCAAGCACTGGAGCTGAAGACCAACTAAGGTTAAGTAATTAGTATAGATTTTCCAAAATTCTTATCATTCAGAAACTCCCATTCTGAAACTTAAAGATCAAAATTACGATCTCTATTAGTATTCTAACTAATTTATCTCATAAAACTCAAGATCTGTTAGAATGTCAAAACACTTGTATGCAGATTGAAAACTTTCAAATGAATTTATAGGAGTTATACACCACCCAAAATGATTAATGTAATTTACCAGATAATCACAGTTATGGAAGTGTTAGTTGGAAACACTGGAGGTCAGTCTGTCAAACATCAGACACAGGCGGGTTTGCCTGTCAACACTAGAACAGCCATGTCTTTCTTTAGCTAACCTGAAAACCTGCATGGTTCCACAACACGTCTGGGTAACCCGTTCCAGTGGCTTAACCATATTGAGAGCATCATTGTGCACAATAACATAACTATGGATTCAGAGCAACATATTTTAAAGATCAAAAGTGTCAGAGATTTTCAGGTGTCCTTAAAAACTGAATGTCCACCTTATTTAGGTATGGATGAGTAGATCATAGAATCATAGAATCATAGAATATCCTGAGTTGGAAGGGACCCTTAAGGATCATCAAGTCCAACTCTTGACACCGCACAGGTCTACCCAAAAGTTCAGACCACGTGACTAAGTGCACAGTCCAATCTCTTCTTAAATTCAGACAGGCTCGGTGCAGTGACCACTTCCCTGGGGAGCCTGTTCCAGTGTGCAACCACCCTCTCTGTGAAGAACCCCCTCCTGATGTCAAGCCTAAATTTCCCCTGCCTCAGCTTAACCCTGTTCCCGCGGGTCCTGTCACTGGTGTTAATGGAGAAAAGGTCTCCTGTCTCTCGACACCCCCTTACGAGGAAGTTGTAGACTGTGATGAGGTCTCCCCTCAGCCTCCTCTTCTCCAGGCTGAACAGGCCCAGTGACCTCAGCCGTTCTTCATATGTCTTCCCCTCCAGGCCTTTCACCATCTTCGTAGCCCTCCTCTGGACACTCTCCAACAGTTTCATGTCCTTTTTATACTGTGGTGCCCAGAACTGCACACAGTACTCGAGGTGAGGCCGCACCAGCGCAGAGTAGAGCGGGACAATCACCTCCCTTGACCTACTAGCGATGCTGTGCTTGATGCACCCCAGGACACGGTTGGCCATCCTGGCTGCCAGGGCACACTGCTGGCTCATACATACAAGCTCATAGATCTTACAGTTAAGACCGCTGCAAGAATTTGGTCCATGTCAACCTATAAAATTAATTTCTCTCACAGTTCATATGACACTTTCAGGTCCCTTCAGATGCAAGTAGCTTGTTTCACTCACTAGGAGGAAAAAGAAAAGGTGTTGCTCCCATGATAAATCAGTTTGTATTTTGGTATGAGAAAACAGGTATCAGGGTACAACACTGCACTGCAGAATAACTATAAGCTGAACTTTTAAAGAATTCAGAGTTCATTGGTTAACAATTCCAAAACTCCTGAAGCACACTTTTGCAGCCTTCCTAATATCTTGTGCCTGTCAATACCTGTCACCCATCTTTTTCTGGATAAATATGTCTCAATCAGTACAACTGAGATAAATGAAATGCCTGTGGATATACACATGCATTAAATAGGTTTGCATGCTCAGAATCGCTAAAGCATGAGAGAATTAGCCAACCAGAATAAAGCACAGAAATAGAAATCTTACATGAAGGGTCGATATCATTGTTTCAGTGATACCCCAAGGCGAAAGGGTCTAAAATTCTGGCTGAAAAATTTAGAAGGCAGTCTCTCAGAGAACATATATATACATATACATACACATATATCATAATCCTCTCCCTCCACCTGATGTCCACTCCTCCATTGATGCAGCCCAGGACTTAGTTGTCCTTCTGGGCTGCAAGTGCACACTGCTGGTTCATGTCAAGCATTTGTCCACCAGAACCCCCAAGTCCACCTCTGCACAGCTGCTCTCAATGAGTTCTTCCAGTACATGTTCAGGGATTGCCCCAGCCAGGTGCAGCACCTTACACTTGGCCTTGTTAAGCCTCATTAGGTTCACGTGGGCCCAGTTTTCTAGCATGTCCTGGTCCTTCTGGATGGCATCCGTTCCTTCTGGTGTACTGACTGCAGCACTCAGCTTAGCATCATCTGCAAACTTGCTGAGGGTGTACTTGATCCCACTATGTTATTGACAAAGATATTAAACAGTACCAGCCAGTACTCAGTAAAACCAGTACTGTCTTCTCCATGTCTGTTGTTACCAGTTCTCCCTTCTTTTTTATTAGTGGGGGTACACTCTCCTCAACCTTTCTGTTCTGGCCAATGTACCTATATAGAAACCCTTCTTATTTTTTGCATCTCTTGCCAGCTTTGTTCAGTTTTGTATGCATGTTGTGGGTGACTAGCCCCACAATATGGTGTTCTTTAGTGGAAAACTACAACTTCTCTCTACTGAGGAGGAGCTACCTGAAGATGACACATGGAACACAGCTCAGTAAAGCAATCAAAGACAGTCAAAATCTTGGCGCTTACAAAATGTCAGTACAGCACCTGCTGGCTCTGGAGGCTGCCAAATTCAGGTATTCCCCAAAAGGAAGATTTCCAAATTCAAAACCTCAGTCCTAATTATATATAGTGGGTGAAAATCCATGGCAGAAAGCTAAGATAAGCTGAAAAGAGCCCAATGGCTTTGTGGAAGGAGGCTTTAGAATTGGAAGTGGCTGTGAGAAAGCAGCTTAGTGTCTGGGGAGTACCAGGTGGCTTTGGAGTTGGACGAGAATAAGAAGCGGGGACTGAGGAACACCAGGAGAAACTGAGGTTGCCACATGACACCTTCCTGCCCTAGCAGAACACCCTAAATAGTTTTCAGAGTGGAAATATCCTCAAGATTAGTATAAATACATCTACCTCTTTCCCACACTAGACCATCTCCTTTAATGCCTTGCTTAGCATAATTCTGCTAGGCAGCAGTCTGCAGTTTTCAACACTTATGCATAGTTCTCGCTGTGCTAATAACTGTATCCAGTAACATTTATACTCTTGGCAAAAAGTCAGCACTGAGCAACATGCTACAGGTACTCAAGCATTTACAGCCCTTTTTAAAGAACTTGCTCTCTAATCTGCAGACCATCCTGATCTGTGACACTTCTAACCTGTTCAGAATTGAACCATTTGTTATGTTTATTCCTTTCACCACTTCACTCACATTGTTTGCCTTTCTGGGTGCACCCAACATTTTAAAACTTTTCCTGCAATCATTTCTTGAGATGACTTCTACAGTAAAATGCTCCATGGTCGCATATTGAATAAGACCAGTGCCAGCTATTGCCCTGCAAAGAGGCAGACATGCAAATGTGGTAATGTGCAGGGAAAATGGTTGATATTGGCAATGAATCAGACAACTCTTGGCTCTGTCCCTTGAAATAAACTAGTTTTAGTAAATGAATCATTGCATAGTTTTAAAAATTAGTTAACTTCTTTGCTTCCTTCACCTTTGTTTCCATCTTCCCTACTGAAAAGATTGCAGACTTCCTTATTTTCACACAAGGAGGACTACAGCTTTGCATTAAGATCAGATTCAAATATACAAAAGTCAGGAAACTTGTAACAGGTAATTTTAAGATTATATCTCACTACCCAGTTACAGAACTATTATGCCTGTTAATGCAGCTACGGCTGCAAAAGGCAACACATTTTCCACTAAAATAGCTCTGTGAAAAAGCATTCACAGAAGTCACACCCCTGAAGTTCTGCTACACCAATTCCAATTGTTTTTACATAATATTCACTACTTTATAACTTTCACCTGACCAGCCATATAGATAATACTATGTCAGGCTAAATGAGCTAATCTTTGCTGGATAGATTTCATAGCTATACAGTGGATATAGATTATGTGTGAAAGGGGGTGAACTGACATCTAATTAGATTTCATTTTAAGTCTAGATGCAGCAATTATGACTTCTGAATAAAAGTGGTTGTTATTTAGCAGGGTAGCCTAAGCAATGCACATAATTATTATAATTATTATGTACTTAATGATATCTAATAGGAGTCAGCATTGTAAATAAATGCTGTAGACTGTTCAGCAGGGTGGCCTGCACTTCACAGAAAACTAAATAACAAAGGTTAATAAATATGTTTGCAGATGATTGTTTTACAGGAACCCTGGGCAGCACTATCTGTTGGAGATTAGCTACATTAGGACTCAACAGACCAGAAAACATCCAGAATAATAGTCTTGTACCAGCTTATAGAGGCAGTGTATTACAATAGCTAAACCAAATTCCTTCTTCTCTCGGTCCCCAATTTCCCAAGTATAAGCTATACTGCTAATTTTACTATAAGATCACATAGTGGACAAAATTCAACTTCTTTCTTTTGAATGCTACAAATCTGAGAATGTGAAATCAACCAGACAAACAGTTCTTCTGTTTAAAGCTTCTATTTAATCCTGAGACTTCAAGAATATAAAATGGATACTGCCCTTTGAAGTGTGGATTACAATAGCTGCAGATGCTGCCTAACCCCTATTTGCACTGTATTAGCAGAAGAATTGTATTTATGTAATGAAGACAATGTCCATTGCTGATATGGATGACACATTATAGATTTAAAATTGCATGTGTTTGCAAAGTGCATTTCAGAACCTTCAATTTCCAACGCCCATTGTGTTTTCAATTATCTTCCTACCCAGGCAAACTAGGGAGAGACTAATCAAGCATAATGTCTTCACATACTTCCCACTATGCCTTCCTTAGAGAGGTCAAAGGGCACTGTCAGACCACTATTGCAGCTTGCTCTGCCATGGGAAACACTGGTATGATTTACAGTTTATAGCCTCCATCACTAAACGCAGCCATTAGTAACAGTATGCCGAGCTACAAAATAATTAAGCATTTTGTTAAAGTTTTCCCACATGACTTTTGTGATAAGTTTAGCATTTTTAAATTACTTTGTTAGTGGCCAGTTAGGTTCCAGAAAACAAAAGACACCAGCCTGTAGTAAATATTCCAGCAATGTATTTAAGGCTCATGTATTGATTTGAGTGTAAATATTTGGTTTTGAATAACACATGTAATACAGGCTGCAAACGAGGGGAAAGGGTATGCATCTCTCACATGTTAGTAGATGGGTTATTAACTGAATGCTATCCTAGAATAAAAGGGCGTAATCCCAACAGTCACCTAATTGCCTCCTGAACTGGAGGTTTGTAGGTCACCACATAAAAGCTATCCCCAGGAGAACCTTCCATCAGGGTTGAGAATTGGCCACTAACTCACTGTGTGGCTACTGCTCATGTTAAACTATCAGTGCTGTAAGAATGAGCACACTTTTACACTTCACCATCACATACAACAGGCACTGCCATTGTCAGGTCACCTAGGGAGGAGAAAATTTATCCAGGATGCTACAAATGACTCCATTTTGCACATCCAAAAGAATGAGAATTCTAGAAAAGTTGAAGAGGAGGATAAGAATAAAAATCATCCCTAACTTTAGATGTGCCCCTTCCTCTATTTACTGTTAGTGGAAGGTAGAACAGCTTAGAATTTTTATCCCTCTGTATAGCTACCATACACATCCCATAAATGAATAACTAGAAACATTACAACATGTGTCTCAGCATATGGTCCTTTAAATATGTGCAGCATATACCAATAACAATAATGAAATATGGCCTTTAACCTAAGTTGGGTTTATTAGAATCTACTGAAGGTGCAGCTGTCACAGAGGAAGTAATCGGTCAACTGAACATTATTTTACAACATTCAAAATGGTAGCAATGCTTTCAGAACAAATAAGAGGACTCCTTTCTGGTTCAGCTTTCAATACAGTAATAATGTGAAATTATGAAGTTGATTCAGTGCAGAAAAAGCATAATTTTTTTAATCACAATATTTTTTTAAGCCACAAATGGAATTCATTTGAACAATTCATGAATTAAAGATATGCTTTGAAATTGAGTCCAGGTTCCTAAAACCATATATAATACATCTGTACAGTAAACAAGCATTAATGTAAACTCAATTCTATTTACATTTTGATTGCTCCTTCATATCTATCAATTAATGTATTGTACTCATAAAGCACACCCAACTGACATGAAGAACTTCCACGTACATTTCAGGCTTCCACTCTACAGACTACTTTGCTGGGCAATGCTATGTGTGAAGTTAAGTACTGTGCTAGCTTTATTATCCATCCAAAATTTATCTAATACTCTATCAACCATTTTTCCTTAGGTGAATTCTATGCCTTAAAATATACAGCCTATCAGTGCATTAAAGCAACAAAAAGCAGCCTGTTGCATGCATGTTAACACGTCTCACAAATTACATTTGAAGTCACAAACTGCATTTTTTTTCCCCCCACTTATATCAGTAATATTTCTAGCTTGGAGAACTAGTACTTTTCTCATTAAAAACAAAAACAAAAACAAAACAAATAAACAAACCCCCCTCTCCTTAACATTCCATTGGTTTTAACATGCATTCTTTACAGAGTGGCCCCTTACGCAGTGAATAGAACAACTTAAATGAGGCCAAACCCCACTTCTTTTTATGTACATATGACTTCAATAGTACAATGTAGGTAAGTAAGCTGAGCTAGTGTTAATGTGCTCTTTTATATATGACTGACCTGAAAAATAGAGCAAAATATGCCAAAAATGATGAATATGATTAGATAGAGTTGAATATTTGGATGGCTAAATGGAACTCAGAGTAACACTACAAATGCAAAGCTCCTCCCTGTTTCTAAATACACACATAAGCTATAAATGCTATGGAAATAAAATTTCCCCACTCTCTTTCTCTCACTGACCTAAATCAGCACTTTCAGTAATCTGGACCCAGTTTATTGATTACTTTAGCTGCTACAAAGGAGATGGCTGCTTACAGTGAAAAAAACCCCACACTCAGCGTGCATGTCAGAGAAGGGCTTTTCAGAATAGGTTGCAGCTTGGTGCTTCAAACTTCTTGAAAGCAAGAAAGATTTATTAAAAAAACAAACAAAAAAATACAAACAGGTTGAGTGTTTGTGTTTTGTTCAGTGTTCAAATCCCTCGATAGTCACCATGTGTCTTTCTTTTCCCTGAAGCTGATGCTGTGAATACAAATGGTTTGTTAGTCATGGCTACACTGGACTATTTAAGCAGATCAGAGGCTAAGCAGAGCAACATCAGCATGAAGGAAGGAATAGAAACTGTTCTGCTTTGAGAAGGACTAATGCCATAAGGAACTCAGCATGCTAAAACAGGGCCGAGACACACATGTAGGAGTACAGCTGACAGAGACAGTGATCACTTGTATGCAAATAGGCTAATGAAAAGCTTTGTGCCATCCCGTGGGTCAGTGCCCACTAGGGCGGATTTCGTGGTGCTGGCCATTGAGCTCTTCAAAGATTCAGCTGAAAAGATCTCTTTCCATGATCTTTGCTAGCTTCATTTCAAAATCTGTCTCCAGTAGTATCAGTTATACTGGATGACAGACTGCAAATTTGTTTTGGTAATGAGAGCTTGCTCTTATTTATTGCATTTCCCCACCACGAGCCACCTCCTCAAGGAGGAAATCTGGTACACATTGTGGGGAAACTAAATTTGGGAGCTTTTGTCTCAAGGCTTTCTATACATTTGAGAGAGGCTCTCTGTGTCATCAGTCTACCTGTGTAGGTCCTCCCGAGGTGAATAAGCCCAGCTAAGTTGCCTCCATTTTGCTATATGTTGCTCAGGGTAAATATCACCATTTATTTATAACATGCTAAAATTGAAATACTGTCATTACACCTAGAAAGAAACATTTCCATGAGAAGGAAAGTTTGTCATTACACGAGTGTCAAAATTTTAATTTCACCTGCCAGAAATTGCCCCTCTGCCTTGAAAGCATGTGTCTACTCACTCTTTATACAGGAACCTTTACCGTCTCACTCACTCATTCATGGGATTCAAAAACTTCCTTTGTGGTCTCCTAACCCAGTGAAGATGCTAAAGAGCGTGATGACATTTCTGCATCTTTACAATCTCTTCTGATTAAGAAAAATAAAAATGCAGAATAAGTAAAGATCTAGTGATTGTTATGAAGAAGTTATAAGTGAATGAGTAGCATAGACAAAAAATTTTGTCTTGATAAATCTGTTTGATAAATCTCCATCAGAAGAAATTATTAAATCAATTTGGATATGTGTAAATTTATATATTCCAATAGAATTGGGAAATAAATGGATTTTTGTGATAAGCCTAGGTTTGGGGAGGTTATTTCAATTTGTTAAATAGATACAACCATCTTTTAAAAAAACAGTAATAACTTTTTTAACAACACTTTGATACTATTTATGTCTGTCAATTCTTTGCTGCTATGATTGAGATATATATACAATTTGCTTCTGAAATAAAAAAAAAAAAATTGTAAATAATAAACATGATAATTAACAAAAAATACACCTTTTTACTCTTGGTATTTATAATTTAAGATTATGTGCTCACATGTTACTTCCCTATTTGTTACTTTGTGAAAGTGTTATCATGTATGTACTTGAACAGGAGGTTTTTGGTAACTTACTAAAGAAAGAAAAAAAAGAAACAGGTCTATTATGCAGAACCTTAGAGAAGGAACCTCTAGTTTTATATAAGGGACTATTTAAGGATGAGGAAAATGAGGAGATTATTTGGTACACAGATGACACTTTAATCTAGCAAAATAACACCTAGTTGGGTAAACAAACGTTTGTCACATGAAAATGTTTACTGTATTAGAATAATAATTTACATTTTTGATCAACCCAAAAATGAGGCTAGTTTGAAATCAGCTTTTAGATTTGTGGCTTCAAAGCTGTTTCAGGTTTTTATGTTGATAGAGGAAGTTAACACAATGGGAAAAAAATAACTCAAATGCTAGCTATGTATTCTTGTCTTCACAGGAGAGTTTACTTCTTTGACCGAGCCATAGTGACAAACAAGATGTTTAAGCTATTTCCATGGTCAGTAACCTCTAAAATATATTAAAAGTAGCTACAAATATTTAGTATCAACTTTGGTTACTTTCGTCATTTGAGGTAGTAGGTTGAAGGTTACTCATTGTACTGTTGCACATTAAGAAAATCCTGACAGTAAATTCAAATACAGAGAAACAGAGATTTGGTAAAAACTTACAAATTAATAAATATTTTCTGATGTATTTATGCTTTTAGTCAGTTGTATACATTAACTGAAGTCCAACAATAGTCTGCTGTGATTGTTCTAATTTATTAGTATAAGAGAGGCTTCAGCTCTTCCTTCCCTCTTCAGATACTTCAGTTCATTAAGGACAGATCTAGCTGACTTTTACCTGTATACTCAGGGCAGTTCCTTCAGTAACTTTGAAAGTTAGAAGTGAATAACACATCCCTTTCACTGCATGGGTGTTTATATCCAAACAGACTATCCCCCAAATGTTTTTTACATTTAGGTTTGCCTAATACATGTACTTAACAACAGATCCGAGATAACTTTTTCTGCATGTAAATGTTAAGTATTTTATAACCACTGAAGCTAGTAAATACAGAGCAACAAATCCCTTGTATCTTTCCATTTTTGAGGAATGTATAGACACTTTTCTTCCACAACCCGTAACTTTGAAACAGGAACTTGGCCACCAGTTTTGCTTCTTTGAAAATTTTCTTCAAATCAGGTAACTATTTCAGAAATCAACCAATCTAAAAATCTACATATCTGCTTTTTAGGATCTCTACTGTTAATCAGAATATAACGGTACTGTTGATGAGGGGCTTTCTTGTGCAAATCCCCTTACCTACCTTTTTTTTTTTTTTTTTTTTTTTTTCCAGGAAATTATTAATTCCCTCTGAAAATAAAATCTCTGAAATGTCCTCTATAGGGAATATTTTTTTTTATTATCTTCATTGACAGTTGAGAAAAGAGAGACTAGATCAGTGTAGACTAGATCACAACTTATTCGAAGCTGAATTTGAGTAGGATGGATTATTAATACACAGTAAAGATGCAGAGCAATCCAATGATGATTACCCATGAGAATGGTCAACCAGACAGAAAATATACACTACAAGTCGGTCTGTGGTCAGCAGGCTGATACATAGAGGACTTTTAAATCCCTTCTAAAGGGAATTAAAAGGTAACCCTTTGTGCAAGCTAAGTAGAGCCTGTGGTACATGGAATACCTCAAATAGGAAAGTAATGAGCTACATGATGATGATGATCAGCTGGCCAGATAACTGAACCTCATTCCTGCTGGAGATAGGTGCTTGTTTACCAGACAGTGGAACTTTCTACTCATTCCCAGTGAATAAACACCACAGTATTATTAAAGTGCAGAGTTTGTAGCACTGAACATTTTGAAAACTGAGAGGTTAAATTAACCACCACTCAACATCAGTTAAAAAGGGATACTCATCAGTAGTATATTGCATAAATACTTATTGTAATCAGCTATCAAAGAACACATCGCTACAGTACTACAGTAGGATGAGTGGCAACTGGGGTTACCCCTCATCACTGTGCCTCTCGTGTGGTGCATCAGACCAGAAATTTATACAAGAGAACTATCTGTGCATCACATACATTATAATCATAATTGTCAGTAAGACTGGGTTTTCATTGTTCACTTTAGCATAATAATAGCAATCTTGGAAGTAATCCAACTTATGTACAGTCAGTTTAGAAACAGCATCCAATTAAAATCCTTGGAATATGTTGCCTATCAGTTTCTGAGAAATAAGTTAATGCAGACTGATAGGTTAAATTTTTTTTTTCTTAATTCTTTCATGAACTGTAATTGTACAGTTTATATAAAATGCTGTAATGATATCCCTTGTAACACATCAGTGACCACTAGGCCTAAAATCTTGCAAGAAATTAACTGCTGAAATTAGCATTTCATTAAGGACATATATCAAAGCACATTAAATTCCACGTGTTCAGGTAAGGTTAAGCAATACTCAGAAAAGAAACCTTTTCTAGAAACTGTCATGGATGATGTAGAGTCTCTTGTTCATATTTTGGGTAGGAGGATTTTCCCTATGCACCGTGAGGAAATTTTCCTGCAGAAGCAAACACATCCAGATAAGATAAAGGATCATGGTTTTGAATTTCTTTAACCACTACTGGCCCAATTGCTTTCTGTATATTTATCAAGCTGTTAAACCCAGTATCCCAGTCAAATACAAGACAGAGATAGTTGCCTTCTATTTGACTAAATTATTTCCATTGTGTTGTAAACTATACCGTCAAGGAGCTGTGTTCAGATCTGGGGATGATATAGAAACAATCATCATTCCTGGTAGAGTAAACCCTTCTACTGGTTTTGTATATATGTTAAACATTGACTTACTTCAGCACCAAATACTGTGTGTGTACCTTTAAAGAACAAATTATAAACATTTACAGTGAAGGACCCTCAGTGTCACCAAAGACAAATCCAATGCATGTTTCTCTGCCCTTCCTTATAACAGAACTTTTAATTCAGATTGGCTGAAGCCAGTCTGAACAGATTTCATCATATAACTCTTTGTCTGAGAGAAGTAACAGGGTCCTGGACTTATCTGAACACACATAACCCTGGTAAATTTAGTTTATCATAAGGAAAAGGAAGATACTGTGGGAATTACATGTTAAAATACTGACAGCATGTTGCTGATGCACAAAAAGTACAGGTGTGGAAGGAGGTCAATATTTGTGTTTAGTTTAGCATGCCACTCATGTCAGTCCAAGCCTTATCATGCTCCTTCCAATCAACACAGCATTCAGTAAAGCTCTTGGAAAGAAAAGGAGTTTACACAGATTAATAGAAATGTAGGAGGCTGGAAAGTAAAAGAAAGCTAAAGTAACAAGTGGCAATTTTACCAGTTTTAGTGGTTTCTTAATATATATACATGTATATATATTTACCATAATAAGAGGTAAAACAGCACCGGCAAAAACGTATGTGTAAGGGGACAATATATTTACCATTAAAACAGGATCACTCTAAACAGGATCACTGCAAAAGTTACAGCTATTGCTTTCCTACACAAGGACAGAAAAAGTCACAGCTAAATAATTTTCATATAAGCCTGTAAAATTGCATACCTGTATCTGGCTAAAAAACTTAAGTGGTCATTTGTGCAAATGCTTGCTGTGGTTCTACAGGTTAGTGAAGTGACTGTAAGATAAGTATTTAATATAGTCTGTGTGGTTCAGAGTAGATCAAAGTGGTAGGGAAAACTATAAGGAGAAGGAAAATAAAAAATATTTAAGCTAAGAATTTGGTTCTGAGCATACAGGAAATTAATCATTAATGCTGAAAAATCATAATTTCATCCTCAATCATGGTATGCTCTCAGAGATGGAAAAAAAAACACCTCTCAGTATACCATCAAAAAGGTTTATTAGATATCCCAATTTCCAAAGAAATATGCAACAGGGAAAGAAATAGGGAGAGAAGACAAAACCCAGGAGTATAACAACTTATTACACACAGTTCCTCAACAAAAGCAGACTGCAGTTTTAGATAAGTCAACTAGATAGACTAAGGCACAGTTCCATGAGGATTTAAAGTACCATTCATTCAAATAGACTTAGCACACAGCTGTATGGAACACTGTGAATTAAATATTTTTTAAGCTAGCATCCACAGACAGTCACAACCTGTGGCATTAGGCATTTTAAGAAAGAGAAGACAGCTTCACTGTCCAGACAGGTAATGGAATTTAGAAACAAAATAAACAGTTAATCAACATGCAGAAAATAATGGTATGTGCACATATGCAAGTGAATGTAAATCCTTGAATCTATTAATATGCTCCCCTCCCTCCTACGTAGAACTATCTTGTCCACCTGCACACCACGTGGCTCTGGCTCTTTAGCAAACAGTGGGTCCTGCTCTATCCACTGACTTCATTTCATGGTCACATATTTATATAGCAACAACATGTGACAGATGATAGATTGAGATCAAGACAGAAGAGGAAGATAACATCAGAGTTTGCCCGTTCATGCAGCTGCAGACCACCTTTCATTTTTCCCAGAAGTTTGCCCTTACAGCACTAGCACATGAGAAGTAAGCAATGCAGCACTGCCAACAGCCTGCGAATTCCACTTCCCACTACACAACTAGCCACTTCTAAATAATAATAAAAAAATGACCTTGAAAGTATGAGCAACCATGGCAAATCTAAACAACTATCTGAGCATGTCTTCAGTTTTCACTTTCAGGTGTTTTTCTTTGTTGTTTTCTTGTTTTGTTTTTTAAACTTTCTGTCTTTCCATCTACTCATGCACTCCCTCACTCAAACAAGAAAATTTGCAAGCTTGAATTTAATCCAACAGGCAAATGCAGCTGTTTTTGTTTTAATGGTGCTTTTGTTGTTGTTTTGGTTTGGTTTTGACCAGGCAATATTTTCGGAATATATTTTCAATATTTTTGAAATCATTTGATCTTTTCAATTTTAAATAACATTTTATTTGAAACCTTAGTTATATCCCATTATAATTAAAGATCCTGGTTAGAAAAAAAAAAAATCAACTAAGCAAACCCAATGATTCACAGACAGGTTAAATCACAGATCTTATAAAGTTGATTACTCTGATGTATTGCCATGTTATATAAATACTTGTGGTAACTCTAAATGAGCTGCCACCTCTAGGCTGCAAGTTTGTATTCAGCAACGCTAGCTCAAACATCAGAAAACTCAAAGTGTGTGTAACAAAAATATACTGTCATCTTGCTACTCTGCTTTTGACTTCAGAAGTGGGATATTCCAAGCTTGATATACTCCATATTTTCTCATGTGTTTTGCTGTTGCGTCAAAACATTGCCCAAAACTTTTATGCTAGTCTTCTATCAGGAATTTTGTTTAATTTCCATTAAGCGACCAATTCCTCAGATGGTATACTTCACCAGCTGATGAACAGCCACTGCATTAAAAAAAATCCATATTTTTAATGACTCCCTTGCTGTCCTCCATGTTTTTGTATATGTCATGACATACAGCTTTCTACCATCTGCACCTCTCCCCTCACACACACAGTATTATAAATTGCTTGGCTGTGAGGTATCTTGACACATGATATAACAGCAGGGCTTGGGGGGAAGTGTAAGTGCTGATCATTAGATTATTGCTGAAGTATTCTCTCCTTTCCTCCCCTTCTCCCTGTGTTCCCCGGAGACCCAGGTGTTAATAAAATCAAACAAAATGAAAATGGGTAAATTATTGCAAGCTATGAACACCTACATTGTACCACGCCTCACTAGTTTCCAATACTACCTCACTCTTGAGACAACCAAAGAAAGAGAAGCAATTTCACCCTATAGACTGGGTGGTATAACGAAAGGACAAAAGAGACACGATATTGCAATCCAAAGGTCAGTGACCCACTCCCTTTTATAATTATAGCATTTCATTTATATCCTACCCATCTATCTTTGGATGGCTTATAGTAAATTCATAGTTTAAAAAAAAAAAAAAAAAAAAAAAAAAAACAATTCCAAAAAGTCTTCAATAACTAATAACAGAGTTTTAAAACTGGACCATCATTTAAGGAGATGAGCACATGTACTGCCTTGTAATATTTTGTAAAAATAATTTCAAAAGCAGCTCTATACGAAGAGGTCAGATCTAGATCTGTCTTGCTGCTGTAGTTCATGAATCCTGAAAATAGATTTAACCCTTGTTCCAAACATCAAATATATTTTTAAGATCTTCTAGGTTCTGAACCATTATTGAGTGCAAT
This sequence comes from Aythya ferina, assembly GCF_964211825.1. Taxonomy (NCBI): domain Eukaryota; kingdom Metazoa; phylum Chordata; class Aves; order Anseriformes; family Anatidae; genus Aythya; species Aythya ferina. Next base: position 17,219,749 of record NC_140308.1, on the reverse strand, counting down.
ATACATCCAACTGAATTTTCCACAATGCCCTTTATACATATCTAAAATGTAAGCAGTACATTTTTGTGCAGCATTCCTTACTTTCCATGAGGAAACTTCAACTGCATTCTCCCAAGAAAGTTTCACACAGTAACAAAAACTATGTAAGAACATTAATATTCAGCTTTTTGCTAACATATGTCAGCGACCTATACTGGGATTTGGTGCTTGGGTTTGGTCCCTCTCTAGGTACCAGCGTAAAGCTCGGTCTAATAAACTATGTAAAGTCTTAATAGCTCTTAATGGTTGCAACAACAAAAACAACAACAAACAAACAAAAACAATTCACAAAAATCCACAGATCAAGTATAATGAGGAGATAGTTCTAGTCTTGTCTTTTCACATATGGCACTTGAGAACATAAAGGACCTGGCCCACTTTTAATAATGAACGGAGGTCAACATTTTCACAGCCTGGTAACCATTGCTACTGGAGCAGTGTCATTCTGCTCTTTGGATTATCACCTACTGAACAATGTGCTACATGTAACAGGAAAAAATCCCAAACCTGTAGAACTAGTCAAAGAATAGCTCAACCTACGTCCACCACCAGTATATAGAGCAAGGCCAAGGACATACCAGGCTCACGCTCAATAGCATAGCAATGTATCACACTTTGACGCAAGACATTAAAGTGCTTTATACTATACAACTTTGTAAGAAACCAAAAGGGAAATGACTCTCTCTAAAGTAAGGGCTAGCTGAACAGAACAAATCAGGTGCTACCTGTTAAGAGCACTGGAAAACTAACTACTAAGGCTAGATATTTCAAAAAAACTCTGACCCCCTACAATTGCTGGCAGGTGGTTGAAGGTCATGCCCATGTTTCATTTACAGTCTAAACACTAATGGAACTTTGAATTCAAGACAAAAGATACAGCTGCTTAGAAAAATAGTGATACCTTTCCCACTTGCAAAGATGTCTATGCTTATTGCAACCAGACCATAGCAGTTAATATTTATAATGAGAATGAGTGAAAGAAGGGTGCTCATAGCAGAAGGGGACAATGAAAACAAAAGAATGTATAGAGATGCCAGTGGGACTGAATCAATGGCACATGAGAAATACATGCAGTAGGCACATGGAAGTGAGAAAAGGACAGGACAACAGCGTATACATAACTGCCTATACATACAGGCACAGAAATACCTGTGTGTTTTGTTTCACATGCAGTCCAGGAAAAGTCAACAGAGACTTGTACCAAGTGCATTTACCACCACTGATGTAGTGGTTTTGCTTGTTTTGACTATTACAGACTCAGGTATCTGAGACATTTCTGATTTTAGATATCAAAATAACAGTTGCTGTCACAGGCTAATTTCTTCAGTGTCAAGTACTATGTATGTTATAGGTTCTAAGCATGCATATATTGCATATTTCTGGATTTATATCTTACACGAATATGACTGTAATAAAAAATGGACAAAAGAGAGCACTCCGGAAAGAGCTTGTCAACTGTATTTTCAGGTGAAAAAAAAATGAAACGTAGGCGGTTTTGATCTCCAGAATGTGAAGTGTATGAAGTACAACAATTAAAACAGAAGGGTAGATACTCTGATCTCATTAAAATTTCTTTTGAAGATGAAAGTCATTAGATTTCAATGAGAACTTGGAGAAGAAGCTCACATTGACATGAAAATATTTAACCTGTAGTCTACAGTGCTTCAAGCAATTGATAGTATGATAAATAATTGCTTGGCTGTATTAACTACATAGAAGGGGGAAAAAAAAAAAAAAGGATTACCCTAATCAAATACAGTCAGTGCAAAGTTGCCTGTCTCTGTGCTCCACATTTCATTCTGAATTGTTCAGAATTTTGCAGTTACAAAAACGGAAATCCTGAGTTCTTAAAGAGGAAATTGTAAAGGATTTCTTTTCCTGCCACCTCCAAGAAAACTTTGATAATATTCAGGGTCAGTTCCTCAGCTGGCATGATCAGCATAGCTAAGTTGAAGCCGGTGGATCATTGCCAATGTATAACAGCTGAACGTCTGGTTTTACTACAGGGACAGCCCTATTTTACAGCTTTTTCCTCCATGTCCCTACCTCCTTTATTTATTTTAGTAAAGACATTAATAGCCAAATACAGTATTGTCAGAGGAGAAGGTGTCTTTTCCTCTTCTTCAAGGCACAGTTCTTGTTTTTTGTTGTGAGTTGAAATAGTGATTAATTCTCACTCAATATTTTAGTATCAATGCAAAGTGCAAGCTAGGACTGTGCAGCACTTTAATATAGAGGTATTTTTACACTAAATATTGTGTAAAATATATTATTTAATATAAAATATAATATAGGCATTATTTTACATTATATATTATTATAAAGGGGAGTTCACCTCACTCAGTGCTCAACACTGAAAAAAGCTAAATAATGATTTTAACACAGGCCTTAAGTAAATATATTTACAGGCCTTAAGTAGATCCTCCAGAAAAGGCAGAGAAAACTTGTGTTAGACCACAGTAAAACAGTAATATAAATAGTGCTATGCAGTTAGTTCACTGTAAAGAAATTGATAGGGGCAGAAAAAGGATGACACACAAGTAAGGTTCCATACTGTAAGTCAATGGCAAAACCAGGATGGCTCTTACACATTATCCCACTGGACATGCAGCCCCCATGCAGTCAGGAAGGAAAAACACCTGTGCGTCCTTGCTCACAAGAGAAGGGGGCTTTTACATAATAATATTAAAGGCTGTGGAAAAAAAACAAACTCAGCATTTCCTCTTCTATCTCTGTTTGAACCCCCTAAATACTCAGATCATAAATATACAGTGCTTAGCAATGCTCTACCAAGCCCTCTTTGCATCCTGGGCAGCATAATCCTAAATAAAACATCCCTATAGATGAAGATTCTGACTTCTCTTTAGCATATAGGCACTTAGCATATGAGTCAGTGGATAAAATCCATATGGCTCTCTGCACAGTCCAAGAGATTGTCTGGAGGATTATGTAGGCAGCAGTTTTCATTTCGTTAAAAGAACAAGTAACCCAAATTTCACAGTTCTCTAATCCTGGACAGTGTTTGCTTTACCCCAGAATTCTTTCTTCTGAAAAGAAAGATAAAACCCTTATACTTTAACTACAAGTTTGAGAACACTCCTGGTGCCAACAAGCAGATTGCCTCAGTGGCCCACTCCAAATCACAGGGTCCTTGGAGCCCTCCCAAGTGCACGTTCCCCGCCCCAGCCCTCCCAAGTGCACATTTCCCCCAGCATAGCCTTCCTGGCACACAAACAACTGACCTCTCCTCAAGCATTTTCCTCCATGTCTACACTGTGCCTAGATCCCAAGCTGCAGACAGCAATCTCTTCTTTCTGATAAAGGTAAAAAAAAAAAAAAAAAAAAAAAAAAAAAAAGTTTGGCTGTTCCTCCAGCCAAACAACTGCTCTCCTACTTCACAGCTTTCCCTTGTTAAGGTAACGAGCTGTACAACTCGCAGGTGCATGCAGGGGCACAACTCCCAGCATCTCCTTACTGCTTTCCTGCCAGTACTGGTAAGGAATTGGTTCCACCATAGTTGTATGAAAATAGAAAAACAAATTCTGAAAAGAAGTCATTTAGGAAGGAAAAACCCAAACCTATATATCCTGCATATATTAAAAAAGACAGTACTTTTCTCCCATTTCTCCCCTATCAGGAAAATGCTCTAGGGAAAGCAACTGATTTTGAAAAGCCTTTCGATTTTGACAATAATATTTTTTTTGCCTTCTTTGACAAGTAGGAGTTCAGACAATATATTTCTGACTAGCTTGAGCTGCATAAGCAGCCTTTCATAGGGCCTCAGGATAGCCAGAAAACTTGATGGTGAGTGAAACTCTTAAAGTGCAGCAATGGTTTCCTTCTGACTAGAAACAAACATCAAGTGTGTTCTGCTAGACCACTATCCACTCACCTCTGAAACGACAGATAAAGGATAAAGATGTACTAATCTGCAACAAAATATATGAATAAAGACTCAACTACTTTTAGCTAAATTAGCCCTAATATATTCTTTCACAATCTCCCAAGAGAATATGACTAGAGCTGGAGATGAAGGACAACAGAAGAGACATGAGATGACGACACAGAAGTCATGGGGCAGCCATAAAGAAATAAACCGAGTCAAAATGTAGACCTGTGGGAACCTGGCAGAGAGGCCATACAGACCAAGCTAATGCCATTACACAGGAAACGGGAAATGTGGCTGGTCTCCTTCAATCAACTTTTACAATCTTCCAGAAAGCTTTGGTTTAATTCAAGGACAAATATATGTACATATATATGTAAATATATATGTATATATAAATATATATCTTTGTATAAGACAGTCCCTTTTAATAAAATATTTCCTCAAATCCTGGCATTGGCAAGGTTTGCTGCAAGAGAAAAATTTAAAAGCCACATTTACCCTTTAGTTAAGTGGACAAATGCCACTAAAATTTAGGTACTTGCAAATAAATTTGAAATTCAGTCTCTTGGATGTGCAACTGAGGCATGTTTTCCCCGATAGTGTCCTGTCAGTAGTGCGGTGTTACAATGATGTACTGACTATAATAGAGGAGAATTTTTTAGCTGTGTACTACATAATTTTTCAAATTGCAGTAGATGAAAAGGAATGATTTGAGCTATGAACAAAACTTGATGCTTAGAGCTTGACAGAAAAGACTTTGTATTTACATTAGGATGAAACTTTTGGAAGAGATGATGAGGAATGACATTAATAACTACTCAGATGAGGCAACATCCCAACAATTTGCTCTCAGCTGGTAATGGAAGAAGCCACAGGTAATTTTCTTGCTCAGTAATACAGACTAAAAGTTTGGACTTCCATTGCTGATATCACAAATATGTGCCTGGACCATCCTGGAACAGTCAAGTTTGGGAAAATCTATCTCAATATTCCTTTTTAGACCTTTTTCAGAATATGTGATGATTTTTGTTTGTTTGTTTGTTTTTACAAATCATTTGCAAGGGAAGGAGAAACCAAAGTTAAAACATGGTAAATGCCCATGATGCATCATCTGGGAACATACTCTGTTAACCAGTGCAGAAAACTAAAACACTGTAACCTTTCTGAAAAATCCATATCTAGTTATCTACCTCAGATTTCACTGTAGGCACTAACTACTGAGCTGCTGTTGTATATTCTGTTGAAAAGGGGGTCTTCAGCTGTCCATTTTGCTGGAAAATCCACCTTTAGTGAAACTGAAAAAATTTGACATAAGCCAATATCGCTGGAAGATTCCCCATCTGCTTCATTGTGAGTGGTTGTCTTCTACAGAAATAGAAAGTTATTTTTCTATGTAGAACTGCTGAAAAAATATGGTGCAAGTGATATTTTGTTGCAACTGCATCTGTGGCAGTTCTATAGTAAGAGTAGTAAAGACAAGACTATGAGAGTGAACCACTATCATAAAGCTTTGTCCCAGCCACTGGTAGAACTTCCAGGTGAACAATGAATTTTGCAAACACTGTTTAAAAAGAAAAAAAAAAAATGTTTCATTAACATCAACAAAATCTCCCCTAAAATTCAACAGAAAACTGACTTTTGTTATTCTGCAGAGTTTAAAGATCTCTGTTGTTACTGTAGGTAATCCAATCAATGTGAACACTTTCCTGAATATATTCTAAAAATATCACCCAAATATTTGAGATGAAGGAATTTAAAAAAAAGGCTAAAAACATTAATGGAAACAGACATTCAAATAAATCCCTCCAGTACATTACTGAACAGCCACCACTCTAAAGACCAAACATTTTAGATCACTATCACAAAACAAAGGTATTCCTTTGTTAGTTTGTTACTGTATATCCCTATAATCAGGCTATATCCAGGACTAAATCTGCAAACAAAAATCAGACATGCTGTAGTATTTGATATTTAGGAAATCCTTTTGTCCTTGTAGTATTTGTCATTCTGTTATGTTAAATTTAGCTGGTCAAATTCTGGTCTTACTTGAACTTCACATCTGTCAACAGAGAGTGTACAAGGCATACATCAAGACAGTATTTAGCTCAGCTTAGAGAGAGATGTGGTATTTGAAATATATTTTATCTTTTGAAAGCCATATATTTTACCAATAATAAATGTTGAAACAAGGTTCCCCAGGGTCATGCAATTTGTGTTTTTCCTACTCAGCTAAAGACGATTGTAAGGAGCTGAAATAAAGAGAAATATTGCCATTTGGCTATAACAGTGTAATGTGCTTGATATCATTCCTCTGACACTTTGGACACTTTGTTTAACAAGGAAATCAACAAAAACAGACTAGCTGCTGAGTACTTCCAGGTTGAGAGTTTATGACAATACTGGATTGTCACCTTGAAGGCTGTGCTATGTGTGCCACCAAGCTGACAGAAATTCACTCTCTGCAGCACAGGCAGAGAACTGGCTACGTGGTGAATGGTAGACCTTTAGCAGCTAGTAAAAGAGCAGCACTTCAGGCAGTTGCTGCAGACAACAGCTGCAGACATCAAAGAATAAAAGAGGAAGGGAGAAAGACTAGGTAGAAAAGGAATTTAATCTGCATTATTTTTTATGAAGTAGATATATTACATTTTTAGTGATATAAACATACTCTGATACTATCAGTTTGCATAACTTTTAAAAACTAATATTAAAGATACTTACAAATATTACTCCTGGAGCAATAATTCCTCAAGGATCCTACTGGAGTCCCAAATGGTGAGTCCTATTAAAAATACTGTGTTTTATTAAAAAAAAGATGCTTTGAAAATCTCAGGTAAAATTTTCAAGTGATTGTGCTCAGTCAAGTGGAAATCACCAAAGCAAGTAAACATACCAGGCAGTATTTCCTGTCACTACAGTGTTCTAAATTTCTTATACCATGTACATGGAAACAGAAATCACAGCTGCTCAGAGTCCCTAGTGTGAGAGAAGTCATCTATTAAGGTGACTAAATTTCTTCTCTTACCCTTTACAGAGGTGACCAAAACTGAAGATGTATTTGTAAAATATTCTAGTTTGTGCCTATAAGCATATACACTGCATATATTTTGGAGTGGCACAAAAGTAGTAGTTGCTTTTGGCATTTTAGCAGAGGACAACTTATTAATGATGTAATAACTTGTAGTAAGCACTTTCATCAGCTGTTACATTGAAACATGTAATTGCTGTAGGTTATCAGATTAGTGCTGAAATTCAGTTTTAAATGGTCAATAAATGAGTAAGCAATGAAAGAACTGTACATATTGCCCAAATTGTGAATAGACCACAATTAAACACAAAAGACCAAAATTAGGCCTTTTCAACTGGATGACTGTATACATTATGTAGAGAAATTCCAATTGTTTATATCTGAAATTCTTAAAAATATAATTTCAAATTTCTTTGCAATTCTTCAAAAAATTCCAGTACACACACACACACAAAGGTGGGAACAAAAGAACTAGCTTCATCTCAACCTCTTGGTCCCATTGTCTGTAACCAAACTTTTTGTAGTTTTTGCTCAATTTATTTAACATCAAATATTAACCTGCTGTGGCACTTTACTGTCATATTTGTTTACTAGTGGGAGCAATTTGATTTATTTAAAGTCTTATAACATGGAGACAGATATTCTTTACAGATATTTTAGTTCAAATAGTTATCCACATAGCTAGTTATGTGTTCACTTAAACCACAGGTATTTGCACACCTGAATTTGCTATGATCTTGCTTGACAATTTTTCTCAGTTTACTTTTGTTTTACACAGACATTGTCTTGCATCAAGCAAAGCAACTAAGTGGGTGTTTGAGCAAGTAATAATCCCATTGATGCCAACATAATTGTTCTTATACACAAAGTTAGGGATACTATACTTCAGTCTTCTGAAGATGTTCAACAGCTCATAGGTTTAACAGCATTCATTTTGGTGTCTCAAAAACCATCAGTTGAAATATCAAGATTTAAATTAGAAGATACATTTCATACATGAAAATATTAGAATAATTATACCAGCTATGAGACTGAAACATACAGGCATACAGCAATTATATTCAATGTCAGATTGAAAAATTCCATCAAAAAATGTCAGAAGGTATATACAAAGACTTGTTTCTCTATTGAATTCCGACAAAAGACTCAACTAAAAATACTACATCCTGTTTTTTTTTTTTTCTTTTTTCCAGAATGTACTTTTGCATTTTTAACTAATTCAAATTTTTCATAGTTGTACTTTCCATTCAGCTATCCAATATAGTATAATATACATATTATTTCATAAGAGACAGCTTCTGTAACTACCTTTAGGCTTTGGTACTTGAATTGACAATGGTTTTGATTTATTAGATGATAAACCTTTTTTTTTTTCTTTTTAAAAAGGGAACAGTAAATAACCAATCCAATATGAAAAATGCTAAATAGCTCTTTTGAAATTTTAATGAATACTGGTTATAGTTATGATATCATCAACTGCAGAATCTTCTTCGTGATGATACTTTACCTGTAGATGTGGAATGTACAGAAATGCAGCCTGCATATGTATGTGTATTTCTGTGTTGGTCTGCCGGAACACAGCAATTTGGATAGGGTGAAGCTAGCATGTTAAAGTTGGATTCAGAAACATAAAAGAGATTATTTTGCAATATTTGGGGCTCATAAATTTTAATTGAATATTCAATAACATATTTGCTGTTAAATGTAATTCAAAGGTCTCCCTGTCTTGTTTCTTATTGGTAAATCTTTAATTATTTCAGACCTCTTGCTGGTTCGGGCTTCCCAACTCTCAAATCATCACTGAAGAAACCTTGCTGCAAAGCTTAACTTCAGCCAGTCCTCAATTCCCACCTCCAACAGCATTTTCTGCCCATGTTTATGCTATATGGCAATTCTCGATGTCAGTGGTGTAGTCCAGATAGAGCTAGGACTGACAGGACCATGCACCTTGATCCTTGAGTTCAGACCTCTACCTCTGGCTTAGTATTCAGCTCAACTCCTAAGCCATCAAGCCTTCAGAATTACTCCACTGTTTTCTCTAAATGCCTACAGGATCCGTCTCATGCAATCTGCTATTGAGCAAACTCTGCTCCATCAGCCTGTATTCTATAGGCTATGATCAAGGCTTGCAGAGCTCAGAAGCTCTTTTCTCCCTGACTGATTTACCCAAACCACTTTTCCAGACTTGTCATTCCTCAGAACTGTGCCTGGCTTTGCTATCACTAACCCAGCATTACCAGAATGCAGTTAAGTGCTTATCACTTAAAGTTTTAAGTGTTAATTGCTTAGTAATGAAAACTTTAATTGCAAGGAGATTAAACTTTTAACTGCTAAGTGGCTGGCAGAGTTCCATCCCGTAACAACCAAGACTCACCAACAGAATATTTTTTAAATGCCCTTTCTGTGGAATAAACCTGAAATCCAAGTGTGTGAAGGCCGAGATGCAATATGGTTAAGTATTTTCAGGACTAAGAAAAAACATGCCTGAATTATCAAGACATATTAAAGAAGCAATGGCTAATTTGGGATTAAATAAAATCTCAGTGTTCAATTTAGAAATGTCTAAATTACAAAAAGAAAATAAGAAAATTCCTCCCCTACCTTTATTTGACTTGCATGTGTCCTCAGGTAAATTGATCCCTCCAAAAATGCATACCCCGAGAAAGACATTCAGGTCATCCTGACCTGGTCTTAAGGATGGAGATTCTGTTGTGTTCTCAAATGCATAGATTTACTATTGATTGCCAGAACTAATGTGTAACCTGAGAAACCTTTCTTGCCTTCAGAAAAAGTATTCTGATCTTAATTTTCACAATTTTGTAAGAAATAGTGCCAGAAATGAAGCATCTAATTCTGTGTAGATTATATATTCTGCTTTTTTTTACTGTGGGTGCTGATGGAGCTAAGTAGAGATGTTTAATGCAATGTTACTTGTGAGACAAATAAGGGCTTACACTGGATAATGAAATAGAGATGCAGGCAAACTGAATTCTTAGCATACTATTAGCTGCTCAACCAAAAACTAAGTTAGACTGAAGCCATCAGTCTGTTTTCTCATTTTTAGGATTTGGGGAAGAGACATCAAATCTATACTCCTTAATATCTTGTCATTGTATTTATTTTGCATTCAAAATTCCCATGTATTTCTTTAAGATCTCTCTCATGACACAAGAGCTTTGCAAAGGGCTTGGACAGTGTTGCCAAACACAGAATAAGCACAGTACCTCTTGCTTTTACCTCCAGAGCCACAATATGAGAAGCTTCTGGCACTCTGATGTCCTGTCAGTTTTTAATGCGAACTCTGGAAGTTCACGGACACGACGCCGTACAATCTGAAGAAGATAAATCACAGTTACTTCGAGCCAGCTGACAGCAGTTTAAGCTGCTGCAATCATCAACCACCAAGGGAGTTTCTTCTTTTATCTTACTAAATGCAAAAGTATACTGGGAACTGGTAATATCACTGGACTATCAGGAGCCCTGCTTTTACATAAATATCAGCAAGCGGTAAGTAAATTCTGTTGACGAAATGTAATAAAACAAAGACGGTTTCAAATATGACCATTCCCTGATGCATTCTGTAGCCCCGTCTTACTCACTTATTGCATGCTGCTGAGATTATAAGGTTTGCTTTTATCTGTCAGAAATCAATATTTCAAACATCAGATAAAAGAGGAAATTGAACTGGGAATAGGCTGAAGTGCTGTAAAAACTACAAAGCACAATTATCAAAAAGCACTTAAAGTACTTAATAGGACACACATATAAAAATGCTCAAATTAATGTCAGGGAACTATAATGAGAACTTTTTCTATGTTTTTTGATCCAAATGCAATGTAATTCGAGAGCAGCCTGGTCAGTCAATACAGTTTTCAATTTATATGAAACCCTAAGGGTTTCTAGCAATCCATTTGCTAGAACTGAACCATTACATATGATTGGTTAATATTTCAATTTATTGAAAATACATTATTTTGTGTAAAGTGTTTAAGTTGTTGAGATTTAACCATTATAAACAGTTATGATAAAAATAGATCTTTGGGTAAACAGATACTTTACAGTCAAGCTTTTAATAAACACTAGTATAACTAGAAAATTGGATTTTAAGGAGGATAGACATCATAAGGAAAAAACGAAGATACACGGTGGCGGGGTGAAAGGGACATGTTATACACAAATGAACTTTATGAGCATGTATTAAGCTGAGAAGGGATTTCTTTGTAAAACATTGGAAGCAATTGTTATTTTATGCAAAAAAAGTTCACTATTAACTTTGCTACTTTCCCCTTAGATTTATATATTCATTTATCATCTTTAATGTTATTGAGCTCCTGGAGGTCCTCACAAAACTATCCATGCCAGATCAGAAATTATTGCAAATGAGTGTGTACATGTCTGTATGCAGTTATTAGCATCTACAGAAAGTAGATTGTGTGGCCCTAAGTAATTTGATATGAAATATAAAACACATACTGGAGTTATAGCTATGATTTGAGCAACCAAGATCCATGCTAATTAAATGTCTGTATGAAACTTTTTCACACTCTTCTGTAACATATAGCCCTTATTTTTAACAAGGAAAAACAAGGAATCCTTGAGAAATATTTCATTAGAAAGTTATTCTTAACACTTATACTATAATTCTGTAACTTGACAATTACACTTATTTGATAGGAGGGAAACTTAGCTCAATCACAATTAAAAGGTGCTTCTTATTGGAACTACATCAGTCTCCCTGAGCTTGATGGAAACTACATTAATCTCTTCCTTGAATGAGACTACAGTTTCCATTAACAGACAAAATGTTTCATTAGCCCAACATCTTCCCACTGTCTCTTTGCAGTTCTCTTCTATGGTTTTGGGCCTAATCCAATACAATTTATTTAGCCTACCTACTTCCTCTTTTGCTACTTTTGCCTGAGCTAAGTCAAACCTTCTTCGCTTCTTCCATTTTCAAGATGTAAAATTTAATTTCAGCCCCTAGAATCCTGATTTGGGTCATAATCTACTGCCTACCCTTCATCCTTTCTACCCTTTACAGTTCTTCAAATGTGTTCCCTTTTCCTGCTTATCTCCTCAATAGTCTTTTTTTTTTTTTTTTTTTTTTCCCCTCCTTTAGATTCCCTTTCCCCAACAAACAATGCCACTCCAGCATGCCATACCATTCTCTTGGCTTTCTGTATCTATATGCCATTTCTGTTATTCTCCTGTTTATTTGATATGGATTGACCTTCCTGTCAGTTTGGAAGACTTTAACCTTTTCAAATTTTACAGCTTTCCTAAACATTTGCTTTTACCTTAATGCCTGCTAGAAATTTTATGAGCTAAAAGGATTACATGGAGGTGCATATTAAAAAAAAAAAAAGTAAAAACTCACATAACATATTGTTTCTGTCTTTTGTTGAACACATTTTAAACATGTAAATAAAGAACAAAGTAAGCACAATCATGCAAAAATAATATATTTATAAACACATAAAGAAAACTGAACATGATTTTTTATAGAGAAGGACTCCCAGATCTGGAACAACATTACAGACAGGAAGAGGAGTGGCTAACAGTTATCACAATGGGTAAACATTCCTGTCTCTGTCCAAGAAGTCTTCTGCAACTTCAGAGAAATCAAATCTTTATTCTGTGAAATGGTTATAAAGTTACTGTTGCTTCAGATTGGGCAGTTTCAGGTCTTTTTAGGCATACAGTTATTTTTTGATCATACAATGTCTATGAATAATACAGTCAGGCTCTGATCTAGACAGTGAATGACTTATGCAATTCACCAGGTAAAAAAGGAGTCGAGAATCCCAATAAAGTGGCACAATATATAGAGAAAATCTGTTTCTATAATTCTGGCCTTGTGTATATTAAGAGAACACAATTCAATTGCAGGAACTGGGAAATAAGTCCCCTAAAACCAGAGTTTCCACATGTAAAACCAATGTTGACAAGACTAAAAATAAATAGATCAATTCAGCTTGAATTTTCAGATTTCTTGAATCAACAAAGAGAACATACAAGCTTTTCAAATAATAAATATTTCCAAATGACCAGGTAATAAAGAAATACATTGTTATAAAAAACAGTCTGAGTGGAAACCATAATATGACCTGGTAAGGCAATTGTAGTTACGCAGTTGTAGATTATTGCATAATGCATTTCACAGAAGCTTCTTCTATTGTGCCTCATTGTATTTTTTCCTTCAATTATTAAATATAGTGGCTCAACCTCAAAAGCAAATGTACTTGTCTTTACATGCACTTGAATTGTTACTACCATTTAAAACTAATCAATGTTTTCTTTAGTACCATAATAGCTTGTTTGCAAAGCACCTCTTTTAGAAAAATTTACACTGCATTCAGGAAAAAAACAACATGTTTCACATTCTAAGAAAAACTCCTAATAAAGTGAAAGAGGGCTTGATTCTTATCTCAAAGTTTAGTGCAATTAAAATGACTTCAAAGCTTAAAAAATTTTGCACAAAAGAAGCTGCTACTAGATTATACCAGAGTGCTCATATGTAATACATTGTATGCATTGTATATTATCCTTACATCCCTAGAGTAATTTGAAAGGACTCGCCATATATATATATATATATATATATATATATACACATATACATACACACACACACACCCCTATATTCCAGAGTATGTGATGCATATGACTATTTTAGCCCTATATGCTTTCTTTAATGTTAACAGGGGAAAAAATGGTTAAAATCTTATTATTAGCAGAGTTTAAATGCACCATTCCTTGGAAATGTTATACATCTTCTGACCTGAATGTTCAATTGCAAAAAAATCATAGGACATCAAGGTCTCATTCAGTAGTGGAAAGCCCAAGCTACTCCAGTAAATTCAATATATGTACTCAGAGTACAGTTTGACACAAATGGGAATGTTCACACCACTTTGCTCTAGCAATATAATGGAGGCTTCTAAATTAGTCTCTGTGGGCTCCTTCAGAAGGAGGTCAGAGAAACAAAGTTAAGCAATATGAGTACCCTGAATGTCTCAAGTTCTGCATTTATTCAACAACCAGAAGTCTTAAGGAAGGAAAAAACAAGTTTACATAGAACTCATGCAAGTTCTTATCACCTTCAAGTGTAATTACTATTTCAATAAACAGAAATATGCGATGCTTGTACTTATACATAATTCCATTGATTCCAGTAGGGTAGCGAGTCTATCACTAGGATGAAAGTTATAAAAAAAAGAAAAAGTTAATGAGGATTATAATAATAGAACATTAGTAAAAATAAAAGCTATTGCAATGCCTATGATCACATCTGAGAAGCTGATACAGTTTGTCCCATTTTTCTTGTTTGGTTTCTTAGTGATACCTACCCATTATAGTTCTGCAATATATGTTTCATTGTGTGTGGAGCACAGATTTTCCATAACAGTTCTGTCATATGTGATACCTTCTGCCTACACTTCCAAAGCTTCTACACCTACCTTGCTCTCAGCTGAATGTTGGTAATACTAATAGTGGTAGTAGGCAATTTGTTTTCCAATATTATCCCTGAAAAAGATGCAGTGTAGGACTATTTCTTAAAATTTTGTAGGTTTGCATACATGTTCATACCATATGGGGAGCCAAGTGCTTTAATTAGCATAACTGCAACATAAATTGGGTAACTGCATGTACGGGTAAGTACAATTAGCAGTTGCAGAAGTTAAAGGACTGTCAGATAAACAAATGCCTAGCACGTATCAAGCAGAAGAGCATTCTCTAGGCAGATCCTAGAGGCTCTGTGTAGCTCTGCATTTTTCGCCCCCCCTACATACAATCTATTTTTGAAAATCTGACTCTATTACAAAAGTAATGACAAATGAGTAATGACAAAGTAATGGATAAATTAAAAGTAAGATGAAGACTTTGAATCACAAGGACAAGAAATTTTCACCTGAACATACAGTTCAGGGACAGAATTCTGACTTATGAAAAGGATAAGGTTCAAAAATATACAGTGTGTTTCAAAATGAGATAACAAACAACAAATAGGCACAAAGGAATTAGTCAAAATATCAAAAGTTTTAACTAATAAAATATTCTGTGTTGAGGAATATAGAGTGCCAAGCCTTACCAAAAATAAATAGAGTTACAATTCAAAGCACTGGACAGTGTGACTGCCCACAAAGTAATGTAATGACCTATGCCAAAGCATTTGCCACCAACTGCTGAATAGACTGAAGTCTTGCTCCTTTGCTAAATTATATGTTTCAGAATTAATCCTGTAGCCTGCAGCACACAGATGCTTTATAGGGCAACTTAGAGCAATCACCTCATTATTTAATAGCATTGTTTTAACTCCATTGTGATAGCTTCACTGTTGGGTAGTTTCTCTTACAGGCTTGTTGGATAGTTTCTCTTACAGGCTCATGTTTTTTCCTTTTCCAGGACTACACACCTGTTTTCAGAGAATTACAATGACTTTAGTTGGAGCAGTGTATAACAAGCAGCAGCTATGAGAAACTTCCTGTGCAATTTTTCCTTAGATGGGCATATACTATAAGCATGAATTTCTTTTAACTAGTTATTCCGAGATCCCAGCTAAAAAGACATGTATTCAAAAAAAGACATGTTTTCAATATTATTCACCATCAATTGCATGCAGTACAAAAGGAAAACATTCTAAGATATAACTAAATCATTGTTATATAGTAGATAAGATATTTCTGTTTGCAAACTTAAAACAGGTTGCAATGCAGAGCAAAGTTCGACAGGGACCAGAAGAAAGAACAGAGGTGAGAATTTTTCTATGTATTTACTAATCCAGAAATTGTGGAGAAATTGCCACACCTGTGATCCAACCAATCTGGAGGCAAAGCCTCATGCCCTCATGCAACTAGAGCTTTTTTTTTTTTTTTTTTTTTTTCTCAACTTAGTTTCTTCTTCAATGAGTGTTTTAACTTTTCAGTGGTTGTCAGTGTTTCTGTAAACATGATTTTGATTTGGTTCACCTCTGTGTATTTACAGAAAAATGCAGAAAATGGCAATGGAAAAGCTTGCCTATTTGAGCAAATTCAAGAAATTCCACTGAATTCAGTGAACTTATGTCAGATTATTTTTTAATTCATTTTTTTAATTTTAACTGGTAACAAACCTGATTCAGATTATTTCACAGCATCAAAAATCTGCTAAGGTAAGAGCTGCCATGTTATATATAATATTATTTCCTGCACAAGTTTAAAAATTTATTTTTATGTATACTTAGGTCCATGAATTATTATTTTTATCATCTATTATTTTTATCATCCAGAATGAATGGTTTGTGTTTTACACTTGAAATCTTAAAAACAATTTAATAGGGGGCAGCAGAATACAGTTGTATTTTATCAGTTTATTTTATGTAATTGTTGATGATATGCAGTCCCCCATTGAGAACTTTGGTTTGGTGTGGCCACAGGTCTCATTGGCGTATCATAAAGGATCCTGTACAATTTCATCCTATCACTTCAATCTTAGTATTTGCTCATCATCATAGTTTTGTTATGTCAAAAATAGGACAAATTAGAAATAGCGAAACTCAAATTTCCCCTGAACATTACGAATATATGGAAGTGTACCCTGGATTTTGTACTGAATTACACTCCCAGCCCTAAAAACAGCTTCCAAGCTGGGACCTTGCCTAAATGTGTGAGCCAGTCTGACCTCCTCAAAAGCTCCCTGTCAAATGTCTTCTCCTAAACTGAAAGATAGATTAACAAAACTAATCATTCAACAGAGCATTTACTGCATAGCAGTGTACTCTTACATTACAGAAATCAGTTCATCCTCTAATTTCCCTTTATTATCCAAGATTATCTTTCCAGCTGGCCTTGAATTAAATATTTCATTAAGCATCATTAAGGAATTATATATACACTCTTTACCGTTCACATTGTTAATCATAAGTACTTTACTCACAGACAGCAATGAATCTGACTTTTACCTTCCAGTTTTACTACAAAGCCATTTTAGAACAGCTATTGAAAGAAACAAAATACCATCATTTTCAAAAGAGAATTTTAAAATTAGATTCACTTCAAAAAATCAAGCATTTACTTAGAGGGTTTAAATAAGGTGACTGAGAAATGAATCCCTGGATTTTTCCATTCTTCTCTGCTCTTGCTAAAATAAGGGCAGCCCAAAATTATAGATTAGTCCCTGTCTTTAAACAAGGTAGAAGATGGTGAGACAGTGCTGGGTAGTTGTACAGTCATAATGGATTATGCAGATTTTTGTGTCCTGGGTCACTGTTATGAATCTGATCCAAGACTGCAGTGATGAAATATCAATGTCATTTTATGTCTTTCAGAATCAAATCCTGACCGTTAGGTCAATGGCAAAACATTATCAGTACTGGGATTTTCACCTTTTGATTCTCTGGTGTGCAAAAAGAATTAGAGTTTGACTCAGCATCCGTTGACTTTAATTGGCGTTAAACTAAGTTCAAGGTCTGGATTTTTAAAAGTCTTTAGGTGCTGCTTTGCTCATGCTTTGAGCCTAAAAGCTGTATCCTTCAGGTGATTCAAACACTTAAAAC
Organism: Aythya ferina; assembly: GCF_964211825.1. NCBI lineage: Eukaryota > Metazoa > Chordata > Aves > Anseriformes > Anatidae > Aythya > Aythya ferina. The sequence continues at coordinate 17,202,259 of NC_140308.1, read as the reverse complement.
CATAGTGTCAAAACTATAAACTTTTTATCTTTAAAGAGTAATATTATGATGGGCAAGATAATATAGTGATGCTAAGCATATACATTTCCAAATGACATCCACACACGGATTGTGTCCCCTGCCATCACTCCTGTGCCAACCCCTAGCTTAGCCCAACAGCACTTCTAACACAGCTCCACTTCCAATCATTTCTCTTTCCTCTCCTAAGTCGTGGGAGAAGAGCTAAATCCTGATCACTTTTCTGTTCTAGTAGTGCAGAGACCAATACCCGTGTGTTTTCTCTCTGGATAGGAAAATACCAAGCAGGTATTCTGTACTGGTAGATTCTTGGAGATGGCTGTGAATGTGATGGAATCCTCTAGGAAGGGAATCCTTTAGGGAGGGGGGTATTAAATGGTGTCAGCCACCATGAGTGTAAGGCACACCTGGTTCAAACTGGGCCTCCTGTCACTGCATGTGGAGAGCTGAGCGCCTCAGAGATGACTCACAGCAGCTGTCTTCTGAGCCAGCCAGTGCCAGCATGGCCCAAACATCATTGCATAAAGCACATTGATTAGGAAACCATAAATGAGAATCCAGAAAATGTCTGTATTGCTCTGCTCCACACAGTTAACTGGATAAGGGCTATTTTCACCACATTTATTTGTTTCTCTGAAAGCAAAATCCTTGTCCCAATGACAGGAGATTCAAAATCTCTCTGACTACAGTGTTTGCGACCCTCAAGAAAATTAGCATGGATTCTGGCTTATACTCTGCATTTGGTCTAGTCTGGCTCACAATCATCCCTTGAAAGTTCATCACTACAGACTGTGAGGTCTCAATAGTACAGGAATAGTAACTCTTTGTGTCAAAATGACTAAATTAACAAAACAAGAGAAGTCATCAAACATCCTTTCTTTAGTGACTAATTCAAACAAAATCCTTAGAGATGCCCTGAAAGCATGTACAGGTAGCTTGTTATTTTATTTCATCCTCTTTTGTAGCAGTTGTTTTAGAAAGGACATTACAGGCCATTTTTTAACCAGCAGTTGCAGGACCCTAACTCTCAAGTGTTGCATTTTTAGTCTTGGAAAGTTTTGAGTCTAAAAAGAAAATCAGAATAAGAGCTAAATGAGCCATAAAATTTTGAGTGTTTATTCAAAATGGAAACAAACTCACAATATTAAATTATTTGTTCATGTCCTCCAAAAATACTAAGGTACACTGCTATAAGAATTATGTCTTGCTGTAATGCGTGCTTACTGGAAATATTTCACTTGTGCTAATATACAGTTCAGGCATGTGCTCCTAAAAGTATTTAGCTATGCTGAAAACCACCAAGGAATTAAATTGGATAAAAGCATACTGAATAAGTTGTTGGAGGTTTAATTACCTTTTCCTTTTTCCTCTTTAGTGGGAGTTCTGAATTCTGGAGGAGTAAAACTCCAGTCTCTACTGTATTGAAATGATATTTTTTTAGCACTCCAATCATTGTCTCTACCTGACTAAGACATTTCTGTGCTAAAGCAGGTGCATTTACTTTTCAAGTATTATTTTACTAATCAATTGAAAAATTACCTCCATGAATGACAGAAGTGCAGACCTTTGGAGTATTTCATTAAAAGGAGCAAACATTAATTACAAATCCAGCCCAACCTTTGCAGACATAAATTATGGGACAGATCTATTTTCTCTACGCTTAATTGCAAGGAGAGACTAGCTCTTCAAATTATTATCTCTAAGGCATGAATGAAATTAAAATGGATTTGATGATATTCTCAAGACATATTTGTATCCAAACAATTTGGCCATCTACTATCTGTTGATACAAGAAAATTTAGATTTTGAAAAAAAAAAAAAAAATTAGAAATTGCAAAATGGAATTAAAATCATAAAGTCTTTTTAGACAGGGAAGTCTAATTGCAGGTTTAACAGTGAGATAGTTATCATTATTTGTTAATAACTTTCTGAAGCGTTCACATTTCAGGCAGAATTTTCCAGGCAATATCCTTCCCAAAAGGTAATATTTACACTTGAAGAAAAATAACTATTTTCTAGTGAAAAAAAAAACCTTTCCCACAGGATTAAGAAGTTTGAAATTTGGATTTAAGAATAGCTACAGTACTGAAATGTTTGTGAACAAACTGAAATCTGGCAAGAAAATAGATGAGTAAAGTGCCTTTCTTTGTTCACTGAAAACCTATTTTGAATTAGGCATGTTTGTAGATATAAAGCAGAATTTCAAAGACATTTGGCAATGGCCAAATTTTGAAGTGACCATTTCTTCCTATTATTGCATGCATTTTGAGCACATTCTCTGTTTGTCTTTTTGTTCTTTTTAAATGTTAAGAAACTGCAAAATTCCATCTTTATTTGTTTGTCAGTAGGTTAAGTCAGAAAAACCAGAAACAAATTTCCTAGGTTTTAAGACAGGCTTACTATTTCTCTCCTGCTACTGAGCTCTACTTTAACTATACCAGTTTTACAACTCGATCTGTTTTCCAAGGGAGAAGTATTCAATAGGTAATATATTATGGACTGACATAAATTATCATATAATAAAATACCTTTTCAATTTCTAAAAAAAACTTGGCTCTGTACTTCACAAAGAGGAGGAATAGAATAATATAAAAAAAAATTAACAAGTGTAGAACTCAAATTAACACAAAACTACCTGATAAGTCTCAGTGTGAGTCAAAACCAATCTTGAAGAACTAAGGTATGGAAATCTCCCTTTTTTTTTTTTTTCCTGTTTCCAATAAGTGGAAAGCTAATTCCTGCAGTAAATAAACAGCATTTATTATAGCATGTATGTAGATGAAAGAAGGTGTGATTTACTGTGACAGCAAGTGAGGAATAGATGTAAAACACAAAGTTTTTTTTTTTTTTTTTTTTTTAATAGTACAATGAAACATAAATATATTCTTTGTAAAACATATTTAGTGATCAACATTTTTTATTAGCCAGCCTTCTTCTGTAAGTACTTTACCCTTTATTTAACAGTATTTGGACAAAGGAGTCTAAGCAAAAAATCTCCATGGGTACTGCCTGCCCCCATGATTTTACTATCCTGCTACCAAAGAGGTTAATCATTTGGCACTGCATACTTTAAAAGAAAGAATGAAAGAAAGAAAGGAAAAAAGAGAGAGAGATAATGACTTGCTTGGAGTTTAATTTACTTGTGTCATTATACAATAAATACCAAGCTGAGTTCTCACAGTCTTAATCATTAACCTCAGATAGGACTTCAGCTTAAAATGCATTCCTTCATCTCGGATATGTTTCATGAATACACTTGTAGATATTTTAACTACAGTTTCAAATATGCTGAAGAGACAAAAAAATCCAAGGCCCCTCAAAAGCCAAGCTCTCTGCCACCTTTTAACTTTTGGACATAATATGACCACCCATCTCAGCTGTCAGAACACTCTCTGAAAGCAGAACAGAAGCTCTGCAATCAGAGATTTTTCTTTTTTTTTAGGAGGCCCCGCTCAGTTTCAGAGAGCTTATTGGTACAAAGAGCAGGGCAGGGGTACCAGAACAAGGCAAAATAATCTGATATGGTATTGATTTTTTTTTCCAGATTTCTTATCGTTACAGACTTCTCAGGGCCATGGCAAAATATTTCTAGTACTGAATTGAAGATTCTGATATAACATTAGAATATTACCTCAAAAATATAATCTGGTTCAAAAAAAATAGAAATAATTGACCCAATAGAGAGAAGACTTCATGGGCTTTATAATTGTGAGTGTCTTGTTTAGGGGAGGGAAGAATGAGAAATTTTTCCTGCTCCTTTGGATTTTGGAAATATTTACATTTTCTTCATTCTCTGGTATTTCATCCTAACTGAGAAGTGAGGAGTTAACGATTGATCCGGAGCTTGGGAAAAGCAGTCAAGCAGAGGACCACTGAGGACAGGGTGAACCCTTTAACCATATTGCCTGAGAAAGGCAGCACTTGGCAATCTTTTTCTGGCAATGATAAAATCATAGGTAACCTATTTGCTCTGGAATCTAAACCAGAGCACTGCGTTTAAACCACCTGCATCTGAAATGAAGATAAACATGTTATGGGGATCTCCCCTTTTACTTATAGGCCTGAATGGAACATGGTTTTTAACGGACCTGGGCAAACTCCTCATTCTTAATAGCATATCATTCAAATCACAACAAAATTTAAACAAGTATAGTGACTGTTTTTTTTCTGCCTGAAGTTATCCAGTCCTAAAATTTTATCCAAATCTCATTGTTAAGCAGCATACACTTTATATTTCTATAGAAAGAAAAACATTATCAACGATTACTGTTTTTTAACACCTTGCAGCTTTTATATAGTTTCTTCTATATATAAGGAAGAAACACATTAAGCACTGTGTGAAACTAACACCAACAAAATTTATAAAATATAGAAAGTTTGGGGTAGAGAGGGCAGGAAATCAGTTAAATTACAGATTTAAAATATAAGACACATTCTTTATTAAGGGGTATGGAAAGGATACAAAGGACAAAGAATATGTACCTTTAATCTACTTTTTTTTTTTTTCTTTTTTTTTTCTCTGAAGACAGAACTGCAGAGAAGACTTTGCTTAAAGTTGTATAGATCGTTAACAGAAATGTTGATAAAATGTTTTTCATCTAAGTATTACACATTGGCATAGTAATGCCTGCTATATTCTAGACGTAGGCAAATGTTTATTCAGGCACTGGCATGCACCGAAACAACATCCATTAATTATAGCTAAGAAGGAGAGTGAGCAATGACTGCTCTGTGGTAGATCCCAAGTAAGGCCTGCAGTACCATCTCGGACCCATGCCACAGCCTTTCAAACATGGGCTACAGGATTTCACAGAGTGGGCTGTAACATTCTAAAGGGTGACATAGACTTCATGTATGACAATGAGGACAACCGCATGAGAATAATTTCAAGAACAGCTCCTACGTCAGAACTACAACACAAGATCTGCTGGGTGACTCAAGTTTCCATTTCTGGAAAAGACAAACTACTTTGGACTGCCAAGGCCAGCATATCTGGGTTTCCCAGACCCCAGCATGACGGCACATATAAATGGGAGCAAGCAGCCCCTGCAAAGAGCTGCCCAGAGCCTCCCTGTGCTCCTCAGGGAGGTGGTGTGCAGCCCACAGCTGTCAGCCATGCTGGGATAGCAGCCCACAGCTCACAAAAGGGTTGTCCCCCCAGTCACTGCTGGTCTACACAGAGAGAGCTACAGACAAAGCTGGCAAGGGGGTGAATGAGTACCATGATGTGTAGTTCAGAAAATACAAAAGTACCTTTATACATGTTATGTGCATAGTTCTCATTCTGAACTTTTTTCCTTTCTCTCCTTCTCGGTCCTCTTTCTTTCCTCCAGCAAGCTCTGAAATAACAAATAAAAGTAGCATCAATGCTAGCTCCACACAGATGAGATAAACAAACGTGTGTGGAACAGGGAGGTGCATCTATTTAGTGATTTTAAAATAAGCTGACATGTGTCTGTGTCACCAGTCCAGCTTATCTTCCTCCAGCCTAGCATGCTTTTGTGTACATGTATTTAGCTGAAATATGATGGGAGGGAAGATTATTATTATTACAATATCCATTTGAAATATTCCAATCATTTAAATACTAAAAGTTACCTGTAAATTGTGGACAAACTTGTTGCATGTTGTGCTATCACTGTAGACTGAACTCTTGTAGGATAAAGGTCCAGCATATTTCAAATATTTCTTGGTCTTTTTTGGACAGCCAAATATGAATAACAATTTATTTTGGCCAAAAAGACAAATTCCAGGTGAATTTATGTCCTTAATGGGAGATTTGCCATAACAAACAAGAAGGGGATATAGCTATAAGAATCAGTGTGTTCTAGTCAAAAGTGGAATATCTTAAATCAAAAGTTACTGTAAACTTAAAGGTTCCTGTTAAGCCCTTCTATTTAATCTTCAACATGAAAAGCTAGAATTCATGTCTTCTACTTTATTAAAAGAAAGGCAACCACTAGGATAAAATAATATTGAGAAATAAAATTTACCTTGGATTAGTTTCATGTAAACATAAAAAATCGACTTCTCAGAACTCACAGGAAAAAACATAATATAGTTAATATTAAATACAATGATTATGCAACCTATTACTTTTACAGTTTGTGCTCTTTTGTCCTTGATTTCAGCCCTGTTTTGCTTATGATTAATGAATGACTCACCTTTAGTACTCTTTCATTTATTTCATACCTCATTATGAATTTTAAAAGGTCATTTTTTATTTGAAAATTAAAAAAAAAAAAAAGAATGGAAGTTGGACACTTTTCATAAATGCCAATGACATTTTTATAAATAAATTGCCAGTGCCCAGTATCATACCTCTTTTTAACTGTTTAAATTTTCTTACTACTATAGATATAATTTCAAAAACTGTACAGGGTTTAGTCCCATATAGTAACAGGTGAAATGTCTGCACATTTTATGTGAACATCAGGAGTGCCTATGCACTCCCTATACAGTCATTCTCACTCATAAATCCCAGAATGACACCTGGTGTGCATAACTCTTTTCTTTTTTAAATTGTCAAGATGCTACACTACAATTTCCCATGGTTTCTCATTTCTTTAGTTTGGAATATTATTTTGCCAGGGTTTGATACTCTGTGGTGGTTTTAAAACCATTAATTGTTTTTTGGTACTAAGTTACTACCCAAGGTTTTGTACCAAAATGTTCACAGTACTTTTTTTTTTTTTTCTTTTTCTTTTTTTCTTTTTTTTTTTTTTTTTTTTTAAGCTACATCCTTTTTCTGTTTTGATAATTACTTTCAACTACAGCATTTGGTAGTCACAAAATACACAAAAGTCTTGGGTCATATCCATGCTAAATCACATTCTGTGAGACAATCAAAGGCATAAGGCAAAGGCCAGCTTTTCTCTAATTTTCTAGAGGTAAATTCTTAAACCAAACGGGTGTCACTGTCAGAAGACAAGTTACCATAAAACAAACAAACAAACAAACAAACAAAAACACCTATAATCAACTGATAGCTTGTGGAGTAGATAATATCTGCAGAAGCTCGTAGTAATTCCATTCAACACAGTCACTGTCACAGCTGGCAACCTACGCTGTGGAACTTTGTGGTGGCACAGAAATCTCCTTTTGGACAGAGGGTGATCAACATTCTTCACAGCGTTCACTTCTAGGACCATGTAAAAACAGGGCCTGTGCTGTCTATGGAGCAATGGCCTGCAAGGCTCTTTATAGCCTGGGCTACACTCCAGGCTCTGTAGACATGCCCAAGCTAACTTTAAACTGGACAGTTTAGTGATTTTTGGCAGTTCAAAGTTTCTTGATGTTCAAAGTTCTGCAAGGGACCTCACTGTAAAAAGGTTACCTCTAATTTACCAGTGACATTACCACATTTACCAGTGACTAAATTACCTATGATGCCCCAAAGACAGCTGCACCCAGCTCCTTCTGCAGAAGATAACCTGTCTTCATGCCATGCCTTGTTTGGAGCCTGGCTCATAACGTGTACACAGCAGCATCTGCACCTACTATTTTTGCCCTGTCATATTTACAGCTGGATTATGGCTGTGAGGATTATTCAGGTGAGGTTTATTGAGGCTGGATGCTGAGGCTCCATCTGACTGAGAGGAAACCAGAGTCCATGGGCTTCAGAAACAGAAATATAAAAATCAACCCCAACCAATTGCATACTTCTTCGCCCTGTACAATATGCATGGCTGTTTGTGGTGCCAAGTTCAATAACTTAAATGTTGTGTCATCACTAAAAATAATATAACTGAGCATGGTTAGTAATTGCAGCCTGACCTTCAGCCTCGGATTTGCTTAATATTGTGGCTTTATGTTTTCCCCCAATTTGTTCAGAACTCTTTGTACCATGGATTATTAATCTATAACTAAACATTGTCCTTGGTGTTCATCTAGATGACGATATTTGGAACCAAAGCAAATCTATTATCTTTTCTTTGAATTTTGTAAGCCTGTTTATTCGAAGCTTTTATTCAGCTTCTTCCAACAATTTCCATGCAAACTGTACAAGAAAAAATGTAATTGTTTATTTAGGATCATTATTTTAAATCACATCTCATCTATGATGCATTTCATCTGTAGACAGGTCATTCTTAAGGTTAACTAAATTAAATGCTCATCCCAGCACTGTATGCTAATTCCTGACAAGCACTATAATAACTTTCAGTGTGAATAAAGGAGAGAGTACAGCACAAGACATATAGCAAATGTAAGAAAGTAATGATAAATAGTAAATAACTATTTACATGAGTTAGGTTGTATGTAAAAAAACAAAACAAAACAAAACAAAACAAAACAAAACAAAAAAAAAACCCTCAGTGGGAAAAGAAAAAGTAAAACTTCCTGAAGCTATAGGAAAAATGGGGGGTTTGTGCTGAACATCACAGAAACCACAAAAAACTACAGAAGGTCTGCCTAGGTTACTACAATTCCTGAGTATCATCTCAAGTGCAGAGTGAAAAAAAACAAAGCATATATGGCAGAACAGAATGTTCTGAAGAACAGAATGTTACATAATGTGTATTTTTCTCAAAGGATTTCATCTTTAGTAAGTGGCTTCCTATTCAAGCAATGAGAGAACTTAAACTCCTCCCTTATTAGAATGAAAGTTTGCTTCTCAATGTGAATCCTTAGAGATAACTACAGACATTCTGAAACTTAACAGGAATTACTTCTGCTACTCGAAGAAGGGCAACTATTTCAAAATATCATTTATTATTTCTTATTATAATGATACCAAGAACAATTTTCAGGAACTATCCAGTCCTTATTTTGGCTCAAAACAATCTAAATGGCTTAACTGGGCATTTCTACTAGAATTTTTATATAAGGTTTTAAACCACAATCTATTGTAACTCATTAGAGTTGGCCTGGCATTTCTGCACAGAATTTTGAGTTAGCTGTTCTCCTATGTCTGTGGAAACACTGAACAAATAGAAGCAGGTAATTTTCTGCTGTTTGCAAATCCCAAAGAAATGAAAACAAGTCTCCCCAGACTATCAAGAGCACTACATGTTTCTGCTTTGCTGTTAACTCAACAAATACACTTTTCCCAAAGCACTCTTAAAAAAAAAATCCTTCCATCTTATATTTCCTCTGTAAGGAAATAAATAAATAAATAAATATATATATGTATATATATATATAAATAATAATAATAAAAAAGCATGCATAAAGCTAGTGAGAAGGGATGACTTTATTTTATTTTTTTATTTTTTTCCCCAAGTGATAAATTATACAGTAGCAATATCATAACATTGGATTACTGGGATATTTCTTCCAAAATGTATGTCTGTGCTTCCTACTGTCCCACAAAACAGGTGTTATAAAGAAGGCAGCTTTAAAAAAATTAATCAACTTAATCAGTATCTGTAAGCATGAAATGCAAATACAACTAAGGTTGGAACAAACCTTAACTTCCACCTTGTCTTTCCTTTTTTTCATATCCAACATAGACTGTGACTGAGGTGTCCAGATACCATTCCAGAAAGCCTTTATCACTTATGGTCGCAATTTGGAGTCCTGGAAATATGCACATCAGATCTTTTACACAAATATCTGAAATGAAGAGCTCCTTGAGAAAGATGTGTGGAAATCCCCTTGCTCCTATATTATTTAAGGCTACTGTACAGACATGAGGCCATGGCTGCTTCCTGCATGAGCAAGCACTGTACAGAAAGTGACTTTTAGCAAATACATTTCTGTGTATTTCAGAAAAAATCAGTGCTTTTATGTCCAGGTAGATGACATAGCTAATGACACAAGGAATATCTGACTACCTGAAATAACGGGGAAACATACTTCGCAGCACAATATTCAGAAATCTCAAGCAAGTGTTTGTCTTTGTCTAAATTGCTGGTTTTTGGACAACCAGGTATTCATTTCTCTTGGCTCTACTCTAAGATTACATTCACATATCGCTGACTGAATGTAACCAAGGTAATACTTGGATTCAGGAGTGACCCTTGCTAGGCTTTATCATGCCTATGTTCACATTGCAGGCTACTACATACTGACCCCTACACCAGGCACCCATGCAGAACATGTGTTACATAGACTCAGAGGGTGAAAATATCAAACTATCATAAACCCTGTAACTGTCAAATGCAAGAAATGATAGACTATGCCCTAAAGCTCTACTGTGGCAAATTCACTGGTAGTGTGACTTCAGGCCCAACCTCAAATATGAATGTGTAAATTACATCTTTGGCACTCTTAACAGACACCTGCAACACTGTGGGAGCTTGTGCTACTGTACAGATGATTAGGTTCACTCTCATTGCTTTTCAAAGATTGACTTACAGCAAGCGAAGATGCAGAGTACATTAAGCTTTCAAAGAGGAGGACTTGGGGGGAAGGCAACCTGAATGTTTAGCACATTTTATAGTTAGATCTGGAATAAAGGATGTGGATGTTATGAGAACAAAACAATGAGGTTACTGGCAGGAAAGAACTTGGAGTTGGAGCAAATGTGAAGGTAAAATAGAATCAAAATAGTGAACCATCTGCTTTCTAATGAAAACAGCTCTACTTGTCAGCAACATCTAGAAAAAATGATTTCTTAGTTGGAGTGTGTAACTGAGGGAAGTAGCTTTTTTGCTATATGAGGTAATACACTCAAATGATGTATGACTTAGATAATAGTGTGGGTTAATGATCTTCAGCTGGATCAGGGAGTAAAACAAAGTAATTTCATAATACAGAACATGATGGATTAAATCATGTTAATACTGGGTATATACATTAAAGAAAATGATCTTTCTGGCATACTAAATGGCAAAATAAAAAGCACTTTTAGTAAGTTATATGATTAATTAGTCTGCCCTTTTATTTATGTACCATGATAAAGTAAAATGTACTTCTTCTGGTTACCTCCCAAGCAATTATTCTAAAAGTTATACTGAATACACCAGCTTCATCATATTGCACCAGTCGATCAGGAAATGCAGAGTAGGTCCCCATCTTTGTTTTAAGGCAGGAGATTTTCCTCTCCCTTTCCTGTCCTCCCTACTAGATTTCTTTTTTCTCTGTATGTTTTTCAACTCATAGAAACATGACTTTGAGAACAGTATTTTGATGCACTGAAAAAACTTAAACAGATTGTTTTGCCTTGAGCAGCATTAACTGGGGAGAATGCAAAAAAAAAAAAAAAAAAAAATCAACAACAACAAAAAAAAACACAAAACAAAACACAAAAAAGTGAATATTTATGACTCAGATATAATTCAAGCAAATATTTAAATATAGGAATGCAAATGCTCCAGACTCCATCCCAACTCTTATCTTTTTCATTTCCTGCTTGCATGATTTAGCTGGTTATCCTGCAAGTTTCTACCAGATTTCCAAAGGTTTGATCATATCCAGAATTTTTTAGAAAGAAGCTGGAGATGGATTTTCAAAAGAGATTTCAAATCAAAGGAAAAAACATTCAGAAGTAAAGGTGCCTACAAAGGGAGAAATACTACTATAGAGAACTGTGTCTACCCCAGTTTCATTTTACATCATCTTATGAGCCTGCAGAAATAGATACAATGCAGAAATTAGAAATTAAGGCAAAGTCCATTTCATTGATATTTTTACTTTTTTTTTTTTTTTTTTTTTTTTTTTTTTATAAGATTTAATAAGTGGAAGATGTTTCTCCAGTCCACTAGGGAGTTGTATAGCTCTTCTTCAAGCTAGATTGTCTTAAAGAAATGAGACGTACTGGACAACATGGAAAATCTGAAAGACCACAGACCTGTACACAGTTTTGTAACGCAAACTTCAGAATTCAGGTGGAAGGCGTCTGGCAGAGAAAGAAACTTGCACAAGGGGCCCAGCACTTGCATGGACTTACCCTGTTTCACTGACATCTGTGGAAAAGTGAGTCCTGATTTTAAAACACTAGGGTGAAGGAAATTGCTTTTAAAAAAGAACCAGCTAAGAACAACTACCTTCTATTTTATTTTATTTTATTATTTATTTTTTTTAAGCTAGTGCCAGACATCTGTCTCCTACAGTGCTTTGCATTTCCACACAAAATCATCCTGATCTAATCCTGGTTCCTCTCACACAAAGTCCACCCACTGATACAGAGTCAGTATTCACTGATTAATCTTTTGTTTGCAACATCACTATGCTTTCTTCCTCCTCTGGGGTTTTGCCTTCTCCATTGTAATGTGAAATCTGTCTTTGCTGGACATTAATTAAATCATGGCAAATATAAATTCGTGTATTTTCAGTATGTTTCATCTGTGCATTTTACACTTATGCCCTGGCAAAGAAAATGCTCTGTCATCAAGCTCTACAGATGCATATTTTGTGTCATCTCATTTTAGTTTATGTGAATATACTCAGGATGTTCATTCCTCCTGCAGTGCTGTCCTGTGTTCAATTCTCATATACATTAAAGGGAGCTTACTCTGCTGTTTGCAGGCCTGTCAAAATTCAAGCTCATGTGGAAAAAGGCCCACAAGTTTTCCTCACCAAAGGCATATTTGTTAACCCCTTTCTATGATCAATGCTCCCCAAAATTATTTTGTACACCTTTACTAAATGTTCCTCCTTATTCTAAAGAAGATTTATTATAGATATTATAGAAATATATAGATATTATAGATATTTATATAGATATATAGATATTATATATAATTATATATAATTATATATTATATATAACATATGTACTATATATAATATATATAATGTATAATTATAGATAATTATATAATATAGAGATATTATAGATATTTATTTTATTTTACCAGTTTCTTCCTATAGCTGTTAATAGTGTTTATATATTTTTAAGCAACTTTTAAGCCTTAAAGTATTGAATGGATTCTGCCTAGAAATACCAAATAGATCCTGAAGTTAGTTAATACAAAGAACCTGACCACCTATTTTCAGCTAGTAAATAAACTGTAAAACAGTTAAGGCCTGTGAATTATTAGTTGCTGATGAGACTGTTGTCAGAATATAGGAGACAGGTGAAATGTATCACAGAATATAGCATATAAGCCAGCTTCTCCAAAGTGTTGGTCTAAAGTAACATTCAATTATTGTTACACTTTAAACTTTGTAGGATATAACACCATGTAGAAGTGTGACTTTAAAATTAGCATTTGCAAGCGCCTATGATGTAGGCGAGGGTTTTTAGCAAACAGCAGGTTTTAAACATAAAAGTACATTAATTTATTTGCTGTAACAAAATTAGGTGGATTAGTTATTGTTCAATCTGATTTGTTAAACAAAAGCTTTTATGTTTCAAAAAAGAAAAAAAATCTGAAAGGAGCAGTGTTGGTGCTCTGGTACTCCATTACTGTTGGCAAGACTCAACTAGAAATGCAAGATATGTATAAAGAGTAATTTTGTCTCATTAAACGACAGCACTAGTAGTTCCTCTTCATCTCCTTAATTCATTTCTTATAGTTTTTCTTGTCACATCCACTTGTTTTATGGCTTACTAACTTGCAAGTTATGGTCGTAATTTATGGTCAAAATTGAGTGGTAGCAAATCACAGAATATTTTCATTGATTACCCTAAATTGTCTAATCTCCTGTATGTTTTTAGTACTTGATTGGGTGGTATTTACTGATTGCCTTCATCTAATTTAAAAATCAATCAATAGCAACAATGAGAGGTGGTGGATAAATCGAGTCTAATGCAGCATAACTGCAGCAAATATCCATCAAGGGCTCATTCTCAATCAAATTTGTGGTAAGTTTTAATACATAAACCAAAATGTCTAAAAGCCTTACTTCTAGAGCACATCATTTTAAAATTGTGTTCTGCATTGTGACAACTTATTGCTCTTATGCTGTCTATTTAGGGTGTTTTTCCACTGCTAAAATGAACATATTTCACTACAATAAAACTGTAGCAAACAAGAAAAAAATGTCATCAGCTTTGGTTTAAAGGCACTTTGTTCCATCTTCCCCAATATTATCTGTGTATAATAATGGGAATTAACATAACATCAGCTTTTCTTATAAACTGTATGCATTTTCTCTGAGATAAACATTCTAATAAGTGTCTTGATGGGAAATGTGTTTTCTACATTGAGAAATCAATTCATTAAAGTTGTTCTTTTTTTTTTATCTTCCTTTTTTTTTTTTTTTTTTTTTTTTTTTTTTTTAAAGCATCTTTTATTTCCTGAAGTTTTGGGTAGCAAATATGAAAAAAAACTGTCTGGAAGGCAGAATTTGAATTTATGGACACTATCAGGGCAAAACCACATCATGCAGCAAAGAAGGACAGAGAGCACATGCAAAGCTTCTTTTCAAGTGATGGTAGTAAAAACTTAAAACCCTTCTTTCTAATCTCTCATGAGAAAACATACACAAAATACCATTTTATTTCTGAACTAAGCATGGATCTCCAGTTTATATTAATGTAAGTTTTATATAGGCACATGGAGGTAAACAGTTAAATAAACTGAGGTCAGAATTATATCTGCATTTATATCAGGCTGAGGAGCCTGTTCAATAGCCTGGAAAAACAAGTTAAAATTGGTCTCTATTCTTGAAAGAATTTTGACCCATACTCAAAAACAGGTATTTGGTATAGACATCATATAGTAAACATTGAATGCACATATCTAAGAATGTTTAGCTTTTATTTCCTGACAAAATAGGAGATATGCTATATACTTCTTGGACAATAGGAATTTCTGTCTTGTGTCTTGAGATGTTAATACATGACCAGTGAATAAGAAGAATTTGGAGATTTTGTACCTTTCAACAATTCTGAAGTTATTTGATTTTAGAATCAAGTGCACATATTGGCAGATAGACATTTTCTTTTACTGCATTTAAGTTCAAAAAAGTAAGATACTGAGTACAGCCCAGGAACACGATCTGGAGCATTACATAAGAAGTTAGAACTGAATTTCACTCAAAACATCATTAAGCAGAACTTTGAAAGACAAAGCACATATTGTTTCCTAAAGGTTGAAAAGAAAAAAGAAAAGAAAAGAAAAAGAAAAAAAAAAAAAAGGACAAAGGTTCTGAATTAATCAGAACACAAAACCTGAAGTTACACACATCAAGACCTGGGAATTCTTTGCTTTAACTTTGCAGCTGGACATTCTCTGAGACCAGTATCAACACCTGTGACTTCTTAAATTTTGCATAATCCAGATGAAAAGACAGAGAAAACATTAATTCTTATTCAATCCCAGTCATGTTTTATTTCAAGTGTAAATGAGACTGTCTTTTATTTGTGTGAGGGTTTGTTATAATGCTATTTATATGTTCTTCTACAGTTTTGATTTTATCTGGGATTAAAATGAGAATGGTACAATGCTAAGGTATTAAAGCAGGGGCTTTCCTATCAAGTCTGCTACACTTTCTAACCAAAAGAGGGAAGTGTGAGGCATCTTATGAAGTAGTTTTCTGGCAAGATTCAAGAGGTTTAGATAGTTCTGAAATCACTCAGATGAAAATTCCACATTTTGGTACTTATGTGAAGAAAGTAGAAGTTACATGGCTACAATCTACAATTAGTACAAACAAATATATGTGGATCAGGCAAACTCTGTAAAATAGTTCTGCTCCAATCAATTTTAAGGTACCCTTTGTGGCTAAACACCCTCTAAAAGTCTCTGGACCAAGTAACAGATCACAGCACACATTGCAAATATAAAAGACAATCACCAAAGAGAACCCTACCAGCAGTCCGCTGTTTATTAAAATTCTGACATTCTGAGATATCTTCTTGCCAAGGGCCCTCTTACAATGACATCTGTACACTTGTCATTACATTGCAGTTCACATTACTTACATAAACATGCCACAGGGAAACCATGACTGATATAATTTTTATAAGATTGAAAGGTAGCCATTGTGATCATTAAAACAAACCTGAGAGAGCCTTCCTGATGATGGAATAGATTCAGTTACTTCTTCCTTCTCTGTGGGTCATTAGTTAAAAAGGAGAAGGTGGGGGAGGAGGGAGAGAAGCCCATATACTGCAGGTGTTTTATCCTTTGTAAGGAGACTGCACTGAGACAAATGATTCTAGCTGGCATTTTGTACACACCGGAGATTGCTTATCGATCCAGATCAGAATATTCAGGCTGGCCCCGGGGAAAAGGCAGAGTATTTTCTGAGGGAGTTAATAACCTGGCAGCTGAGCTGTCTTGTCCAATTCACTGAACCTAGGGCTCTAATCAGGCCAGAGTTTCTTATTTTGAGAAATCTTGCCATATGTGTCTGCTAGCTGCCTTCCACTCTATTGGACCAGTGACAGTGATTGAAATGACAGCCTATAGATAGAGCCTAATCAAATTGTTTATTATCAGCCTAAATCAATATGTATAGATTGTTGAAACATCACTGTCATGCCATGGAAAAGTCGTACTAATACTACATGCTGCAGGTGTAATTCTAAAATGTATTTTTCCATCCTAAATTACGTCTGAATTTAACAGAGTAAAAGAAATTGTAGTGGTGTATGAGACAGTGAAAAATATACATGTTTACACATTCCAATAAAATAACGTTACAGATTAATGCTAAAATGTCATGTTGTGCACTGCTTAAATATGTTATCATGCTCCCTGTACAGGAGAGAGGCAACAGAGCAGTGGAAAAAGAAAAAGGGACTGAAAAGAGAAGTATTTTGCCTTTTTGTATAGAGAGGGGGAAGTCTCACACAGGTTTGTGTAAACACATTCTGCAGAGCAAAACAAATTCCAACACACCTGAAATCAAGTTTTGAGACTGTAGGCTACAGATATGAAACATGCAGTAATGTGAATTCCTATGGTACTACACAAATATTCCTCCCAAAAGCCTTTCAAAGAGCTTTGTGTATCAGGTCTACTGCTTTAAAAGGAAAAACATCAGGGCAAACAAGTTGCGCTCTGAATTTAGGAAACAGAAACTAATTGCAAGCACCCAAGATTTAACGCAAGAGTTGGTTTCATGAAGAAAGCTATGTCTTCTAAAGACTCATGGGTATTCTTTTTGCACAGAAAACATATAAATGCATTACATGGAGAAAACCAAAAATATAATAATATGTAGTGAATTTGATTCTATAGGCTTAATTAACATCCCAAGCAGAACTGTTCAAACACTAAAAAATAAGATGGAGTAAGGATATTCCTGAAAGCATACCACCGGGAAGAGGTATCTCAGCTTTAGGAGAGACTCACTAATCTTTGTGGCCCCTGAAGCCCACCTGAACAGTACCCACGTGAGATTCTTCTCTAGTGTAATTGACCTGAAATGGGTAATCCCTGGAGGCCTTGTAGCCCAGCAAGTCAGTTGTGTATTTTATAACTTTTGAAGTAGGTCTACTGGCAGAATTTTGCACTACCTAATCTGTCCTGTGGAATAATTTATTGCCTTGCTCCTCAACAAAAGAATTTTCAAAACTATTTTAAAATACTCTGGCAAGGTAAAGGTGCCTTAACCTTAGAGTAAATTATACTTTTTGCCCTGAAGAATAGTGTAAAGTAACCTTCAGGTTAATTAATCTTTGCAATGTAACACACTTCTGTTTGAATATCATTTACATTGTGTGATTATTGGGCTGAGTCAAATGTATAACAACTTTTAGCATTACGGCATACATGTTAATAAAAATAATATTGCCCTGTAGGTTGTACTGATTTAAAGTGGTGTGTTTTTCTTTGGATAAAATGTACTTTTCTTACTGTGTGCATTCAAAGCTCTCCAAACAGCAATTATCTTTGGCTGACTGATTCTAGGAATTTTCCCGTTACTTTCAAAATAAGAATTTATTCATTGCCACTTTAAGAAATAAAGGTACTTATTCAGCACAAAACTTCAGCATATAATTCTTTCTAAGCATATGTCTAAGTCCCTCCTGAGTCAGGGAAGAGGTTAAGCAGGTGCTTAGCTTCACACATAGCCTTAAGCCCTGAATGATTTCAGTTGGACTTGCCCTTGTTTTAAGTTTTGAACATACTTGGGGCATAGTCATGGCTGAGCATACAATACGAATACAGGTGGCTGAATTTGGCCCACAGCTGGCACAAAAACAAAATTACACATTACTTTTAAAGAGTTTTGACCAAAATCCAGCAAACCACTTAAGTCTAAACACACTGCTGATTTAACTATCTCAGTTTATAGTTACACTGGTGCAATTTCCTAGCATGGATATACTCTGCTAGTATTTACATTGGCATAATTGGGCAAGACACTTTTAAGAAATGAATGCCACTGAAAGTCCTGGAAAGATAAGGTAAACCTGCAAGAGATAATACCAAATTTGAATAAACTCTAAAAGCAATTGCTGGAGGGACACAAGAAATGGAAAATATCTACTAAATTAAAATAGCCTGTGAGCTTTGTTGAAACACACAATAAAGCGATTGCAAAGTCACATTCTCTCCACCAGCTGTGTGCCCTGTCCCCTAAACATGGTAAACCTGCCTGGTGATGTATTTCATTTACACAGAAAGAAGAACGACATCACTATGGCCTCCCACCTCTTTGACATGGAAGTAAGAAATCCTGCATTGAATGAAACTAGAAGAATTTCATGATTTTCAGCACAATGATTCAACCAATGTAGTTCAACACTATTGCTGAAAACTATATTTTGCTCAGTGAACAACAACCTTTTCATAATGCTGGAACAACATCTTTCCCTTTTTTCCCCTCTTCTGTAACACCAACGGAGAGGCAGAGTCCTACCAAACAAAAATTTCCCAATAAGTGAGTCACTAATCATGTATTGTTTTCTGGTTCTATAACTTGAAGCTGCAGAGTCTGCCATTGAGAAGCACTAAGCCTTTATGGCTCCATCTGAAATATCATCTGCAAAATCAGAATTTTGATGTATCTCTCCCTCTCCTATTTTTTATTATTATTAATTTTTTTAATTGGAAATTTCCTGTGGAAAAGATGCTGACTGGTATACTTTTCAAGTTAAAGACTATTTTGGGCTTAATTTTCCCATGCAGTTCTGTGTAGGAGAGACAGCCATGTATCTAACACCATGGAAACAAATTCACTACTGATCATGAAATACACAGAAAATCACTTGACCACAAAACTTCTGATCTACTCCAAACACACTTGACAAGCTCATTTGACTTCAAATATTTGCACTGTGATATTTTTATTACTCTCTTACTATTAAAATGACTTTACATTTCACACCTTGAAGTCATCTGTTACCCACTTGCAATATTTGTAACTCTTTTTTGTCAATTCTTTAAAACCTTCTACAGACCCTTCCTGACATTTCTCAGCATAGTTTTGCTAACATGTTGCTATTCATATCTGAATTGGTTTCAAAAATAGTAACTCCTTCCAAAGAACATGGACGAAATGTCTAGATTATACCTTGTATACTGTAAGACCCACTGAACTGCATATTCTCTAATTGTTGGGTTGAAATGTGTTGAAATGTGGAAATCTGTTTTAGGTTCTGAGTGGCATGCAGTGAAATCTCTGAGTCTTCTGAGAGAAATCTCAGAGATTTTATATTTTTTTCTATTACTTCTCAAAGGCTCTTGAAGTTCAGAGTTTCACACAACAGTAGTCGACAGTGTCACTGTTAACCAACATTCCAGTACATATGTCTCTGTTATCAGTACTGTGTACTAATGGAAAATACATGTTTTAGCCTAGTTCTACCTCAGGAAAGGACTGTGTCTAGGATCCTCCTAGAAATCTTGTAAAATTCTTATTTATACCATACTTAATGCTTCAATTATTGCATTTCCCTAGATCTATTAATTTTCTTTTTGTTTATTTTTACTATAAGATGGTTTGCTTTGTTTATGCGAGAAAATGGGATGTAAAAACTAAGTACTACTGTTACAAGGTCTACAGGTTTACTTGTTGCTTTTTCCCATTTTGTATAAACAGCAAACATTAAGAGAAGACGCACAGTGCACCAAATTCTCATTCCACTCAAAGAACATAATGATTCTAAATCAAATTCTTCAAGACACCCAAGATGCAGTATTAGAGTCACCAGTACAATCCTTGCCCTGTCCCCTTCTTAATAAGCATTACAACTGTCAGACTGTTTCTGTCTTTCATTAAATGCATCATTATCTACCAGCACATGGACATACTAAACGAATGAACATTAATCTACAAATACTTATGTTCTAATTCTACTTAAACATACAAAATATAAATACTTTTATTTTGTGATTTCAGTGAACTCTACTACACTCCAAGTAATTGCTGTAAGTTTCTGTAAAAAATAATAATAATAACCAAACAAAAAAACAACCACTGCCAAAATTAAGAATAGATAAAGTTTAGCATGTTTTTCTGTTAGCCTCTGGCAATCCACTTTCAGTTTTCTTGGATACCATAAAGAATTTAACAACTTTCCTTTTTTGTCATATGAACCATCCAGCCAGGAACTCTATGATTAAGTAGGTTTCTCCACTACCAACAAACAAAGCCCTATGTTGAACTATTTCTGTTTTTTCAGTTGCATTGTGATGTTGCTAAATAAATCCAGTAATCTCACAACAAAGTCATAATTGTGCTCTGGATCACAAAATTTGCAACCTAAATGTCAGAACTAAAAAATTACTATTTGAATGAAAAGGGAAAATACAGTATAAAACAGACCCATGCCCTACAAAACCTCTATCCATAATCGTGTTTCACTTCAGATGCACAAATAATTGATGTACTGTACAAATCAGGCCTGCAAATTGGTTTGCTTCCCAAACTGTGCTTCAAACCTCATTACATTTAATAGCTCCATACCAAAATGCCAAGACCATCAAAATAAATAAATAAATAAATAAATAAATAAATCTGGCTAGGTTTATGCACTTAAAAATAAATAAATAAAATAGCATTGAAACAGACCAATGTGGAAAAGTGTAGTATTAGGAAGTTCTAAATTCACACTACTCTTCAGCAGTATAAAGGGGGATTAATCAAGAACTGTGATGGTGAACTTCTAGAAGACCGAGTTTAAGAAGTGAAATCAATTCCAACAGTGCAGTGTCACACTGCTTGGCTTAATTACTGAACCCTTTTCTGTCAGCTGGAAAAGCAGTTACTGTGCTGTTTGGAGATAGTGGTAGCTAGCATTCTTTTGCATGCCCTGCACTCCCATCCTTTGTGTGGAGTTACATATAGCAGAGATGATAGGTGATCCTCCTGGACAGTCCAGCTACACTTCTGAACAGCTAAGCCTATTTTGCTTAAGCACAAGATAAAATGGTAGTGACCATGGTATTCCAACATGTTAGACATGTAGAACTGAAAATAAGTCCTAAATTACAATCAATATTTTTACTTTATGCCAGGAGGAGGTGGGTAAAACTTAATAAAATAAAATTAAATTAAATAGACTTCTGGAACACTTTGTGGATCTTACCTTGATAAACATTAAAGAGAATTCTGCAGATTTTGTCTGCAGAGAGAAAATAATCTAAGTTGTCTGGAAAATCTCTTGAAGCTTGTGATCAAACACAGCCCTAGACTCTCCCACTTTAAGTGCTTGTGGATCTTGCTCAGAACATGCAGCCCAATGAAACAAAACCATAGCTATTTTACTGTGATAAAGACTGCAATAGGATGGTGTTTGTACAACATGCAAGTTGATGTTCTTTAGATGGCTTGGAAATACTAAATTCAAGGCTTGTTAGGTGTAAATTTACAGACAGAACATGCAAAGAATTTTAAGGTTTCTTTAGTCAATTATTTTAAGTAGAACACTGAGTACATCAATGCTACAACAATACAAATTAATCAAACAAGAAAAAGTAAAGTAATTAAAGCTGAGTAGTGAGACGGATGAATTCAGAGGTAGATAAAACTTCTGCAATGCATATTCAAGAGCCTGAGTAATTAGGTGTAGCTGTAGGAAGATTGTTAACATGCCCATTTTAGTATATCTATGAAATCTACTTCACAGAGGAACCAAATACATTGCTTTTGTGTCTCACTTCAGAAAACTACACAAAATTAGGGAGGAAAGACTTTGCTGCGATTTAGAGGATGGAACAAGATGTAGTTCTGTTGAGTCTTGACTTCCTATTCAGTCCTGGACAAATGAATTAATTTTCCATTTGTAAAATAGTTAACTTCTGTATTTATGTGTTATAGAAGAACGTGTATCAGGTATGTTGAGAATACTCTGATGGAGAGCATAGAAATAAGTAAATTATGGCTCCAAATACACAACAACAGAACTTACAGATACACAAATGCATCAGATGCAGCGGGTCACTGTGATAACACAGAAGAGAGAGAGAATATGGTGAAGATTTTATACAGGTGTATTTTGTAAATCCTTTCAGATTGTAACTTTTTCTTATTGTCAAGTGAGGGTATGCTTAAGGTGATGAGGTAAATCTATAGAGATTAATATATATGGTAGTTGAACCACATTGAGTCATTCCTGGTTGGAATGCTTTGCAATAGACATGGGCAATGATAATTTCAACAATGTGAGATTAATTGTAACATTGAGCACATAAGAAAATCTATGTAATAATCTTATCCTGTAAATCGAAATAATGTAAAAACAAGTAAAAGCCACCTTGTTTGCCTTGTCAATAATGTAGCAAGTTATTAATCTAACATAACAACAGAATGAAGAAGAGCACAGAATACCAGCTTGAATCAAAACACTGATGAGGCAACCTATTTATAATAAAAAGTGATCTAATTCTTTATGTTTTTGAAAATATTTGGTGTTTCTTCTCCCTCAGGCTTTGTTTCCCTGCAAATTTGAGTTCAGGTAGAGATGTAACCATTTCTGCTCTCACCCCCACCAGATGCTTAAAACTTGCAGTTTTAAAAATATTTTGCCCACTATAGCACAGCAATCAAAGCAGCTTACTCTGAAAACATTCATTCTCTCACTGTTTCATAATGTAAAGTCACATAATTTCCTTACCTGAATGTACATGAATTTGACTGGATCTTTCTTGGAGTCTCTAAGGTGTCACTATATGGACGGAAGATCAGTTTTATGTTTATCCTCTTGGATATCAGTTTTATGTTTATCGTCTTGGTTCTCTGAAACTGCAAGTGAGCCTGTGAAATGGGGAGCATGCCACATAATTAGAAAATTACCCACTGACAACTTGCTATCACCCTATTCCTTTTCTAAAAGGAACAATACATGTGCCAAACTGACAGAACTTCAGACAGCTAATAAAAGAAGCCCTTGAGTTTTCAGCAAAGACTTCAGCTTAAATTACAAACATGAGTTTATAATACGGTCTCTAAAGCTATGCCCTTAAAGGAGTGCATAACCTTTGAATATTTTGTAAACAGTGCTAACAGTGAAAATCATAGTGGAGCAGTTTTTTCTTAGGCTGAAGCTTTTTCTCTTAGGCTGAACACCAGGCAGGTTCCAATCCCCTAAACCACAGCTTCAATCTTCATAGAAAAACATATTTCTGCAACAAGCATATTATTAAGAGGAGAATGTAGCCTCCAGGCTCTCATGGTAAAATTACTGTGTAGTTTAGATTATCACAGGAAAGATCTTATACAAAGTGAAAAATCAACAACAGAAAGCTCTTTAGGGGCTCCCGGTTGAAGTTATCTTTTTCTGCTTGAAATCCTCTGGTCAGTAATGTTAAGTATTGCTTTTGTATTCTGTATGTAACACTGATTTAGAGGTGCTAATTCAACATACCGTGAGAAAGTCACTATGATGTCTTTGTCTTTCAGACAGCTAAGTCACTGAGGCCCAGGTACTCCTGAGCAATGCAGTGCAGCACACCAACAGCCAAAGGAGACAGAACATCCTTTCCCACTCCCTGGCCATAGCCCTGTCATAGCTGGAAAGGCAGTGCTGGGAGTGCTGCCACATTTTCTGAAAACAGTGTTGGGAACAAAAGATATTGTTCCCATCTCAAACACAATTCAAGAATGAAACTAACACTTCTGTCAATAAAATTTTGGCCAGAGGTCAGCAGGACAAGTCTCCAGGCAAGAAGGAAAAATGCTATTCCTAGATGTAGAAAACACATGATGGAGTTGTGCCTCAGCTAATGCTATATGCAGAGTGACAGACAATCCTGTAGTACATTTACATGTTTTTTCTAGTTACATCTCTAAGGAAGCACTCATTGTATCTGCAAACAAATGATTGCATACATTGTATTAGAGATATCAAGAAAATTATTTAGTGCATTTCTACCATGATCATAATAGCAACAGACTAAAAAAAAAAAAAAAAATTACTCCATAATAATTATCTGCTGTTGGATTCATCTTACCGTCCTCTGCTTATTTACCACTGTGTAAATGTTCAAGTCAGTTAAAAACATAGCTATCTGCTTTCTACTCTAATTGTTAAGATATCTCGAAGTAATAAAATCATATCGTTTTTCCAACAATGCTCAGCCCTATCGCAGTTAAAGCATTTTATAATACAGTGCTTTCCCTTAACACACCAGGCTATAGCAGCCCAGCTGTAGAGGCTGAATTTGGACGGAGAAATCTTGCTTTCCAAGCCTTATCATCTTCGTGGTTGCTGCCAAGCTGCATAGCTTGGCAGGTCACTTCCTACATCTGCAACGAACGTGAGAACTGCCCTGTCCTCTGTCCCTGACACCCTAGTGTCCATACTCTGCACTTCCAGTCTGGAAGAGACTAGGTGACACTGCATAAGGTGTTTTCTTGATGCTTGGGTAGCAACAGGGGAATTTTGTTATGCCCTTGCATTTCTTTGCTGAGTTATTTGATGTTGCTACATACAGTATCTGGTATTATTTTCAGCAGCCCTGAAAGCAGCCCTTGCTATTTACTGGAAGTCAAAATTTGCAGAACTCAAGACTTTGTGAACCTTTATCTTTTTGGATGTTTACTAAATAAACAGGTAGGGCTACTATTGAGTGCATGTCCCATGTCACAAAGAGAAGTTTAATTTCATTCTTTTCTTAGAAACGCTTAACTACCATGGGGAAGAATAACATCAGAAGTCACGGTGAACTGTATGATCCTGAAAGAGAGGTTAGAAAAAAAGGCTCATGGGGATGGGAAAGAAATTCTCCCATCTATCATTAACATTTTCAAGGAAAACAAAACAACTCATATTTAACCAAACTTGGATATGGATTTACTTTGCAGCATTCCATACAACTATACACATATCCACACCGTGTTTATTAAAAATAAACAAGTGAAAAGTTAAAAAAAAATGCAACTGACAAAGGAAAGGTTATTTATGTTCAAACTGTACTGGAGAAATTAGTCAAGGGCAATTCATGCATGTGAAAATATGATTTGTAACACTGCCAAGGTCGATAAGACCTTAGGGAGTAAATGCTAACCATACAAATCAAAGATGCCTAGAGGCAGTTTTGAAGGTGAATGGCAAGCCTTTAATAGTTTTAAAAAAGAAAAAGTTAATAAGCCAAATGAATAAGCAATGACACAATAAGAAGAAATATCTTGTTTATGAAAGGAACAAACCATTACTAGATGTCTTTCTTGTCACTGACTGGATTGCCCAAGCTTAAAATCATATCCTTCTCTCCTGCATTTCTTTTCTAATCCACAATTCCTGGTATTATACCTACTTAAACCAGAGAAAGGAGTGGCACTTAATCAGGCTGTTTAAGGAGAGGTCAGATGGTTCACAAGGTTTTCACTCGACTGCCTGCGACTACCCTGCCATTTGACCCACAATAAGGTCCCATCCCACACACTTATGGTGGGAGTATATTCACAGAAGCAAGTATCTGATTCCTCCTCCAACGTGGAAAATGAATAAAGATGCAACCAGTCAAACTGAATCAGAACTGCTGAATTAGTTTGGTTGTAAAAATGCTTTAACAAAAAGACAGCTTTGGTGACCAAAAAACTTTTATAATTAGTTTTCACTTTTTCTCAAGATGCCTAAAGAGATAACATTTTTATCTGAAATGTATACTGAAAACTTTTTTTCATTTAACAATTCCCCACCCTAAATGAGCAAAAAGCACTTTTTCCAAAAAAAAATCTTGACAATTTTTCATTTTAACCCCAGAATCTGAACAGAGTACTTCTAACTAGCTGGCTCCCTGACACTCCTTTGGTTGCCACTGTTATAATACCTAAACATCTCATAAGTTCCAGTTTGTATTTTCAAAGCACTGGGTAAAGTTGGAAGTGTTTCCCACACAGCACAAATATCTGGGATACACATCTTGTCAAAGATATCTGAAATCAAAGTGATTTTTAAAACAATTTTTGAAGGAATGGAGTTTGAGTCATTAAACATAGCATGAGCTACTAACAGGGTGAGTTTGTTTCTGAGTCAGACCCTCTGAAACCTAAACAGATATTGTTTAGGATATAGCTGGCAATTAGAATTCACGATGCATTTATTCACTTTTATTAATTGTCAATATTAGGTTTTTGAATACTCTTGTATTTTACATCACAAACTCTTTACTTGCTCATGCTCAAATTAAAAATTCCCACACACCTCCTCCAATCTACTCCTCCTCTTTTCTTGGATGTGTATTTCAATGTCTTTGCCATCTTACTATTAGAAAAAAAAAATAATAATAAAAAAGAGATTGACCAGATATGCAGTCTTTACTGATTTAGGGATGAGATGCTTAATCTGGCATATTCAGAACCTCAGAATGAACAAACAGTAAAAGTGAGAATAATGAGAAAGTGAGCATGTGTACAGCAAATTAAAGTAAATACTTATGGACCAGCTGAGTGTAGGGAGAAGATGGTAACCCAAATTCAGGCAACCAATTTAAATCAGGAAAGGGTGCATGAAGAAAAGGAGGAAAGCAAAGAGGGGAGCCATCAGACAAACATGCAAAACTGCTGTGTTCTACTTCACACAGTTTTGACTCCAGACAGAAACTGAGTAGAAATGGAGCAGATGATTTTGGAGATAACTTAGAGGTAGGAGGGCAAGTCTCCTTGTAAATCTTGGTATCCAAGAGACGTAAAGAGTTTTTTGTCTTTTAATGTTTCTCTGTTTCTTCTGGCATTCATTTCCTCCATTCCTCTCTCTCAGGGCTATTCTGGACTCAGAAATTATAGAATTTGATTCAAATGTTCAAAAGAGTGAAAGAATTACACTTAAGCTACCAGCACAGTTTGATCTGCATGGGTGGCAGTTGTCAGAAGGTAAGTGCCACAGCTCCCAACTTTTTTCCCCCCAAATAGATGTGCACTGACTCCTGCCTAAATTCAGTGCATAAGACGGTGGACTGAACTTGTCAAAAAGGAGGTCTTTGCAGTCTTCTAGCTCTGGAGAGGGTAAGACTGCCAGGTAAACTGCATGGAAAATACAGATGGAAAATATAGTAAGAACCCATTACACATATTAGTCAGTGGTTATCCTGGCAAATACATCACTGAAGAGCACATGGAAAGTGCAGGACTCAGCTGCTCAAGATTTCTTGAGTCTCTTAAAACTGGACTTGTACACAGCTGATTCCTTACATAAAATTTCCCTCTCCCTCCCTGCAGAGGAGGAAGGGTAGCTAAAACAAGGATAGTCTTCCCTGAGATGAGTTGGTAAAGATCAAACAGTATTTGCTTGAGGTTTCCAGTGACATTTTGCCAGAGGACAAAGAGCTGTATGGGCCAAGATAAACCAGAAGCTCTACAAGTGGAGGACTGTGTTTGTTGGCTGAGTTTGCAAATCAGATGAAGCCAAAGCACAGAGCCAACAGCAGCTGTTTCTACCTTTTGTGTGTGTGTGTGTGCGTGTGTGTGTCTCAGCACAGTATGCAAGTAATTTTTAATTTGTTATGGAGTTGGACTGGAAAAGCCAAACATAGTATTGCAGAATTTAAATCCAAAAAATATAATATTTCAGGTTAGGAGACCTGTAGCTGGTAAACTGAAAGCACTATTTCTGTTTGCATTCCATTTTCTAGTTTGGTCACAGCATTCTTTTCTATCTTGATGTATTTAACTTAAATGCTCAGGTATTGCTCTGCATGCACTTTGGATTTTTGCAATGCATCCAAACCTGTTCACAACATTTTAAAACCCCTATTAGACTTTATTACCAGCAAAATCAGTTAACAGTGGTTTTTCATTTGTTTGTTTTTTAGACTGCAGTGAAAACTTCTGCCTCTGGAGGCATTTGGAATGCTTTTGGTTCCAGGGGGAGTTTGCTGACACATTTTGCCTAGTATTGCCAACATATTCTTATAAAATAAATCAGCTACTGTAAGACAAAATGCCACAGCTCCTCGCCTGCCTACTCCATTTTAAAAGGTAGAAATATTGAAGTTTTACAGAAGTTGGGTAATGTAGAAATAACAAATAACCTGTTAACAGGTACTATCATACTTACTTGAACCCCTGTGCAGCTGTTGGAGTTGACCGTTGTGGTTTCCCTCAAACCTTTTCCTCAACAAATATCTCATAGCCACAATTTTGGTAGGTTATCCCACAAGGTGTGCAAGGAACACATTGTCCTCCACATATAACTTAAAGATGTATATTTGACATCTTCTTCGGAGACATTTGTAAACTTGCAGGAATTCTTTAGCATGACAACACTACCCACCTTCCCAAAAGCTGGCAATATCTGCAAGATATTCCTGTGTGCCCCTATAGCTTAGTGTTAACTGAAGAGGTCATAAATCTAGATTTTTTGCCCAAAGAGATAGGAAGAAAGACAGGTATCTTCAAAAAATATGCTACAGTAACTAACTTGAAGTGTTTCAGAGTTATTCTAGAACAAATTCAGGACTAATACAAAAGAGAAAGAAAGAGGAAAACAAAAGAAAACAACAACAACAAAACAAACAAACAAAACATAACATAATAGCCTGTACCTTATTTTCTTATTTAAGACCAAAGTGCCACAAGGTAGTTTATATAAACAGGCAAGAGTAATAACACCTAAGGGGCATGACAATTAAAATAGTACATTATTTTAAGAAATAAAAGGCAGATAAATTAAGATGATGTTTCAATCAATCTATGGTACTTTACATTAGCTGAGTATCTGCCCTTAAATATTAAACAACAGTCCTGACACTTAACTTGTTTTTTCAATTCTAGACTTCAAAGACACTTTGCAGTTCAATGGTACAGAGTAAGAGTAACCCTACTGCATCCTGCTTCTGGCCAGGAACACAGCTGTCATTTGCACAAAACTAACTATGCAGTTGACTTAGTTTTTCAAAAGATGGAGTGAAGAACAACTACATAACTATATACAAAAAGGCAAGTTTAGCTAAGTAAAATGCAATTATCCTAGCTAGAATTTATTTTGGACACTATTAGTAACAAACACCCCTTGTCCTATGAAAAAGTGCCAGGAAATTTTAATTGACTACAAGTATCCAAGGCTGCCATTTAACACATCATCTGAAAGATGAATTCATTGGATCCATACTTAACTACCATGTAACCTATATTATGGCTTACAAGATGGAATGATTTTGTTTTACATGACAGTTACTAGGTCTACTTTTACTTGCAGTTATACCAGTGAAAATTTTGATCAAGTCCATTAAAGTGAATGATCCTATAAAATCAGGGTAAAATTAGACTCAGGTCCACCATGAAATTTAATAATAATTGGTGTTAAAAACTAGGCCAGTCTTCTGCTTGATAGCAAAAGTTGTAGCTTCCCATTGAGAGCAAGTGAAATCAAGCACCAAGTATCACATATTTCTAAAAGACACATTAAAACTGGGCCCTTCCACAGACACAAGTTCATATAATATGATGTGTTCTCAGCACATTGTGTATCACACAATACATATATTGCCTAGCACTTTGAGAGGATTCTATCATGAAAATATGGAAAGTAACTGAGAAATTCAGCAGGAATTTTTGATTATAACAACATTGAACTCTTAATCACTTGATAATTAAAGATTTTTCTTATTACCATCAAAAATTTTGAGACACATTCTCTTTTTTGCTTTGAGGTTAACTTGTCTTTTGTGTTGAAGGATTTCCACAGCTTTAGATCAGGCAGGACTTTTTCTGTTTCCTGATGGGGTTATCATGCTGCAGAGAACAGAGCTTTTCTCCCAGTATGGACTTCTGTCTTTTATTTATTTAAAGATCCAGATCTTCATGGTGGTGCAGATAAAGGCTTCATGAAGTGAGTCTGCTTCTGGGGTGCTTCTAATGTTGAGTGTTCAGTCTTTACTTCTCTGCAGTCAAATATCCTTGTAGGGTTTTCCTGAAATGGAGAATTACAGCTTACACCTCAAGGAAAAAACAGACAGATGATTATCATCTAATTTATTACAAAATGGCAAACATTGACCATTCTCTCCAAATCCAGGTTTCATGACCTCCAAATACCAGGAAATAAACACAGAATAAGTGGTATTCAGGTATTACACTTGATAGAAACTTTGTTTTTGTATCAGTCTTTACATAATGTATTTCTTTAATTTATTTATTGTAATACTCAAGGCAGAAGGCCAAAAGTGTAAGAGGACTATAAAAATGCTACTAAGTGAAGTTTAAATTCAGCATCTGGTAAATGTATGCTTTAAGAATATAACCTAATGAGTGAAGATTTAACAAAACAAAACACTTTATTTCCTCTTTAACTGCTGTTCTAAAAATAGTAATTTCAATATAAACTACGCAGTTTGGAAGTGTGTGACCAGAACTAGATATACTTGTACTGTTCATAATCTGTCCTGGGCAGACAAATTGAACCACAAATTAGCTCACTATACAAGACACTGTACTTCAGTATAGCTCTGGGCCAAAAACAGGGTGAGCAGAAAGAAGGTGGAAAGGCAGTAAGATGGTGTATCAAGGTAGAAATAGAGAAATTTGTTCTCCTGCCTGAGAAATGAGTTATCACTTTCTCTGGAAATTCAGATTCTGAAGAAAACAAAGACAAACAAAGGCTCTTGCCCACCCTTGCTATGGTTTGTGCTGCATTACCAAATACTGCTCATTGCTTGAGTTTTCAGATTGTAAACTGTTGTTAACCAACTGCTTTACAGGAATAACACAAACAAGAACACAACATTTCCTTCCTAAGTTCGCAGACAACTGGCTAACTCGAAAAAGTATGTTTCCATCTATTACAGCACATGAACAGGTTGATAGCTTTCAAACGAACCCATTTATGTTAGAAACGATAGTGATATTCTATTATTTCATTGAGAATAATATGTATTGAAACATTTCACATTGTTTTTCATTTTCCTTGTTTCAATATTCTCTTAACTTTGATTTGTGCCATCTAACAACTACAAGTTATCCAAAATAATTGTTGCAGATAACATCCATTACATTAAAGATAATCCGTGTTTATAAAACTAAATTGTTTTATGAATAGAATACATTGAGAAAATATAACAGTCTCAACAATTTTGTCAGTTAAAAATACAGTGATATACCTTGGATTTCTACACTTCAGTGCATCTCATGAGGGAGTGAAATGCTTATTAAATGGTAGCAACCATTATTCTCCAAATCTTCTTTTATATGCCTATTTTAAGTATTTGATTATTGCCTGGCTAATAATAGGTGTTTCTTCAAAGGACATACTAAATAATATAGTGTAAATTGTAGCGTATAATTGTTCACTGCCTGCCATTGAAAATGTTTAGCTACAGTTGTATGACAATCTTTCTCTGATGTCAGCATCCACTTTTTCATGTAGCAACAATTACAGCTGTGGGAATCAGGAAAAACCTACACAGACAGCAACCGCACTCCATTTATTTTTAAGTGCATAGAGTACTCCAGAGTCCAGGTAAACCCAGCTGAGACCACAGAGAAGAAATCACACCAGTGATTTGTTGGGTAGGTGCTGAAGGGACTATAAACCTGCCAGTTCAACAGTACTGCAGGGCACAGCTCATTCCCTGTCTTTCCTTCTGCTCCTTCACCTTGGCCACCACAGTAACCTTTGTTCCCTGCTCGCTCACAGCCACATTTTGGTTGCGTCCTACCTTGAACATGCAAAGAACTGCATATGAATTGAATCCAGAGGGGGCCAAGGAGGCTGACAGCCAATAACTGTCTTGGAGGTAAATGAGGCAGTGTTATGGAGGAAGACCTTGAGAGCCTGGCAGTTTGGCAAGAGAGAGCAGTGATAGGCTTCGAAGCCAATGGACTAGCACATTGCAGACACAAACACACTCAAAGAAAAACAAAAGCTTCCCAGAAAGCAGCAAGATGTGAGGAAACTGAAGCAAGAAATTACTTTTAGAGTCTGATAATTTTACTTTGCAGTATATTTTAATCTTGCAAGTAATAACAAAGGGAAAGATAAAAAATAGAAAAAAACAAAACAAAACAAAACACTTTTAGCCCATTTGAATTGAAACAATGTTTCAATTTCAAATGTATCCTCTGGCCTCCAAAAATTTTAATGAAGTGATTGGAGCCAGACCAATTCAACACAAGAGGATGGATTTCAACCACTCTTTTTTTCTCTTTACCATCAACAAATACCACAGCATAGACTGGCAACACCACTGGCAGATCTCAGTGACAAAGACTACAGAGGGCATTGAGGGCCAGAAGCAAATTTAAGTATTTTTATGAGTACCAGCTCACATGCTTGTTGCACATGTTCATGAGGACATTAATTTTTTGAATAACTACAGGTGCTCAGACCATCTTGCCCCATTTCTTCCTACCCCCAGCAGAACACTCACAAATTATTGTAGGTAATTTTGCAATCAGCCAATTGTGTTATCCAAGCCTTTAACACTTAGAGAAGCCTTTTCATCCAACAACAATGTAAAAGGGAAGGTGCCAACAGATCCAAATGGGCTCTAGAATGATTTATTCATCCTAGGCCTCTAAGTATTAATACTGAGGAAAAGGGGCTAAGATTAATGTATCCCATCAGTGCGCTGCCAACAGGAACTTTAATAAAAGCAAGAACAACTTAGTTGGCCCGGCTTTCTTTTTCTTAAGGTTAGGACATCATAAAAACTGTAGCCTACAAAGGGCTTTTCCTTTAATTTACTTATTACCTCACAAAATGAAAGTAAATTCATTTAATTTAAAGAAAACACACAGATTACATGAACATAAATATATCACTGTCTGAAGTCATTCATAAGCCAATTTTTTTTCAAGGACAAATGCCACATATTTGTAGACTTTTGAAATCGTGCGTATGCATTATAAAACTATTTTTCTTAGTGTAGTGCAGACAGATGTATTTGAATATAACCAGAACATACTATATGTAATACCTATGAAAAATGCCAGATTCATAATGACAATGACTAAATTAGAGTGAGTAACTAATAATATGTATCTACCAACTAACATGAAAGAATAATGTGTCAGAGGTGAAGGAATACCTATACAAGTATCTTCAATAGTTCTTCCATTTCAAATCTGCTCATTCACACCTGTTACCATGGACAATACAAATGTACCACGTTGATGATTCTCCCAATGTGGACTCATGCCTTTATTCCACATGGACCACTAAACAGTCTTAACTGCTTGTTGAATTGCAACCAGCTGAGCTAGATTTTGTCCAGCATAATGTAGTGCTAAAGGACTCTCTCTCTCTTCCCTAACCCTCCAGCTCTGCAGTTTCTACACACTAGATCTTCAAGTCTCCAAATTCAAAATCTGAACCCATCAAAGTCTATCCAGGAAAGCCTGAAGAATACATATATATAAATATAATAATAAGTACAATAAATATAATTTGAAAGGATAACTGAAAAAATGAATACTGTTACCAGACTTGCTGAGGGAGTGAAATTCTAACAACCTGCAGTATGATAAAAACATCTAAATGGACTGCAAAGGATACTGCAGACTGTGTTCAGACTACACTGTATATTTGAATGCATGAATGCAAATGTGTCCATTTGGCACATAACTGCAAATCTGTCTAAGCCATTTAAAAGTAAGCTTTCAAATTCCTTCCTGACCACATCGCTAGATTAGAAAATGCTTCTACTTCCACATGTGAGATGGTTTTAAGTTTTTTCTTATGAAGACCAATCTTCCTGCCTTCTTTTGTGAAAAAGTATGTGTGCGCACATGCACACACTTCTCTTTTTTTTCTTCTCAGCCTTTACCAATTGTTCCCCTAGATCAAACATAGAAACTGAAGAGTTGCTGGGTGGTGGTGATGGGTGAGTGGAGCAGAAACTCTATTTCCCCCTAAAAAGTAGAGGTTGCACATCTGAAAGAACAGAAAGGCCTTTTATTCCTCTGAAGAAAAGAAGAGGAATAAGCTCTTCACAGCGCAGATGAAAAATATTGCATTTGAATCCTGGGAAGATCTTGTTCTTCCTACAGTGGAGAATAGTCC
Source organism: Aythya ferina (assembly GCF_964211825.1). Classification (NCBI taxonomy): domain Eukaryota; kingdom Metazoa; phylum Chordata; class Aves; order Anseriformes; family Anatidae; genus Aythya; species Aythya ferina. Next base: position 17,168,070 of record NC_140308.1, on the reverse strand, counting down.
ATTCACTGCACAATTCAAATAGCTCTTAGCTTTTCAAATACATGCAATTGGCAAACAGGATAGCATGCATCTGTTTACTTTTTTTTTTTTTTTTTTTTTTAATTGTTTTACGATCACAGTATGTATGTCAGACTAAGACATTTTATGTCACTCCATTCAAATGGGAAAGTTAAAATTTCTGAAGTATCTCAGGCACTAGCTTCAAAACTTCCCCTCTTTGGCTGTAACTGCATTCTAAGCTTTGATTTGCTTTCTCAGATTTGTAGGGATTAGTTGTTTAGTCCTACAGAAGTACAATAAATTGCAAATGAGAAGGAAAAAAAAATGTCAGTGTAACCTACATTTACAGGTCTAAATTGATACATAAAACTCACAAAGATTTGACCAAATTCAGAGCAGAATAGTACTCAGTGAACCAATCATTTTCTTTTTTTCTGAAATGTCTTGCAACCATTTTGAAAATTCTCCTAAATTTTGTTTCCTAAAAAAATGTTTCCTAAAAATGCATATAAATACATGAGAAGGTGGTCAGGCACTGGAAGAAGCTTCCCAGGGAGCCTGTCAATATTCAAGAAATATTTGGACAACATGCTTAGACGTGTGGTTTAACTCTTAGGTTGCCCTGTGTGGAGTCGCGAGCTGGACTCAATGATGTTCATGAGTCCCTTCCAGCTCAGGATATTCTATGATTCTATGAAACATAAACCTTGAATTAAAAAATATTTGTAGTTACAAATGGTAAACACTTGCAGAGCAAACAAAAACAGATTTGTACAATGTTTACTGGTCATGTAAAATGCCATGTTATATTTCTAATCTTTTGTTAGATATGTAAATAAAAGCACAAATTGAGAATGGTAAAAGGTAAAATTGACAGAGAACTTTCAGAGGTCAATATATAATTTCTTTAATCAAAGCACACAATCAGTGCCACATGACATACCTAACCTAACCACAGAAGGGCAGATTTGCTTAGGAATACTTACTTTTAAAACAAGAATTCTCAGTTATTGCTGTTCTAAGAGAACACCAGCAAAATGCAAATTCAGAATGTTATAGTCAGAACCAAAATTTCCTGTATAAAAATTGCCAAGCTTTTTATTTTACATTTTACGTTTTTGTAAAGACCCCACAATTATTTTAACTAATTGTTTTAATTAATGTATTTTACTATTAATCGTATTAATTAAGAATGAGAAATATATACTATTGCTGATACTAACTTTACAATAATCATGATTTTTTTGAAGAGATTTAAATAAGTATGATTCTGTTTGTTATAAAAAGTTAAAAGAGAGGTAAACCCATTGAGCAAAGTAGAATGATTTCTACAGTGAGTTTGGAAAGAACTCAGATTAATGACTTGAGGAATCAACCTACCCCTAAATTTCATTTCACCAGCTGAAAGTATGACCAGCAATTTCTCATAAAATCCTATGTTCATTTGAAATAGAGGTAGACACAAATCCTAGTCTTTTCTAGTGTACGGTTAACAGCTTGCCTTCCACCTTCCTATGTTAAGCTGCTTTCTGTTAAGAGCTCAGTAGTTAGGAGGAGGTTCAGTTAGGTTCAGTTGGGAGGACAAAAAAAAAAAAAAAAAAAAAAGCCACCGACACTGTCCTTTATTTCCATGCTATCTTCTCTCCTTCTCCATTTTACTCTCTCTGTTGTTTTTTCCCCCTCATTTATAGTTCCTGTCTCATGCTACATTTGAATAGCAACTGAAGGCAGTTTGTCCCAATTCAATACCCCAGATCTTGATAAAGCCTGAATATGGATCCAAAGATTTGTAATGGGCTGAAACAAATCACCAGAGGAAAAACCCTCAATGCAACAATCCAGGTTGAGATGCCTTACCATGTGAGCCTACATGATCTTGAGAGTTGAGAGCAGAATGCGGTTGGCACCGATGGGATTATTTCGTTTCTGGAGAGCAGATTACATAGGCATCTACCCAGGACAAGAGGGAGCCCTATAATTATGTTTCTCTGAAATGGTTAAACCATCTCTAATTAATTATAATGGTTTCAGCTGAAACTTTCCAGATGAGCAGTTCAAGCTGGACTCAACACTGAACAATCATTGTGTTACTGAAATGCTCTGGTGTATTCCAAGTCCTAACTTTTTGATTCATGAAAATACCAAAAAATGTGCAGCATATGTTATCTCAATCCAGGAGATTTATAAAACCCAGATATCTTATGATCGTGTTGCTACTTTAGCAGGATAAAAATTCCTTTTCACCCCCTTCACTTTTGCAAAATTCCCCACTAGCTGTGTCTTAAAAATGTCAAACATACTTTACTGTTTCCAAATAAACACATCATTTTTGGCAGAATTAGTAGACAAGAAAGGTAGGGGCACTGTTGTTACAGAAGTTCATATAAAAAGCAAATTTTAATGTTTCAAAATTTAAGACTTTCCTCAAGTTTTAAAATACATCCTCCCTGACTCCATCTGTATTATTGTCAAAACCATTATGAAGTGTCCCTTTGGAAAAGTAAATCTGATTAATTGGTGTTGGTCTCCATTGTAGAATTCAACAGCTATATAAACAGCCGTGGACTTTTCTTAACAAGTATTCTATTATTGTCTTCAGCATTGTTAAAATCTAAAATTATTTAATTGTTTAACCATTGTGTTCCATGCATTGTTTGCAAAGTTTTCAAGAAAAAACATTATTCTTACAGTGTTCTAGAATGATACTGAATTGCTCTATTGCAGTATACAAAAGGAGGCTTGCTTTTAAGATGGGATTCTGTACATAGAGGGAAAGAAAACAGAAGTGGAGACAACTGAGAATACAAAAATGCCAGGAAACAGTTTCCACGGCATTACTCTATTTCAATAGAAAGCTAATGTATTTTTTGATATCAATGAGATAAAAAATGCTGCTTTCACAAGCAAGAACAGAGTGATTTCAGCTACAGTTCTCCAGCAAAAACTCTTACTACATGGTAACAATGGCTGGTTATTGACCCTGGTGCAGTGGTTTAGCTTTTGTGCAAGAGACAAAGTAGATGGATGCCACTGCTCACAGAAATCCCCACACCTCACAGAAACGATTGCTTTGAAGAAATGACTGCTCCATATCCTTGCTGATCTCAGTTCACATACAAGTAAGCAGGGCAGCAGCTCTCAACCAGCTGTGAGGCAGCCTCCCAGGAAAGGGATTCACATCACCAGCTTCTCCTGGTGCCAGCTGACTACGGGCCAGTGAGGAGTAACTTGCACTCCCTGTACTGCACCAGCTTGATGCTGGAATTGCAAGGGCTTCAGATTTTAGCTCTGACAATCTATTTTTTTTTTTAATTTCTTTTTAATATTCATTTCATACAATATCAGAAGTCCTCTGGCACTCTGCACAGGTTGAGCTAACACATAGTTCTGTCATGAATTAAGAGAGGAAAATTGTGCGTTTACTTACTTATTAATACCCTCAAAAATTCTTTAATCGTGAACTGCAAATATAAATGTAAATCAGAAAACAAAACAAAAAAAGAACCAAGCAAACCCTTCCAATGTTTATCTGCTTGTAACACATAAAAGTAGGATTTCAACATTCACCAGAGTAACCATAGATAATATGGCCATCTTTAATTTGGCCTCCAATATCTGACCAACCTTGATTTATCCACAGACAAAACCAAGCACCTCTAATTTGCTAACCAATCACTGCAATTCCTTTCTTACCAACCAATAATTCTGCCATCTCTAATTTACCAATAAATAATTCTGCACTCTCAAATTTACTAACCGATAATGTGACCAATTTGCTGACCAATGATTGTGTCGACTGGTAATAGTGCCCCTAGCAAACAGTAATTTGCCAAACAATATTTGGGCCTTTTTTCCCCCAGCAATAAAAATCTTCAGTGGCCTTTGATTCTGTATCTACTACATTGCTCTGAAAAGGCTTCACGTGAATAGAGAATTTATTTTTTTTTTAAACAATATATTTGCTTTCTGTGGGAATATTTGTTTACATTGACTGCTTAGAAATTGCACAGGTACTCTTAAGTGTCTTTGTACCAGAACATTGTTTTCCCTTTTAGCAACATTAGCATTTGAGGGAAACCTATTTTTTCTATTAGCAGTTTTCCTCTGCATGTTGCTAATTCCTCTGCCCATACTGCTGCCATCCTGCTGGGATTTGGCAGCAATTCCACGGTGCTTGGACAGTGCACATTGGTAAAGGAGTGACACCACTAGCCAGCTCTGTCACCCTGCTGAACTTACCACCCAAGTTGATCCTGTCTGGGCAGAGATTTGAGCAGAAAGTGTTCACATATAAAGCCATGTGATTATTTTGGCTTTTCTAATTTCTGTATCCCTTGGCAGGAGTGAAAAACAGGTCTCAAATTATTGGTTTCTTTAAACAACAATAATAGCATTTTGAAGTCATGTAGTAACTTCTGCAATCAATTTTGCCTTCAAGAAACGTTACCAGTTTTGTATAGTTTTATTAGTTCATATTAAAGCCATTGACTAACACAACATTAACTCAGTGAGCAGCCACTCTAACACCCATTTTTACAGGGAAGGTCTACAGAGAGTAAGGGCGTAGCTGGAGTGACTATCAGTGCTGAAATTACTCAAGAATTTCCAAATTCTAAGTTTCCATCTTAGACAGCTACAGAAAATAAAATACCTATAAAGCCGGGGGGGAACGCCCTGCAAAATTATATAGCAGAATATTTACCATGAGAGATTGTGAGTTTAGACACAGTTCTAGGCAAAAGACAAAGACTTAATCAGCTCAGGATGTATCACTCCTTGCAAAAAAAACTCCTAATACAGTTTACTGATCAAGTTATTGCATATTCCAGGAGATGATTCAAAGCAATATTAATTTCAAGACAGAAAAAAAAATCTAGCTTTTATAAGAAGAAAAAAAAAAAAAAAAAAAAAAAAAAAGCACTTGAATTTTAAATTAATATGAGAACATTAGTTGATTCTGTTAAAATTTTGTCTTGGAAATAGTAGACTAGACACCCTTTCTAAAACTGCATTGCAGAACCCTTTCTTTGTTTTTCCCTCTCCCGTTTTGTGGGTTAAGCACAAGCTGGGGAGCACTGTTACTTCTCACTTATTTTTCCTGAATTCTCCTGGGATTCTTGAAAGAAGAGACAGAAATGTCATTCTGGGTGGCTTTTCCTTTAGGAGAGGTTGTGAATAAGGAAAGTTAGCCAAGAAGGAAAAGGAGTTGTCCAGGAGGGCAGAAATTCCCAGAAGGCCAGAGGTTTGGTATGTTTAATGTTCTCTTGATGCTGGAGGGAGCAAACATAATACAACCAAAGCTGTACTAAAGCTTATTTCCTGATCTTAATTACATGACAGAAGTAAAATACAAAAACTCACTACCTCAATTTCAGGGATGAATAACAGCTCTGATGTTACCTTCAGCAGTATTTCTGGTAAAGATTTCAAGTAGCCATAACTTTGTTTTATTTCCACAAAACTGTTTTACAAACTTGGGCTCGTTAATTTTTTTTTGCTAAGGAACATCTAATTAGCCAATACTGGGAAGATTATTTGGAATAAAAAGTCAGTACTCTTTATCTGGCAAGCATGAGAAATAGGTATATTTAATAATATAATGACATGAAAAATAAATGTGCATGTATCATGCACAAAAGGCAGAGGAAGGTGGAAAAATGTCATAAATGGGAGGTGGAGATCACTGATGCTTAACACCTGAATGAAAGGTGATAGAGGTAAGACAGAGCACAATGAATATGGAAGTGGAAATTTACTACTAATACAATAGGACTAGCAGAATAAGTTGGTCAGACAGAGAGTAAGAGAGAAAACAGTAATATGTCTGTACCTCTACAGATAAAAGATGAGAGTTTTATGATACATGTAAATGCCTGTGTTTCTCTTCAGAAGCATCCACGAGAGAGAAAAAATACACCTGCTCAGGAGTTCCTCCATTTGCTTTAGAGTATGCTTATCAGTACATCCATAATGTTACAGGGAATAGTAGAGAGAAGTGTCCAAGGGAAGAGAAAAAAAAACACAACACATTTAAAACATATAAACATATGCACATAATATAAACATAATGTGATACACTGTGGGGAGCATCAAGACTGATGCAGGTGGGCAAGATGGTTTTGCCTTGTCTGGTTAAATTTTCTACATTAGAGTACTATTGATTTTGCTAAGTATATAGGATACTGTATATACTCCATTCTGCTACCCTTACACAGGTTAATTCTTTTATCCATTTCAAACCCAGTCAATCAATAACAGTGATCAGGTAGGTTGTGAAATTGCCTGGAAAACACATCCACAAAGTAAACCCAATACAATGGCCTGTCTATGTGACTTAAAGCTTAGCACAGCATTGAAAATCACTAATGGAACACTATGCAGTTTGTTCATGCTATGAGCAGTCAAGAATCATGCATAATGTAATAGTGCATCTGCTAACAGCAGCTCACACAAGCTAATTTAATCTTGTTTTAAACTAGACACAAGGAATTAATCTTTAAAGCAGCTCCCGTGATTCTCTTTGGCCCTTAAAATATCAAGGGTCTTCCCACCTCCCCATTTGCAATACTGTAAAGGGACGTATCTCAGTTATCATCGTGTGTTTACACTTCATCTACATTAGCTGGAAAATGGATGCAACTCCATAATTTATCAGTCTTAGAAAGCACATTCCTGGCCCAACTGAGTTGCTGTGTTTTGTGTTTTCATATCTGAAATCAGTATTAAGTCTCAGGCCCTATTGTGGAAGTTACAACCTGTAAATAATTCATATTTGAAAAGAAAATTCTTTTCTTTTTAGTTTAATTTGGCTGTATTAACATTAGACTCTCTCACAGCGCTTTCAGGTATATAACTTACCTTTAAAATTATTACTGTCTTAATTACTTGGATTGCTAGAGTGCTGTAGTGTTTGATACTGTGCAAACTCTGAGAAAGACAGACTTTGCCCCAAATAACTAACCATCCAAGAAAGAAGCAGGCAGATTGAGAAGTACAACAACATCAAAAGAAGACAATATTGATGGCAGTAACACAAAATAAAATACCCATATGTAGCAAACATTGGCAAAATTTCAAGTTGGGAGCTTGACTGTGAATTTTTGGACCTACAGCCAGAGAGAAATTCAGTAGATCTTTGAAAGACAAGAATGAATTACCCTTGCAGATGTAAATGGCAAGCTTCTTGTAAGTGTATTGGATTGAGACAGAAGAAAAATGCTCATAGGAACAAGGAACAGGGTGACAGAGACTGATAACTCATCAAGGTTGGTGAGGCCTATGAAGTCTTGATGTTAAGTAGAGAATGATGGAGGATGGAAAAGGAAATAATGAACATGAAAAACATGTATTTTACTTTTAATGTGATAGAGGTAATGTAGGATAAATAAGGGAAGAAGGAAATAAACAGTTTAGGTAAATGCGTTTTGCAAAAACTTCTGATATCTGTGAGCTAAGCAAGGCTCTATATTTCAAGTGAAGTTTAGTTTGCAACTAGTCACAGAAAATGGTCGCAGAACCTGGAAAACAGTTTGTGCTGTTTATGTCCACCAAATGGACAGGGCACACTCTCTTTCAGAAATAGCTTTCCAAAATAATTGACTAGACCAAGACAAGGCCTAGGTTTCAAGACACACAAAAGTTCTAAGCCAAAGTCAAATACTGGGCTAAGGAACAGTGACAGTAAGTGACAGAATCATGATACTGGACATTACAATCAACAACAGAGACACTGGAGAGAAGTTTGGTTGTTGTAAACAGCTGTAAGCAAAAGTTCAAAGCTCTACTTCAACTGTTATACACTGAATATCCAGTAGATAATTTCATAATTATGAAATTATGAAATTTCAATGTTCAGAAAGTAGTTCAACAAATTTAGAGACAGAGTAAGACCGCCAGATGTGGATGAAGCTGGAGGAAATAGACTGAAATGGAGAAATAAAATAAGCATCATGCATTGTGAGAGAGAAGAAAGAAAATCTGGGGAGAAGGAAAAAAGAAAGCAAGCAGGGAAGGCAAAGAGGTGGTTTACATTTTTCTTAGTAAAATGTGGAACACTCCAGTGTTCATATACTGAAGTGGTGAGTAGTGATTAATAGAGAGGTGACCCAGGCTGTTGGCATAGGCTCTTAAGAAAATGCAGAACAATTAAATATACATTATGAGAACCATGTGCTTTAATTTCTGGTAAAATTTGATATTGATTTGTAGGTAAACATGCTAACAAGAAACAAGCATGACAGAGCTTGCTTGTATACTCAGATCAACAGTGAAGGAAAACACAGTACTTTTTTTTTGTGACGTAGAAGACTTATAGAAATAGCTGAATTAAGTCAATGCCAACTTTCCTCAATTTTCAGTTTCAATTTTAAATTCAGGACAACCTTCTAAACTCAATTGGAGCCTTCAGGTATCCTGAGAAATACAACTATTCCCCACACCTTTTGGAAAACTATAAATTGGGATCCTCTGAAACTTGTTTAAGACCACTTCTGCAGTCAGAACATTCACCCAAGACTGTTCATAAAATACCTCTTAAGCTTTACATATAAACAAACCTCATGAGACTCAAATCTCCCTCTCTGATTTCTAAAGATTTCTTAAGAGAAAAATAAGAAAAAAACACACACACAAAAAAAAAAAAAAAAAAAAAAAAAAAAACAGAGAGTCTAACAAGGATAATCTTTATCCAGATAAGAAACTAAGAATCAGAAAAAGAGATTTTAAAATTTATCCAGATTATTTCTTGTTAACGTGCATTAGCAGTATTTTACACGATTTCTAAATCATGTAAAATTATTTGGGCATGGCTCTAACCTTAAGGACTCACAATCCAAAGATGGTTAAGTAGTCGCAGAGTAGTTGAAAAGAATAACAATAATAAAATTATACAATTTATACATGTCAACTTGATTCACAATACGCACAGCAGATCTTTAAAAGGGACTTAAATGTCAGCAGGGTGTTATGAATGAAAGAACAGAACAAACATCCATTATTTTGCAGAGTATGTGAAAAACTGCATGGAAAATAGAAATCAGGTTTGATTTAAGGTTATGAACCCATAAATTCACATGTACTTCTTACGTGTTCAGCCTGTCTCATATAGTACTTATTATTATTTCTAAAGGAAAAAGAAACCCTAACATCCTGTATAATCATTAGAATTTACTGGTTCCTTGTGTTTGCAGACTACACTTTGATGACTCCATTTTCATTTATAATTAATTTTAAGCTCCTTTACTGTTTGTTTTAAATGCATCTTAGTAAATAATTTGAGCAATAAAACCTCCCACTGTACGTACATATGTACACATACATGGTATAATGCATACATCCAAAAAATGTTTATCATGCCTTTTCTCTCATATAATTCATGTAATTTTAGTACAAGATGTTCAATATAAACAGTTAAAAATTGTACTTAGTAGAATTTCCTTTAAAATTAGACTTAAAGCTGTGAACGAGGCCTGAGCTGCAAAGCTTCTTCATAGCCATAATAGGAAAGTTTAAGTAAACAATACAGTGTTTTTGTATACATTAAAAAAAATAATAAAAAAATCATTCCACACCAAGCCCAGTCAAAATGCATTATTAGGGTGTCCAGGAAATTATAGCTTGTGTCCATTAGTCCTTTCAGGGTTAATATTGATGCAGATATTATTTCTATCCACGGTACCATTTATTTGAAATATTATGACTGGGAGTAGCTGCAGCAGTGAATCAAATCAATTGATAGAGCAGTTAGCCCCGCAGTCAAGGCTGCCTTTACACCGTGCAGCGAGCATGAAATATTATGGAGATTGTTCTTTAAAGTGATCACTTTATCATCATTTGTCTGCAGCCCAGGCTATTCCTTCCTGCCTTGCTTCCCTGTTGGGTTAGAGCTGTCATAACTCAATCAGCCGTATAATGCTGTTCATAGCACCTCCGTAGCAGGTATTGAACCTGTCAAGGGCCACTGAGGGAATTATACTTATCCATTTTGACAGCTAGCAACACCACTCTGATATTTATGTCAGTTTATATATGTATGATATGTATTTCTTAAATGTAATTAGAAGCCTGTTTGTGTGTGATATATCTGAATTGCCCAGAGCTGCCCATGATTAAGACATTGATTTCTAACCTTGTGCATTACTGGAGAAGGGAATATGACAAGCTCCATCACTCAGGGGTTGCAGCTAACCTCTTCTGTCTATATACATCATATGAAATTGTCACTATTGTTTATCTGTCCAGCAAAGTTGACTACAAAGCAACTGTTATTTTAGTTTGCTAAATAAACTAAAAGACTGTAAAACAAACCATCATCCTGTCCCTCCAGAGCACTTGTGTTTTGCAGCTGTGTTACTCAAACTAAGGTCACAAAAGCAGACCACACTCTGAAAGCTGAGTGAAGATCTCCATCTTGTTTGCTATAGTGCTTGTTTTAATTGTGAAATGCTGTAATTTCTCATATGCATCTAGAACATACTATTTGGATTTCAGACTGACATTTTTGTAATATACTATGTGCTAAGCAAGAGCGAAAACATGGTATTTCAGCTAAAAGGGGATAAAAACAAATATGAATAATAAAAAAAATAGAAACAAAACACCCCAAGCCAAACAAATCCCCCCCTCTACCCCCCAAAAAAAACCCAACACCTAAAAATAAGAAAACTAGCCACCTCTTCATGCTTATTCCATTATGTTGCTATAGTTTCAGGATGATATTATTATATAAAATAGTTCTTGTATGAATGATCAGCTTTTCGTTTTTGGTGGTTTTTTTGTTTGTTTGTTTGTTTGTTTTTTGTTTGTTTCGTTTGTTTGTTTTTTCCAGTTTTAATATCCTTTTGGTCTAAGGAAATTATCTTCTCCAACCATTCTTTCTCTCATTGCAGAATTAATGCTGCATCAATTATTAATAAAATTCATTTATTTTTAAGTTCTCAAAAATTTAGGTTATGATTCCTGGATTCTAATGTATATACTTCTGCTTCTCTGGCTCACAGATCGTAATTTGTATTGATCTTTAATTCTGTAAATTCATACATTTACTCATGGATTTTCAAAAAACTCTGTACTTTTAACTGTGCAGTTAGGTTTTACATCCATTTCCTTCAAAAATGATCCCTTTCTGAAGATATTTGGGGTCAAAAGTTTCATATTTGGACAGATTTCAGAAAAGTATCTGCAGTAGATTATGCTTTGAAAATCCTTGCTATAGTTCTGGGTTTGAAAATATAGGATTCTAAGGGCATTTCAAAACCTTATTTTAGAGGATCAGCCCTTTCCATGTCTTTAGACTCAACAGCATAGGTGGACAGTTTAAGCTGTCACTCATCATCATTAGAAATCCCCATTTTAAGATGCCTTGATGCTTGCTGAAATCAGAGATGAGGGTAAATTCTATCATCGTATTCCTATATTTTTTAAACAACAGATGAATCCGACAAAAGCAATAAGTCTGCAAATACTGCTTGGAAATAGATACTAAATTTGAAAGACAGATGCTAAATTTGAATAACCAACCTTCTGGAAAAATTCCCCTTATAACATTAACAATATGTTAACTGCATTTCATTTTGAGATTCAGACCTTATATAAAATAGTATCACAGTGAAACACAGAAATGACATTAAAAAGAACCAAAGAATCCACCTGCATCTATAAACATATATTAGTGACAGTCATCTTGGAAAGAATCTAGAAAACATCTATTCCACACAGCTCTCCCATAGTCACTCTGACAGTTTTCTCCCATGAGCCGAAAGATAAAAACCCTACAGTTTTATTATAGAAAAAGCATAAGCATTCAAGCTCAGTATCACTCAGATGACATTATTCTAAACCTTCCCTTAATAAAATCCAAAGACCTCTGTAATTCAACAATCTATGGTAAGAGATGTGTTTTAATTCATATGCTTCCAAACTAATTCTTCCAGATTGTTTAATTTATAATGAAAATGGAAACATATAATTTTGTATTCTGGCTTACAGCATAATGTGCCTGTAGCAGATGACTTCTATGCAGATAGAGAATAACTAAAAAAAAAAAAAGGGGGGGGGGGGGGGGCAAAATAATAGTTTTCCTTACCTCTCTAAAATAAGATAGCTGTATAAAACGTATTTTTTACTTTATTAGTCACATTGTCTAAAGGTATGGTAGAACAAAGTAAAATAAGATAGGTGCACCAAAGAAAGCAAAATTAGCATTATCAAGCAGCAAATTAGATCTTGAAGCTAAAGGACTAAACATTAATTGGATTAATCTGAAAAGCTCACTCATAACTTTTGTTGAGCTACATCAGCCATCCTAGCTAAGGATCTTATTGTTGGAAAGTAGCCGGATCAGTTAAGGATGTAATCCCAGAAATCATGTCTGGCTGCATTACCTTGTGATACAAATATTTATGCAGCCTACAGTGTCAAATGATACTGACCTCAGTAACAATACAGACCAGTCCATACAATTATCAGCTGCTCCTAAAATATTTTGAGTGTATTAAAACCTAACCAGTTTCCTATATATTTCATTATGCCAGTTTCACTTTCCACGTATTTTTTTAGCTAAGTAGATAATCCAAGACGCAGTCAGGAGAAAGAAACCCACAAAACTCAGTGATAGTAAGTTGCCGATGATCTTTCTTTTATTCTCATAAGGAAATGACACAAAGAGAGGACTTTTAAATTACTTTTGTTTTAAAAAGACTTTTCTAAAAAGGGCTCCAGCATTCAAACTAGTTAGCCTGGTCCTACCATATAACGACAAAGAAGTGCTGAACTTGAGAGTTATGGTTTACTCTTTGGGTGCTGAAAAAGCAAATATAACACAAAACTATATTTTTAATCTGTCTAAATGACGTCTCATAATTTCTGATGACTTTCACTTGACCAGATCTGCAATTAACACTTCTGTGGAAATAACAAATTGTCTCAGCTGGAAATGGCCTGAACACTAGTGTTAACTAAAAGCACCACCCCTTCTTTAATAACAGTGATCAAGACTCTCATTTTGCATCTCCACAAAGACAGCTCACTTCCAGCAGCACAGTGCCCCTTTAACACCATTGGTTAAGAGCTGATGCAGAGCACAGAGTACCCAGCAATGAATCACCCATGATAATTCCATGCTTTGCATGGAAGATCAGATAATTTCATAGTGTTATGTTATTAAACTGCCACAATTTGGTGTGTTGCATATAATATTTATGTCATTTTAAAGCTTTAAAGCATTGTACAAAGATAAGAAATGAAAATATGGTAGAAATTACTATTTCCATTCATATGAGTAGAAGCAACTGAGTCAATGGTACAGACAAGATAAAAATTCTGACTCCCTGCCCTGAATTTGGCCTAATAGTCTTAATAAAGTGTTTTCTTGATCAACACCTCTATTCTACTTTCAAACAAACTGAACTTGATTATGGTGTCTCATTTACCCTACCTGCATGCTGCAAATATCCCAAGAGAAGATTTCAAAAGGGACTGGCCTACACAGCATACAGAGATTGCAGACCTCCTTTGCAGGTGGTGGAAAGAGGGTGGGCCCATAACCAGCGGGGAATGGGAAGTGTATCGGCAAACCATCAGCAGGGTTACTCTGGCACTACACACCTAGCAGTTGCAAGGTTGCAAGAAATAAAGCTGGCAAAATTAGAAATTCTGCATTTGATTAAGCCTGTACAAATTAATTTTCCACATCTGGCAGCTTTTATTGGATACAATACTCTGTCAATAAAACATGGATATCACAGACATTCTAGTAACATAATATCTTAGGTATCCACTAATTAATATGTAAATATAAAGAAACACCTATGGAAATATACTTAAGCTGTTATCAATACGACTTCTGCAATATTAATGATTATTTTAAGGCCATTTACAGCAGCGTACTAGTACTCTCCTTCCCTTTTAGCTTATCCTATTCACACATTCCACAGCTCTCCATGAATAGGTGTCTTACACTCTGGAGATTTATTTATTTATTTAGTCATCGATGATACCTTATTTAGAAAATAAATTAGTGCAAATCTTATAGTCAGATATTGATAACTTACAGGGTTGTTTTAAGACTTGCCATTTCAACTCAGCCCACACTGAAAAAGGAAAAGGAACCACATGTGCAATTTTGGTCCATGTTCAGATTTTAAACTCCCCAAACTTGGAATTCTTTGGCTCATGGTTTTCTCAGCAATGCATAAAGCACTGAATAGTGACTCAGGTATTTCTGATTCTTTAACAGACCTACTGGATTGACTTGAAGGTTCTATATCTGGATAGTATGTCTATGATACAAATAATCCTTGTAAAACACTCACAGATATTCCTGTGAAAAGAACAAAAGCAAAAATACTATCAATATGTCATATAATAAACTATCTTTTATTGCATCCAGTTTCTTTACTGAATTGAGTGGCTTATCCAACTTGTCTCTGATAACCTGGAGTAGGCATGTAGGGAGAGATGAGAAGAGAGGAGGGAAGAGAAGAGAAGAGAAAAAAATACAGACTGGCACTTCTAGGCAACCAAAGTCATTGCTGGCTATAAAAGCTTTGGGCATTGCTTACTAGACCTGCTTTCAGTAAACAGTCACAGCAGTGTATCTCCACTGGCACTGTACATTAGAATCAAAATTTAGAAATAAATTCAGCTGCTGCTCTTGAGAGCTGTCAAAATGAGAGCTACTGACATACTGATCTTTAGCATGAACATGGACCTGCAGTACCTAACCTAAATGACACTAGAAACAAATGCAGTTATATCTGCTGAATTGCTGCAGCTTATCTCTGTCACCTTTTCTTTCCATGTTCTAGGGGATGGAAAGTGTGCATAAGTTATGTAAAATCATTCTGACATGTCTGAGTTCATTCTCGTCATGCCATTTGTTTTACACAGCACAAACAAAAATCAGCCAAAGAGGAAAAAAAGGGATACATAACTCATCATGATCATTTTCAAAATGTGTTCTCACAATCTTCCTGCTCCACCTTGTATTGACTCTTACATACCTCTCAAATTTAAAAAGTATTACCTTTCACAAACTCCGATCCTGTGGTGACACAGCATTTAGAAGCATACAGAGTGGCTGCCCAAGGCTGGTAACATACCCAGGGACCCTCTCTCATGACAATGTGATGTCTGGCTTCCATAGCTCATCCAGAACCTTAAACCTACAGAAACAACTGCAGAAACTAGGTAAAGCACCACAGCTATTATTATTATTACCAAAAGCATCAGACTCTTCAATGCCAACCTACCGTTACAAAGAGGGTTGCTATGGGAGAGAGAGAGAGCAAGAGAACAAATTCAGGGGGTTTTGCTGGGGCTCTTGGGATTCACTCATATTGGTCTGTGTGCTGGTCTGCTGATCTCTGAGCTACTCTGCCTCCCACTGCGTCTGATATCAGGAGTGCCAGAGCAGCTGAGAGATCAATGGAGCAGCTGAGGGAGCCAGCTGGCAGGGGAAAGGAGCAATGGATTGTGAGGGATAAAGAAATAAAGAGGAAAAGAAAAAAGATTTGTTGAATTAAACAGTAATGAGGAAGGGATGGAGGAACCTGCTAGCCCTTTTAGAGGGGCCACATTAAGTCTGCCACAAAACCTGGGAACCTCTGAAGCTTTCTAATCAGTGTAATGATGCAGATTCCCCTTCCACTGCATGAGCTGGTATATTTTTTATTTTTTTATTTTTTTCTCTCTTTATAAAAGGATGACTTTTCTAACAATATCATTCACAATGCATACATTTGTAGAGCCAGGCAGCACTGATCTGCTGAGGTGATCATGGCCACACAACACATCACTCGATTACAGAGCAGTCTGACATGATTCCCATTTGGGGGAAGAGAAGCTCAGATGTCATAAGGGAAGGCAAAGTTTGCAGAGAGAAGAACATGTCTTACTAGACCAACTGCTATATTTGGGAGAAATTGATAAGCATTCAGGCCTGTAAGAATATCTTCACACCTGAAGCAGAAGCAGCAAACTTGTAGCTAAATACAGATCAGAAACAATTGCTGTGATTTAACTTAATTACGTTAATCTATTAGGCAATTTGAGAGAAATGGCTTGTTAGAATCTGCAGAGAAGAGGGGCTTAATAACAAGAAAGAGACTAATAAGGGAATTAGGCCCTGTTGGACAGAGAGAGAAGAGAGGTACAGTCACAGTTGCAGCAGACTGGGGAATAAAGAAATGATGGATTATGCAGAAAATGTTGATATGTCAGAACATACAGATACACATCTCATATTCTGAATTCCATATACTGACTGTGCTCCCTTTATGCCTGTTGGGTAGCTGATAGAGATGAAGATTCATATGCCCATATTTACCGCTAGCTCAAAGACAGACAACTTTCAATATGTACATCCCTTCTGGGAAGGGAACATAGCAATCCACTCATGAAAAAAATTAAATGGCCTTGCCCTCTGTTACATCTATAGATTCAATAGCCCCAAAGTACAGCTTTGATACCCAATGGCCCTATAAAACAATGTGGTTCTGCAGCTATATCAATGCGTTCATATGTTGACTTGGGTATATAATCCATATCTATTAGTCAGGTGAATCATCCTTGCTGCCAAAAGGGTATCATAGAAATCTCTTGAGATTTCCCTGATGTTAGCACTCCTAGCAGAAATAATAAGAGGAATAAAGGCTTCTTGTGTTGGCACATGCATCAGTAGTTGTGTTCCCTTTACATTAGTTGAAGGAAAGAAAATTGACTGCCCTATTATAGGTATCTGCTGAGGAACAAAATCAGAGCAGTACACACAGAAGCCATTACAGAAATTTTAAAGAACCACCAAAATTTCAATGACTCCATCAGTATCTTTGTTGGAAATCTGATGACTGACAGCTTATATCACTGCAGGCAAGAAAAATAAGAGCTTAAAAGAGAAATACCTTTTTAAAAATAAACTGGGGCGGAAGCACTGAGACAGAGGAGAGAAGGTAGAGTTTATTACCACTACAATATTTGTTGAAAAAGCAAAGTGCAGGTGGGAGGAATAGTGCTCATTACTTGAAAATACAGTTGGGCTAAAAAAAAAAAAAGAAGCACAAATTTTATTTCTGTGATTTACAATGCAATACTTTGTTTAAGAAAGCCTAACACACATGGGGACAGCTGTGATAAAATTACTAGACAGCACTGTCACCAGGAGTTTTGTCCAACCAATCAGTCAATATCTTTCCAAACAATCAAAAGTAAACATGGTTTCAAAATACATGCATTAGTAGTATGGGTTTCTGTGAAGTATAATACCTAAGGAATATAAAGGAACAACAGACAGATGCAAAATTTAAATGGAGCAGTTGTAGATTTGGTATGAGATGTGAGATGACAAGCATTCCTACCAATGTGTATAACGTTGAAAATGCATGGCAGGCTGCTTCAGGCTGACCACTGATGAATAGCGTATTTGGTAAATATCCTCTGTATAAACTCGCATAACCCAAAAACAAACACAAAACCATAAATGCATACAACACAAGCAATGGAAACACCTACATTCATTTGCAGGTTCACTGAGTACTAAAGGCAAAGAAAACATCTGGAGTCCTTTAGAGCTTACCTAATTTGAAACAAATATACTCTTTTCTTCCTTATAAAATATAAGCAATGCTTGTCAAAATCACTACAAAAATATCTACTTTTAATGTCACCAGGTTGTTCACAAATACAGTTAAACCAACTCTTTTTGCTTGAGTTATACTAATATCCATCTCCATCTCTCTTGCAGCTCAAGATGTGTTTGACACAGTGGCAGAATATAATACCAATTGTCTCAAGATAGATGTCAGTAGAAATGCACATGGAGAACATGAAAGCATGTACCTCATGTGAACAGAAAAATGAAGATGAGTTGTTGGCCCCTGGCCAGAGCATTACAACTTTTTATAACAGAACCAAAAAGGTGTTTCACAGACCCTTGTCCTAGACAGCACTTGGCCTGGATTTTCAATGCTTCATTCTAGAGGCTCATTGCTGATCTGCTGGGCTGCAGTTGGAACTGTTTCACTGACCTACTTCACTCCTCCGCTTCAAACATATTCCTGACTACGTTGTTGGTGGGATACTACATAGGATGTAAAACAAAAGCAGATCTTGCCCTGTGTCCAGGCAGGGAAGTACAGTATCTGCTGAATGGACAAAGGCACGGCAAGTTTAAAGTGGCTACAAAAAGCCTAATTGAACTGGCCACTAAGCTTATTGTCTGGGAAATTCAGGAAGCAATGGTCCCAGGTTAAGGCCAGAATAGGATGGCTGGAGGACAGTGCTCCTCCTTCACAGTATTCCAAACATCAGAAATTTAAGCACCATTGCCATATTATTGTTACACTAAATATATTTATATATTTATATATTTAAATCCATATAAAATATATTCCAAGGACTAAAGTTATCTATCCCATGTGTTTTGATCTTTACATGAGAATTATAGATGCACACAAACCGCATTGCTCTTCTGACACCTTTTGGAGGCCTCTATGGCACAGAACCCAGGAAGCATGACTTCAAGGGTTCATAAGCTAATTGAAAGGGTATTCCTACAATTGACATCTGGATTCTTATCTGTTTCTTTATCATTCAGCTAATTTATCTAAGGCTACAATGAAACAATTGCTTTGTTGAAGAAAATACCATATGAATATCATCCAGTGTTCCCCGCCAGATAAGACAGGCACTGAGAGATGGATATTTTCTTCTGTCTGCCACCAGAATACCTTTAAACAGACATCTGTGCCTCAGCTTCCCTATCTGCAAAGGGTGAAGGAGTATTTGTTTCCCAAATTTTCCATCTGGGACCAGGAAATATGTAGCAGATTTAGTTCAGTTTCGTTTTATATTTTGGGTTCATTTGATCTCAAAGCTCAAAAATATGCAAAGCCACATGACATTTAATTTGGAATATGGTGCATAAAAGAAAGACTGCACAATACTCAATAGCAAAGTGATGCCAAGCAATTGTATGTAATAAAGAAAATAATAATGGTACGCTATAGCTTTGTTCACTCTGGAAACAACAAAGAACGGCCATCAGCTTGCAAAATGGTGCTACAAGAAAAGTTGGTCTAATTTGCTAGGCCAGAGGAAGTGGGTGGTTTTGAACCCTCTGCCTCCCTTGGTACCTAAGGAAAGAGATTAGAATGGGAAAAAACTGCAGAAGAGTGGCTGAAATATATGAGACCTCAGAACAGCACAAACTTCATTAATGAAAAAATCTGTATCTTCACAATTCTCTTCTGGGAGAATTAATCAGATGTTGCAGTTTCAGATTTATAGATTGCTGTAGAAATGGGTAATCTGAGGGGAAAGACTCATAAAAACTTAACAGCAACACAGAGATAATCTGTGGGCTCACAGTGGCCATGTCAGGGCTAATTGAAATGTTTAAGAGCAGCACAGCTTCCAGGCTCCCTGTGATACATGCTGAAGACACGAATATAGACCATCTCTTTGTCTTGACTGGACATATTTTATCACTCTGTATCATGAGACTGTCACCCCAGACTTCTAATTGCTCAAACCTTTAGACACAGGGCACCTAATAATTGCAGTACCATGGCTAGCCTAATAATAAAGATAATTTACAGTTCAAAAGCAAAGGGTAATTTGTAATATGAATGGCTTTTTGTGTCCCTAAGCTCATTTCAGGACTTGAGGATCCATGCAGCAATAGCTACAGCCTTTTGCCTGAGCGTGTGAGTTACTGGGCTGGTTTATTTAGCCATTTTGTTCCAGAGAAACACAGAAGCCAGTGGATTTAAGGGAAGTCAATAGGGTGTTCAACAAGCAGGTTCAAAATTTTATCTTTATGAATATCTCTCATTCAAGAATACCTCCTGTACAAAGTTAAAATATTTTGTTTGTACAACTGTGTATATTCAATTATTAAGGATACCTGTAAGTGCTACTGAAGTGTACAAGATCAAAAGAAACCTAAAAACGTGTTCATAATTAGAGCAGCACCTAAGTCACAGTTTCATTATGTTTATGCAGAAAAACAGGGGTTAGTGAAAGCAAACCCACTAACTTCTGGGAGGGAGAAGATCAAGAATTCTTGTCTTTATCAACACCAGGAGGAGATCAAAATGCCTAAGGAAGTATTTTGCTTGGTAGCTGCATGCTCCAAACAACTTCTCCCACATGCAGGTCCTTTCTAAGCAGTCTCCCTATGCTGCTCTGCTCCCTCCAATATGCTCCAGGGCAGACCCACCGAGACCCTTGAGTCTGCGTCCCGATCAGAGTTTTCTCTTCCACAGCACCAGGCTCCTATTATATAACCACATTTTTCCCTTGCTTTTTTTTATGGTTCTCTCAGTTTAGACTCAGAGCCTATGCCACAGCCTTAGACCACTCCTGCCTTTTGCCTTGCCACCCACATTGCGAGCATTATGAGAACAAAGCCTCTGTTACTGTAAAGCTTTAAGCCATGACAGTTTTAAAGAAAGTCACAATGCACTCTGCATACAAGAAGGATCTCTTTACTCCTCAGTGAGAGCTTGTTTTTGGAAGAGACAAAGAGCAATTAAGATGCACGTGTTTTCCTCATGGAGGCACATCTCTGATAACCAAAATCACGGAAAGTCTGCCTCAGCAAACATTTGAGGCTCTTGTAACTTTTTTGCCTTTTGCCCAGCATGTCTGATTGCTCTGAACGTATTGAATACACCCATTCATCTCACAATGGTAAATAGGTCTTAAAAATCTTGTTGACAATCTTACCACCAAACTCAAGTGCAATTAAAATTATGGGAGGAAAAGAAAGAAAGAAAAGAAAAAAAAAAAAAAAAAGAAAAAAGAAAAAACAGAGCATAAGGAAAAATAAAATGCTAACAGGGTCTTTCCAAATGCGGTCATACTGACAAGACAGCACTGGAATCTGTGTTTGTTTTAAGCCTACATTGTTTAAAAGCAGCAGGGGACCGAAATGATGATGGCATCATACTGGCTGAAGGGTGGAACCTGAAGTGAACTCTCAAGCCAAATTCTAATCTCAGATTTCAGTTTCTGTATTCTTCATTAAGAGAAGCCCGTGGACATCGATGGGACTCCAGCATGAGGACAGCTATGCAAGCACAGCATTAGAATCAAAATCTGCTATATGGGAACCACACATGGAAATGCTATCCACAATTTCTCTCACCAGACGTCAAACATCTTGAGAGATCAAGTAAAGGAAAGCAACATTCATAAAATCAAAACCACAAATAATTAAATATTTAGTTTTCTAATCAAGTCAAGTTGTGTGTAAGCCCTTAAACAGTATTTACAAGCATTTGATTTTTCTCCATTGACTATATGAGTACTCATAGGCTCACAGATCAGAACCTCATTTGATTTGTTTTAAAACAAGCTCACTTGCCATGTCAGGTGTTTGGCTTCTTTTTTTTTTTCTTTTTTCTGTCTCTCTCCCCCCCCCCCCCCCCCCCCCATACACACCCTCTTTTTTTTTTTTTTTTTTTCTTATTTCTTGCTGTTCCTTTAGAATCTTGTAAACCAGGTCAATTTATTGAAATGTCAACTTTTATAAATATTCCTATCCAGCCAAGCCTCTAACTTAACACATGCTGTAATTACAGCACAGCCATTTATGGAAAGTAGCTGAAAGTGGGGTAGCCCTTCTTATTCACATTGAGAAATATC
The DNA here is from genome assembly GCF_964211825.1 of Aythya ferina. Taxonomy (NCBI): domain Eukaryota; kingdom Metazoa; phylum Chordata; class Aves; order Anseriformes; family Anatidae; genus Aythya; species Aythya ferina. Next base: position 17,146,425 of record NC_140308.1, on the reverse strand, counting down.
CTACTCCTTGAGTCACCATTTTTATTTCAGTTAATTTACTTTTGGAATTCACTCTGGAAAATGTATTAGCAGTTGCAAGATCTCTCCCAAATCTTACTGCTTTTTCAATCAAGTTTCAATCTTTCAAAAGGGCATTAAATATCTCTGTGATTTAACATTTTCTGTGGTGTTATTGAAACTTTTGCTTTGCCAAAATGAGGGTGGTCACCTATAAGGTCAGAGTTATATGGAAATAGAAGTAAATAAATACACCCTTTTTTTTTTTACACAGTATATTAAAAAAAAAAAAAAAGAAACCCCCCTAGAAGAAGGCCTCACCAACACCTTCCTATGATTAGAGAGAACTTTAAATTGATCTCATCCTCATTATTTGATATTTTGCCAAAATGAAAAAGAATAATCAATATCCTTTTATTTGGCAGGAGCTGCAGGCTCTTGGAAAAATGACATCTTAAAATAAAACAGCAAGCAAAACATCAACAGAGAAATGTGATCCCAGACAGCAGTCAGAAACAAGAAGCAGAAGTAGACACGAGGAAAAAAGAAAACAAAAAACAAAAGAAAAAAAAAGTGTATATATTAGCAAGTTTAAGCAACATTTGAGTCCTTTCTACTGTACCAGCATAGCTATTTGATATGTGCAGTTTCAGTGTGGAACAATTTGCCCAGTGTAGGAAAGTACTGAACTCTGTGCCTATCCTGGAACACGAGATTTGTTTTAAAGATACCCTGGCTTAGTCCAGATAAAAATCAACTAGCATTTCATTTGAGTGAGTCTGCAATAGAATACTTTGCCCTGTTTGACTCTCTCATACCAGTACCATAGATCATTTACTATCTCCCTTTCTTACCCTTCTCATCTCTGTAAATATTTGTGTTTGGAAAGGCACATTCAAAGTGATTTTCTTACACAGCAATGCACAAAATTCCCAGTTGTCTATTGGCAATGACATGGTTTTGGGAATACAGTAAACTTCCTTTTATTCATGTCATCATTATTGACACTTTGAAACTGAAAAAGAAGGAAAAGCAGCTACTGATATGAAATATCCATGGCATAGCTCTAGGCAAACAGATGTTTTTTATTTAAAATTAGGGGCTTGCCTGAGACATGAGTGGATTTGAAGTCAAACCAAGCTACTAAACCAAATCTTTTTTCTTCTTGCCAGCAGACTCCCACAAATAACTATATATAGAAGCTAGTAATTGGCCTGTATTTTGGCTTGTAATGGAAATCCAGGTAACACAAGTACTCTGTACTCTCCAATGATTAAGATTTATTCACTCTTGCCAAATATGTCTTGCCAAATATGAATATAATTTGAATCAAACAGGTTGAAATGAAACTTCTTATTCTAAAGTATTTGTGGCGGTCTCCAAAAAAAGACAGGGGAGAGAGCAGTATGTCCAGAACCCATGTTATTCATTATGTACAATAAAAATATGAATATTTCAAATACAGCAGCTGCAATTACTGACCTAAAGAGTAGCAATATTTTGTACTTTACAAATCCTTTTTTTTTTTTTTTTTTTTTTTTTTCCCCAAAAAATAATATCTTGTGTTTTTTTCCCATTTGGGAGTGAATATGCTGAACATTGCAATTCATGGTTGCAGAAGTGAAAGGATTCTGTCTCTTAAAAGCACGAAGTATAACAAAGACAAAGCACATGAATGTTCTACACCACATTGGGAAACACGTGACATATGGATAGACAGACAGACAGTTGGATACAGATAACTATGCATCCTTGGTGGAATTTGAAACAGGCTTACTCATTGGCCTTTGCACATGCTGATCTGAGGGAGCAGACCAAATGCTTTTCAAAATTTTGACTCCACAGGGGTCAAGAATGATTTTGTTAACAGACCAGTAGGGTTTAAGCATAAAATCTAGGGAATGTCAATCAGAGAAATGTTTTGCAATCTTGCTATAATTATTAGGATGCCTTGCCTTGCAGAAGTTTTATCTGATTACTGATTCACATCACAAATGAGTATAGAATATATTTCCTTTCAAAACCAGAGTTCTTTTGAAATGCCTGGTCCTACAAACATGTACAGGAGAGCACACTGCTCCAAGCAGAGGTGTTCATTGCCAAAACCTATGTATCTTTTTCTAAAGAGAGCCCTGATCTTTATTTCCAAAGTGTCATAAGGCATAGCTTGATAAAAAGGACACTGAATAGAAAAATATCTTGGATGAAATGGAAAACCAGCAGATATAGAGCCTTTATTCTTGATCAACTTTTCACAATCAAATATTACTTAAAAGGAATATAGCATAGAATCATACTAAGTGTGCAGAATTGGGTGTAAATCCAGAAAGGAATTTTTGAGGCACTTATTGCTGCTTTTGCTGAATACTGAACTATCAAGAAAGTTGTAAAAATATTAATGCAGATCAACTGACAGGCAGAGTGCAGAAAAGATTCAAAAGCATTTGATGAATAACTACAATTTTATCACAGTGACTATATTTTATTCTACACATATTACAATCATATGGTGAAGCCCATGAAGTGCTTTGGGTTTTATTTAAACATGGGAAAACTACAACAAAACAGGCATGTAGCATCCTTATCATATTACCTTTTTGGATTGGTTTATATTTATCAGGGTTTTTTTTTTTTTTGGCCTGACTCCTCATTTTTAGGGAGTTGGTTGGCTAACTTCTGAGAGAGGAGAGATTCTTTGAGCACAAGGAACAGCTGGAAAGACAGATGTCATCTATGTTACCATTTTTTGTGCTAAAGGAAAATAAAACAAGATGGTAATTTCCACTGAATAGAAATTTTTAAGTCAATTCCAGCTGTGACCATGTGATCAGCATCTACCGTGTTTGGCACTTCAGCCAAGCACATCTGGCAAAAATATTTCAGAGGTGTGGGGAGAAAGGGGACATTTTGTGTGGAGATTATGTTTTATTTTAGCATGCAAAATAGTTTGTTTTCTGTAGGAATTTTTAAAAGCTTTGTGGGCAGATGATAGATGGGAAGAATGCTGAAAATAAGTATGAGCACAGGGTAGGCACAAATAGGATCAAAATGACAGAGTGTCCTGGTTTCATGGAGCAATCACAGAGGTTGAATTATAAGGGACTGATTTAAATTTTTTTTTCTGAGTTTTAACAGATTGTAACTGTTAAAATAAAATATATAGAGACAGATTTCCTTGAAAATTTTTATGTTACACTGAGATAAAGAAACAGGAAGCAGACAGCAGAAAATAAGTTAATAGTTAGAAAGAAATGCTATCAAAATATGTCTCCTAAATAGTAAATACTACTGGTAAATTAAAATTAGCTAAAAATAATTAAGTATACTTGTAACACATCAATGAAAGACACAGAATTTACAGAATAAGGTCAGTTCTTTGCACATTACTATCTAAGGCAACCTACATCATACACAATTCAATATGCAGCCCTTCTTACAACCACACTGAACAAATCAACTCCCGCAACTTGCATCCACAACTGTGCTAACCCGATCGCACACGTATGCATTTCCTGCACACCTATCTGCTACAATTGGCTAGGTGACCGGTCCTCTTGTCCAGTACCTAGCAGTTTTGAAGACATAATTTTCCCTAGGTAAGCTCCCCTGATCTCTGCTATGCTTGCAGGACTGACAACTGCACATGGATGCAAGTGCTTAACATCAGGCATTTGAATCCAGCCTTGGATTCTTGGTCATTGAGAACAATTGTTTCAAAGTCTCCCAAATTTTCTTCTTCTAGGGAATAAATATTTCCAAAAGTTTTGTTAGTGAGTGAGAATTTAAAGAAATACATTCTAGTAATTCTACAAGATAGGGGTGTATGAAGTTAAAAAATACATGAATCCAGAATAACTGCTCTGTGTTGCTGCTCAGCTACTAATTGAAGAACTGAGGTGCTTGGTTCTCAAATGTATTGGGTTTGTGCAATTCCCTCTTCACAAGTTGCTTTTATTATTATTTTTTTTTCTTCCCCACTATCTGATATATAAACCTTTAATAAGACAACTTTTAAAGAGGTAAATCTATGACTTAAATCAGGTTACTGGCACATTGCTTTACAAATGATCACTGCAAAAGAAAACATCTGGAATGGAGGAGTCAGTTGTTCACTACATTAGAACAAGCAGTTTCAGGCTACTTTGCCACAGTTAATTTTTACATTTGCCTATTATTGCAGAAAAGCATACGATTCTCCAGCTGCTGATAGGCTGGTAAAGCCAACAAAACCTAACTACATTTTAAGCACTGCAATTTAGTGCAATTATTTGGAAATAAACAATCTGCTCTGTCAATTAAACATTATTTAGGTTACATTTTTGATACATCACACAACCAGGCTTCAGGGCTTCCTTTGTGAAAACTGACATTCAGTTGCTACCGTCTGTGTAACAAACAGCAAACAAATGGATCACACAAAGCTAGCCTTAAAAGGATTATAATCTCTCTCCTATCCAGAAGGTACATAGGAATTATTGTTCGCCTGTATAACAGCATTCAGTGACAGCAGACAGTTATTGTTCCTTTCATTCTTTACAGGACCAGGGAGAATCACAGAAGCAGCATTTAATACATTAGTAGAAGTTCTGTAAGGGAACTTCCCTTGAATTCTGTATGACTCAAACATGCTTTATATTTGAATGTGTTTTATATCAAAATATATACATATATTATTATATTATATAATATATAAATATATTATTATATTATAAAATATTATTATATTATAAAATATTATTATATTATAAAATATATTTGTTTCATATCAAACAACATGATGTTGTCAAATGTTATTTTGAATATTATAACATCATTGCTGTTTACAGTCACATCAGGTTGTTTTGCCTCCAACTGTGTAAGTTATTAAATTTTCCATAGTTATGTGCTGGTCAAAAAGAAATGTCAAACTAATCTGTTTTCTTTATCTCTTTTTATCATTAATTCATGTTTTTATGTTAACAAACATAAATTGTTTAAAAAATTGTCATTGTTTCAGAACTCGTTTTCAAATTAAAATGTGACATTCTTTATTTGAGACTGTGTAGAACTTACAGAAAATTTTAGCAGAACTTTTTCTGATTTTTCTTTCTGGTTCCACCTTCTAGAGCTTTGCATAGTGTCTCAATATTGAAGTGAAGTTGAATTTTCAAACACTGTTAGTCAAAAGCATTTTTTAGATGAATAAAGCTTTCCTTTGAACTACTTTACCTACCTCTATCCATGCCATGTAATACAATATCCAGAGTTTCTGTGCTCAGATTTTCCACTGTTAGACCATATTTCAGAGATCAATTCCAATTTCACAAATTACTACTCTTACTCATCCAAGGCATTGTTTAGGACATAGCCTATATAAGCCATTTTGTCAGTCTAGACAATTTGTTTCTCTCAATGGGAACTGCATCTGCTATTTTAATTCATGTCTTACAGGGCTTGTGACTGTGTTATATGCAAGGCTAGGAAATAGTTCATAGAAGTACCACCTCTTCCAACCAAAGGGTACAGTGAGGCCAGAAAAGTGCTGTAGTAAACAGAATAACCAAGAAGCCAATCATCTACTTTTTATGAAACTTACAAGTCATGACAGTATCAATTACCTCAAAATCCTGTCAAATAGAATTATAGTCAGCAGTCTTGTTTAGGGCGTGACATTAATTTAGTGTATACTGGAGTACAGGTGGCAAATTATACTTCCTGAATGCAAACAGTACCCGTGTTCTAAGATACTAGCACCTTTCAGAAATGATGTGGTTTTATCAAAGAGAACTGAGGCAAGCAGAACTAAAGGAGTTCAGATTGAACCTGACCTGAGGAGCAAATAAGCAAGGTTTGGAGTTTCAAAAAAAACTAGCTTTCAAATATAGACATAACCATCAATCCACAAACAACACTATTAGTATTTATGTAAAACAGAAGTTACATCTGCACATACATTTAGAAAGTTGCCAGTAAGGTTTATACCTTGTTAGAACCTACAATTCTAGTGCAGATCAGCACACAGTGACATCTGAGGTGTAACAAACCAGCCTGTGATCCAGCAAGTCCCTTCCAGATATACAAGAACACTCTAGGTTTGTGTCCATGACTAGCACTCCTTCCTGTGACCACATTACCACCTTGCAATTCTTTGCAGAAGCACTTTTGTACAGATGTTCCCATGGCTGGAATGCTTGGTTTTCTAACTGTGCACCAAATTTTTCTTTCTTGTTTTTTATTCATTCCAGATTACACTAAGACACAGGGCTGAAATGTAATCAGCAGATTCTGTTCTTAAGATTTTAGTAGAAAGACTTTGGAAAACATCACATCTTAAGACAGTATGTGAGAAAGGAGTAAAGCATTTGGCTCCCTCTCTGAAGTACAAGTTTTGGGATGGAAAGTTAAGAAGCTCTCCATGTGTCTGTATAATTTTTATGCAATAGAGTCAATATATCGCAGAGACAGCATTTAACTATCTCTCTCAAATGCTCAGCCTGGCTCTACATTCTGTGGTATAATCCTGTTTGCTAAAGACTAGGCCCACTTAGAGAGGGGTGGTCAGCTAAAAAATGAACAGATGTTCTGTTTTCAGCAATCGTACCACAGTCATGCTAAAGGGGAATGCTCTGCAGTGCATCCCACTTGCTGGAGAAAAGGCAGCCTTCTATACAAAAAACCTCTTTGCAAGTACCTGCAGATACTTGAAGAATGGCATTTGTTAATAGTTAGGTCTTGAATGAGTCCTAATCTCTGATGAAGCAAACGCCTTTAACATTGCCATCAAACTCCATATATTATTTAGTATGTCAAAATACTCAAGTCCTGTTGCCAAAGCATCAACCTGGTTTTTCCTCAGATAATAGCACTCTGAGATTAAACTAATTAATAGGTTTTCCACCTATGAGAATTAACATAAGTTAACATAAAGAGAATGTTTTTAAAGTGATTTCTTTGCTTCTTCCTCTGTTATTTATCATGAATTGCCACCAATGAAGGTAGTACATACATCCAAGGGAATGTAATGCCAGAACTTACACTCTCAATAAGTAGAACTTCAATACTGGCAACAATGGCAGCCATCTGTGATAGCTCAGCATTGCTAGTGATGTAACTACAGCACTTCTATATTCAGCACAAGCTCACTTCACATGAATAGTGTCAATTAAAAACCAATTTCCACTCTGCATCTGATATGCCTTATATGTAGTATGGAGGAGAGTGGTGCAACTTATATTTTTACCTTCTTCAGCTTCTTGTCCTGACCAAAACATTAGCCAGATGCCAAGCATGGGGAGAGGCAGAGGGGACCCGAGGCCTTGATTCCTTCAGCAGCAGCTGGCTAATCTGGACTAGGGGACTCTGAATGGTAGTAGTCTGCTTTAAACATAGAATCCTAGAATCTTTAACATTGGAAAAGACCTCCAAGGTCATATAGTCCAACTGTCTCCCTACCACCAATATTACCCACTAAACCATGTCCCTAAGTACCACATCCAACCTTTCCATAAACACCCCCAGGGACAGTGACTCCACCACCTCCCTGGGCAACCCATTTCAATACCTGACCACTCTTTCTGAGAATAAATTTTTCCTAATTTTCAATCTGAATTTCCAACATGCAGTCACACAGAAAGACCTCTGTGGAATCGCAATTCCACCAACTACCAGTCAAATACCAAATACCAGTCTGCGTGCTTACAGTAAAGGATGCAACAAAATGGAACTCATGTCACTAGCAGGAAACTGCATAAACATCACAAACAGGATATTTATGAAAAGACTGCACAGATACAGCCATGGAATGTACTAGATACTTATCAAGTCAGTGGCAAAAAAATCAAAATTATAATGCATTTCTCAATTACTTTTACCCCTTTTCCCTCTGTCATTGAGTAGCATATAGCTGTTAGGATATTACTTTACAGTCAAGGAATTTAAACTCAGGAAACTCTCACAAAGTCAGCTCATTTCAATATCTCCAGCAATGCTGATGCAACAAGATCATTGCTAACATGTGTGGGAAAGGGTCACAATCACCATGTCAGCTAATGCCTCCAGAACCAATTGTAAAAGTAACACTTACAATCCCTGCATCCATGCGTATCTGTGCAAAGAGCTACAGTATAGTCCTCCTTATAAAAGTTTGCAATTAAAAAAAAAAAAAAAAAAAAACCTTTCTAGAGTGCAATATGCCAACTTCTATACTGGTTAATTGTTATTACTTTTAAGGGACTTGATCAGAACATGATAGATCAAGACACAAGGAAATTACATAAATAAAAAATACATTCCTGACCAGATGAGTGTAAGATTAGAGCTAGCTAACATCTTTCAAAAATTCATACACCAAGGAATTCTTTTTCATGAAAAACTTTAATGACTGTACAAACACCTCTCCAGCGAGTTTTTTTTTTATTATTTTATTTTTTATTTATTTTTTATTATTATTAAAAAAGAAGCAGCTGACAGAAGACTTGGCCCATAGAAATCAAACAAAAAAGTATTGTACATTTTTATTTACTCCAAGAAAGATTTTTCTCTTGGGTAGTTCACAGCCAGACTTCCATTTCTGTGCTTGGTCTTTTCTGTAAACTCAGCCATCCCAGTGCTTCAAACATCTCCTACAAGTCATCCTGATTGATAGCACAGAAAAATGTATGGGAGAGTTTAGAGGGACCCTGGAATGCATTAAATGCTGCAACACAAAAATCTTACATGGCGGCAGCCTCAGTCTAGAACCCAGGATAAATAAGGTCAACACCACATGCATAAATTTGCCATCTTGTGGGAACAGCAAAATTGAGGACTAACTCTACCCATACTGTTTCTCATTTCTAGCAGTAATTCTTGTATTAACTTTGCTGTGGCCCAAACAATTAGGATCTGTATAGCAGCAACATGCCAGAAAAGTTGATCAGGCTCCAGGAAAATTTTAATCGAGGAAAGGTTCAGGAAACTGAAATAAAGAATTGTTTCCTTCGGGGAGAAAAGTAAATTTAAAGGCCAGGCTAGTCCTAGTATGTACTTGTTCATAACTGCATAAAGGAGACTGGCTGTGCCATTTACCCTATCTTGTTTAGGTGGCTGACCGTAGGAGCACAAAGGTGCTGTACTGGTTCCGACTTTGTTCACAGTTACCCCCACTGGGCCCAGCACTCAAGAGAGATCACATAGTAGTTCATCATTCCTAGCAGGAGAAGTTCCATACACTGATTTTATTTCAAGCACACGAGAAAACATACGGAAACAATATAACGAAAAATATTAAAAGAAAAAATAATAAAAAATAAAATACTTCAAGCACAAAATGACTCTACTAACTATGTTCGAATCATACCAAACACTGGCATTGTGCCTCCTTGGGGGAGGCAGTTTGCCAGAAGGTTGCCACAGGCAGCTAGTAATTGCCTACACACAATGGGCAAAAGAGATTAAGCTTAAATATTTGAAGGTTTGTTTTAAAAATATTTTCACCATATTTAAAAAATAAAGCAGTATTTTATTCTTCATATTGAAGCCATTAAGCCAATTTATACAACACTAAAACACTCCTCATTTCCACAGGTCACCCCTGTAACTACTTCCCTTCCCGGGTGTCCTGCCTTAGTGTGTGCGCATACTTGTGGCAAGGCTGAGAAGTCTGGGGAATTCCTCGAAGACACTCAAGTCCCATGCTACGTGTTTGGAAGAATTAACCTTGCAAGGACTTGAATAGATTAGAGGTTTCTACAAATTGCTTTCAAATCCAGTTCTTAGACTGGATGATAACTGATATTACTGGAGAGAACTATAGAAAAGCCTCTCTTACATATTCTAATCTATTTCACCATTGTTGTTTCCTGTTTCATGCTGAAGCCAAAGGGTTAAGGGATGTGACAGTTTTAGTGAGGTAATGATACAGAAAGGCTTCTTTTCTTAAGGCAGGCAGGCTGAGGTTATGTTTTCCTAACATTACCATGAATGATTTGGTTGTAGTGAAAGGCTTGATTTGTTCTTTGCTATCAGTAATTGATAAAGACAGAAAATGTAATACAAGGCAGAGATTTGGGAAATTTTGTTTTAAGACTGTGACTGAAAAGTCTTCTGTCTAACAGTACATGTTCCCTCTGGATTGACTAACCTTTACAATTTTTCCACAAACTGATTCTGCTGAATAGAAATTGATTAATGAGCTCAGACACAGAATTGTCACTAGAAAATAGCCATTGAAATTCTGGTCAGCAATCACTAGCCCCAGGGTCAAGGAAGACCATGGACCAGCTTAGCTGGAAAAGGAGTGGTTTTCATTTTTCTTCTCGCTAACTTAATTTCAACTGTGCCTGGTGGTATTGGTGCTGCCAGGAGTCTGTCATTGGCCTTTTTGATAAACCCATGTTCTGAGGGCTTCTTTGCTAAGCTATAAAAATGCCTTAAAGGCTATAATTTCATTGGCCGTAATCCCCTCTGCCTTCAAGGCTTGTAAAGTTATTTACACCTGTGCAAAATAAAAGTTGGAGTTACACACTGCCTATCAGTCCAGACCTTAGTGGCATCATCTGTGACATTACCTCTAAAGATTCCAGCCATTAGTGCTGCCATTGGAACATGCATTCTGTAGTAGCATGAAGCTTACTTAAGAGGGGATTCACTTCACTTTCATTTCAATCTACTTCATACCACTGTTTTAAGCCCTTCATACATATAAGAATTCAAAGAGCTTCCTATGGATGATGTTAAGCCCTCTCCTCCAGAAGTTTGCATCTGCTGGCCTGAGAGAGTGGTTTTGCAGTCAGATCAATCCTTCAGGCTGTTTGAAAATCTCTCACTTTCAACAGATACGAAAGGACAAAGAAGTGGGAAATCAGTTCTCCTCCTGTTTTGGCCCCTTATTTGGTGCTGTGGAATAAGAAGAATGTGAGAAAAATAGGAAAAGGAAAGGAGAGCAAAGCCACAGTAAGGGTACACCATCAACACAAGTAGGTAACTAGCATGCAGAAAGACTGGAGAGGTAACAGCCTTGAAAACTGAAATCTTATATTTACCTAGACACATTCACAAGTTTTAGTCATCGTGAAGGGGAGGCTGCAGGAAAGATATTATCAACAGATACCCCCATGACAGACTGTGACAGGGGTACTTCCCTCCTCAGTTCTTCTGCTAGGAAGGCCAGTACTCACCCATGAGATAGCTGCAGCCATCCTATCACAACTGACACCACTATCTTTTCTTGGAGAATTTGAATCACCATTTCTTGAACTGTGACATTCTTACATGAACAGAACATTGAAGAAGAATTTGAAATTCCAACCTGAAACACTTTGCTTTGTCCCATTTACCAGAGATTTGCTTATTGACTTCGAAAAATGTCCTTATAGATTAAAATACTCTCTTTCTACCCTCATCTTGCCAATTATTTTCAAGAAATGAAATAATAAAATGTCTTCCCACTCTTGGTTAATATTAGGTATTTATAGATGGGGGGAGGAAGGGAAGGATGGCGACACTATTGGGTAATAATTGGCATGTCATTTCCTTTGTTCATCCAATTCAAAGGTTGTCATTATTGTGGTTTTAATCATTATGCCTCAAATAAATCAGTAGATGCATTTTTTATATATAAATCAAACAGTTAACTATGGAAAAAAAAAACATAATCTACACATACAATACAGAAACATTATATTTTAAAATTGTTGAATTTAATTTAATTTAACTGATTTAATTTAATTTAAAAATATTGTAAATTATGTAAAATAGTTGAAAAATGAATCACATCACCATTATATTTTATAACATATGCTGAATTTGTGGAAAGACGGAAAATTGGGAATTATTAAAGAAATTTCATATTTTATCAACTCAAACTATTATTATTATTTTTTTTTTTTTTGTGGTAGTTATTCTATCACTAAGGAGATGCTTTATCTGTGGAGTTAGCTTTTTCTTTTTTTTCCTGTGATATTCTAATACATTCATTTTTGATTGTTTTTGTGCTTTAAAAACAATACATTTATTAATTATTCAACAGCTCTACAGTTTTAAACATCAAAAAGATCAGCCCCGTCTTGTTTGTTTGTTTTATTCAGACATTCTATTCTAATTCTCCATTTCCTTGATTTCTTTGTTTCCATTATGTGTTTCATGAGCAGATGCAGTCTTCATAGCTTATTCAAACAGAAATAATACAACTTGAAACTTAATTCACTGATACGAACATTGTTAATTCCTGAGGTGTTTTTCACTCATTGAACTAGGGAGATGATTATCTTATATTTCAAAGATAGAAGGCTCCTGACATTCACATTTATGTACACTACAAGACATTCAACCACACTTTTCCCACTTGCAAGATGGGTGTCAGGAATTTCTTAGGGATACTGTGATAAAAAAATATTTGCTTTTGGATCTAGTACGGAACAGAGATCCTGTGCTAAGATTGGTGACGTTAGTCCAAAACCTGAAAGCCCTATGTCCATGGGTAGCACTATACCTGAGCTATTAATTTGTACTTTTTTAGCGAGGGTAAGTCAGTTCACTAAGAGCTGCATATGTACACAGTAGTCCTGGAGGTAGTGGGGGAGATCTCTTTGCCAAGCTTCACTTGGGCCCTTTGCACCTGTGGCATCCTTAAGAAACAAAAATAAACTAACAAACAAAAATCCGAAAGGCTATATTTCTATGTCTGCTCTCTATTTTTGAGAATGTTACCCTTACTATTCCTCAGCCATGTATGCCTCTTCTTAGTTGAACTGTAGTGCAAAACAGGTTGACTTTAAAAGATGGCAATAAATCATGCCAAAAAGCTCATGTGGAATTAATTGTATTCAACACATAGTGCTGTATTTTTGTGGCTTTTTCTAGCTAGCCACAAAAATAAAAGCAGCCAGTTAACTAGAATTGTTTTTTACATTAAAAAGCCAAACACTTCAGACACAAAATTGATAAGTATTAATGAAGTATGCACACAAATGCAGAATCCATTCCAATGCACATCCTAGATTTGCTTTCTCCAATGCTCTCATTGTCACAATAATTGATATATAATAAATTATAACAACACCTTGCATCTGAGAGAAGTGGTAAACAGGCACATGGGTTTTGCTGCCTTGAAATAGAGTATTTCTTGTTATAATGATAGCCAGACAAAAAACATACAGGCCTGAGTAGCTTCTTCAGGATTATTTTCATTAGATGTCATAAGGTCCCTGGGTACTTGTACAATCAGTAACACTTCACAGAGCCTTCACTTCTAACAAATAATTAGCTAAAATTGAACCAGAGATTTCTTACATGCATGTCATAGATTTGATATGAATAATGAGGGAAAAGGTTAACAGCAGGTCATAGGCAGTTCCCTATCTTCCAGCTTATTTATTCAGTGAAATGAGAAATTGATCACATTATTTCGTATAGAAGAAACTGATTCATTACAATCACCTCTGAATTGGCAGTTTTTGCTCTAGGCAATTTCAGAACATTACTTATGCTTAAACAGTTACTGGTAAGGTCATTTTACAACTTGTAATCACCTCTCTGACCTCTTAATGACCATATTCTCAAAAGTTGAAGCATATGTAAAAATTGATAAAAGCATATATATGAACAGAAAGCTAACAGTTAAACAAGAGGAGCTGAGCAAATAAAACCACAAAACTGAAATAAGGATGAACATGTTTGGGTACACTAAGATAATATTGAGAAGACATCATAGCTTGTGCATTAAAAACACGTTGTCATCCCTATTTTGACAAGATACCTATTGGAGGGAGAATTATTCTGATACTGCATGCATTATTAACTGTTGGAGGGAAAGAAACAGCAAAGATGATGGAAACAACTACAGGTAAGCATCTGAAGCTGGAGATGATGCTAAGGGGCTAGAGGACAGAAAAGGCTAGTTCTTTCCCCCAAGAGAAATGAGGGTCATTACTCTCTCTTCCACTGGCCCATACATGCTCCATGCCTTGGAGAACATTTTTACCAACAGTTCCTCTTGCTACATTAGTGTCACTCCAACCAGAGTGTATTTTCAGTCAGACCCCATTCTTGGGACAGAATGAGGAACTGCAGACCCTGCAAAGCCAGGATCAATTCATTCCCAAATACAGAGACATACTGGGTGAAGTTAGGCTGAAAACTGCAGCGTCTGAGAACCAGTAGCATATGAATGTTGCAGAGTGCATGTACTGCTAGGCGCTGGATTACATGGAAGATATTCAAGTGCAATCTTCTCTTCTAATAAAAGAAATGGGTTTGTTTGACTATTTTTGCAAAAGTGAGCCCATAATTCAGGTAATGTATCCCATTGTGTGTTATAAGAACATTAAGAAAATTTTAAGAAGTAGGCTTTGTCATTTGAAAACAGCGAGATAGAAAAGTGCAGAGCTTTTGGTAGCAAAAGGGTGTAAATTATCATAGTATTAACTGCTTAACATGACATTCATTAAGCCTGTTACTGAAGAGCTACAATTACAAAGAAACATTACTTACATATTTCAGTTGGAATAACTTTTTCAATTATGGTTGTTAGCTGCAATGTTAAAAAGGCATCATCATCACTGCAAAGCATAAGAAAATGGTATTTTAAAAGTAATTCTGGTCAATAACTGAACTAAGATATGTTCAAGGATAAATTAAAACATAAAACATAATCTATGAATTTATATATTTTTAAAGCACCTGTGTTCCTTATACTTGGGAGGCTAATGTTCAGATTTACAAAAGGATTTAAGCGTCTAACAAAGGATTAAGAGGACTTCTATATGCTTCTATACCCCACTCCTTCAAACTTCATCCTGACTTCACAGTTGTTTAAGTCTATAATCACTTATGTGTTCATAGTTTACGAAGTGCTTAATTGTCGTTTTTGCACTTGTGATAACTGGTTTCTCACTAGAAGGAGGAAGCACCTTGAGATTATCTAGCAACTAAACCAGCCCTTTTCTTATGTTCTCTCAGAAGCCAATATTCCCAAGGTACAGCAGTCTTATAGGTGCTATCAGAACACACCCAATGAAAGACTCATATAAATCACAGCTGTCAAATGACTCCCAAAATGTGATCAAAGAAGACGGAGACATCTCGATTTTTATTCAGTGGAATAAGGAATCTAGAGAAGTTTCACAGAATCTAAAGAAGTTTATTGTCTTCCAAGAGAGTTCATGAATCCACAGGCTGTGAAGACCTAAGAGTATGCTGAGGTAGTGGAGAGGATGAACACAGGATTCACATAGACAGAGAAAGGATAAGATGACAAAGAGGATTCTCCAGCCCAGTGATTCAACTGCAAGGAAAGTGTTAAGTGTTCAGGTCCCTGATCATGCTACTTGTTTGGGATTCAATGATTCAGTTTGATCCCTGCTGTAGAAACAGTTTTAAGGCACTTCATTCTCTCTGTTTAATTTAGGAGGAAAAAAGGTACCTAAATCTGAAGCATACCGGTATTCCACAATTCATCTGGAGATTTTGTTCTAGATCTCTTAATGCGGATTGAATAATAATAATAACAATAAAGTTAATAAGCAAAAGTCCATGTCCCTTTCCTGAATGTGAGATTCACTGTAGCTCTTTAAAACTGCATACAAAATAACAGGAACAAATTTGGTAAGTTTTGTCAGCATCTTCTTTGAAGGTGGTCTAAATAGTTTTGCAACAGTTCCCACCCTTCTTTAATTTAAATCACATGAGTTCTTGATGCTTCCAACAGTTTAAGGAAAATGGAGAGCAAATCTAAAGCTAAACATACAACATGCATTCAAGTGCAGTTTTGATATCTGCTTTAAATAAGGGTATTGCTTAGCCATGAAACATTTCTTGGCAACAAAGCTGTAGAAATGCAGGTTAATTGTAAAACAGCCCTAAAAATTGCATTTGTGTGGTTTAAAACACGCCTGTAATAATCACATCATTAATCAATTACTGACGTATGTACAGGTGGATTTTATGGTACACCCACTAGAAACTGGACAGACACCTACATCTTCCTTGTCTTCAGGATGCTTAATTTGCTCAAATTTGTGCAATATGTGTAAGGAATGGGAACTATGTGGTTAAAAAAGAAACAGTAAACATCTAGTTGAAAAAGTAGCTAAGAATGTTCATAGAAATGTGTGTAAATGTTTTCACTAGCAAACAATATTCCAAGCATTTTCGTTGTGAATGCCAGTATATTTGACTCTCATGGCATATCATTGGCCTGTTTACCTGAAGTATGTGAGTAGAACATTAACAGCAGCAAAAATGTATCAGGTCCATATTTCATGTACTTTCCAACATATATAATACTTTCTTTTTTTATCAAAGCTATTCCATTTTTTACCAAGATGCAAGACAAGTTTATTCAAAGGAGAACTTTCCACTTCCTCTAAAATTGTCATCCCTATACTATCTCATTTAAGACAGTTTTGGCTTAGCTTCTTCCCCCTATTCAGGTTTTGTCATATTGCTAGGCTGCTGCTTACATTCCCTCACACAACACTCCTGTAGATTTAAACCCTCTTTCGTGTAAGTGCAGCAGCTTTGGCTCTGGCCAAAGCTTCTCTTGCAGCAGGCTTTCCATCTCTTCACAGGCAGTATGGGGTAGCCCAAATACAACAGATACATGACCACAAAACAGATTCCTTTTTTTTGTCCACCCCTTTTCCAGAGTTTCAAATTCGTCAGCACTCTTGATTTACAATTTATATCTGGTAGGACATACAGTATTTGAAACAACAAGGCATTTTGCAATGTTTCTAAAAGCTTGACTTTTTCTTTTCTTCTCTTTTCTTCTCTTTTCTTCTCTTTTCTTCTCTTTTCTTTTCTATTTCCTTTTTTTTTTTTTTTCTTTTGTTCTTTCTCCAAAATTCTAGCTAACACCAAAAGTATGTGGAGCTAAACAAAATAGCACATACATATGCAGCCCCTTGCCAGCCACAGCATCTCATAATCACTCTTTCATCTGTGCCATCAGCTGTAACAGAAGACTAGATAAAGATAAGGGAAGACATTCCTGCTGGAAAAATGTGCTCTGTTGCTTTTACAACTCATTACATTTCTGTAAATCCTTTCAATCCTACTCCTATTTAAACTCAATAGATCTGCCAAGGCATTAAGACCTGAGCTCTTTGTTTTACTCTTGGAAATTTTCTATTTTGTGAAGTCAGTTTACATATTGTGGATTTAAATAAAACTTTTTTTGTTTTGTTTTAAGAGGATGTGACCATCCCATTATTCTGAGGTGTTCCTATATGAATGAGCACTCAAAATTCAGCAACAATATTCATTACTTGGTACAGCAACAGCTCTGAGAAATATCACAGACATATACAGCGCTTTCACCACTGGGACAAACTCCTAATCTCTGTGAACTATGGGATCTCAACCAGAATTCAGAAACTGTCTGCAGACCGAATCTCCAGATTGTCAGAAATGCACATAATTAGTAGCTGACTTTGTCTTGCAAAAGTCCTTATCTGATCAAATTACAGTATGTTGCCTCAAAGCTCCATGGCAGCATTCAGAATTATTTAATTATTTCAGATCTTTTATTGGTACAGTTTTGTCTGACACTCAGGAAACATTTCTTAGGAAAAAATAAAACACAATTCCTGTCACAGGTAGTTTATTACCCTTGCCCTTATATCTGTAATTTGCAGTGGTGGCTAGAAATATTTCACTTATGTGTACTTTTCCTTGCAAGATCAAAGTTCAGTTCTACAAAAACCTAAATAATGAATAACTTTGCAAATGTTATTAATTCAAATGTTAAGAACTGAGCACCTTCTCCAAAGACATCATAAAGATCGGGAATTAGCCATATGAAAAAGAAACTGTTTTTCTCCTTTGGAACCGTTATGTCTAATCAGTAGAGTTGCCTTGGGCCCTAAGCTGAATCAACTGTTTAATTGTAACCAAATATGAATGTCAACAAATCAACAGCTATAGTACAGTTTCTCTGACAAAACTAGAATCTGCTTACATTTTCTACAAAATATATCTTCACAAAAGCTGTAAAATTTTGTAGACTAAGTGTTCCACCTTCTATTTATTGCTTCCAGGATGGGCTTTCTCATCACAGAGATAAAGTGATGAAAGAGAAAATTGAGCATGTGACCTAATACTTAAGTCTAAAATTAAGTGACACTGTAGAAAATTATTTTGTGGAAGTATTTTAAAGTATTAAAAAATCATTCTAACAGAGAGCAGAATATAACTGTGATTTTTTTTCAGGCTAACTGTAGACAGACCTATCCCAGAATAGTTGTACAAATTGCAGCTACAAATGTCTAAAAAATAGTTAACATCCCATTTCTGTAGCAATTGTATCATATCCTTTCTTCATTCAAAGGTTCCTAAATCCCTGTAATAAATTGAAGATATTTCATTTTAGAGACGAGCAGATTCCATAATGAGTTAAGCCTCTTTACAGTTTATTTTAATAAAGCACAGCTTTCTAAATATACAGAGGCAATAAAACATGCAGGTTGCAGCAATAATATGTTTAGTAGCCTTGCTTGATAAAATGGAAATGTTTGCATGTTTCAAATTACGAGCAATTTAAAGTAGGAAGTAAGCAAACTAGCTCTTGCGTTATGAAGCTTGACATTGTTAAGCCTTAAGAGAACACATACTTCAAAGTCATACAGACTGAAATATGCCCTGTAAGCTTGGCAAGAGGAGCAGTGCCATAATGATGTACCGCACAACAAAAATCACCAGACTTCCATTTCAGTACAATGTTGCCTAGTTTTAAACTTTAAAAAAATGTACTAGTGTTGTTATTTTAAAAATTAATTCATTATTTTCTTATGAAAAGATCAACACATAGGAAAAGCACAAGAATGCCTTCCTTTGGATATCAACCAACAAAAATAATCACTGTAAGTTATAGTAAGAATTGTACCAGTATTTTAGCTGAATTTACAGAGTCAGAAATATCACTTGATAATGAATCTATTAATAATATTAGGGCAAATTACTATAATTTTCCCCTGCACCAACATAAGTGTGGAGACACTCTTTCCTATATGAATTCGTAATTATTCTGCAGATGTTTAAAACTGTATAATTTCTCCCCATGAATACTAGAATTAAAGAAAATACTACTTACTTACAAACCTAAATGTAATAATTCCTAATTCTTTGTTGAACTGTAGTTAGAATTCAATTAAATTACTGTATATGTGAAATAAAAAAATGTTAAGAATTGACTAGAAACACAAACAGAAATAAATAATAAAAAGAAAATCTCAACCTAAGCAGCCTCTGACTCATGTATCAAATCAGCCTGAAACGTGATGACTTTTCAAACCTGTAGCTACTTTATTTCAGAATACAACTGATTCAGAGATGTAGCCACATGGCTTTGCATAGATTTATTCTCAAAGAAGGCAGCAGTATGAAATATGCTCATAAGTCCACAACCAATTAGTTACATACATAAATGTTTTGAAAAAGAAATCTCATTAATCTCATCAGTTTGTTCAGCTAACAAACTGATAGCTAATAAGATACCTATAGACAAAACAAACGTGTAAGCATATCTAAAGTTTTTCTAAAAATAATTAACTTGTTTTGAGAATCATTTCTGATTTTGTGTCCATAGCAATATTACAATACCACAGTAGTTCCTCTCTTTATATAATGGTTCTAAAAATCTGCATTTTAAAAGTAGTTTGAATTTGTTGACTTAAACAAAACAGTTAAATGACTGTTAAGTCATGTAAGCAAAATTATTTATCTTATTGCATATTCACCCAAATCTCTTGAATTTAATTCTGCCCATTTTTGACTGTAAGCGATATTTAGTGAACCTTCCTATTTTTCGTCTGTTCATTTAGCAATCATCTAGATGAAATTCAGTCGCCAATACTAGACATCTCTTTACATAACACTCTGGATATTATATGTAAAATGTTTTTGGGGCCTTATAAAAAAGTTCTTGACAAAGTTCCACAACAGAATTTAAAATTACTATTCCTATTCAACCTGTTAGCACTAAACTACAGTTAAAAAATAAAATAAAAATAAAAAAAAATAAAAATAAAATAAAAATAAAAATAAAAATAAAAATAAAAATAAAAATAAAAATAAAAATAAAAATAAAAATAAAAATAAAAAAGGAATGGGGGAAGCTCTTATAATATTTCTTCAAGTATTCTAGAAAAATCTATCTATCCTCCAAAGCTCTTTTATTCCTAGTACACAGAGTATGCATATGAGCACAGAGCACAATATTTCCCTTTGGAAATATTGCTAGCAAACAGCAAGAGCTGAGAGACCTTACATATCTGTTTCGCAGAGATTGTTAGGTAATAAAAGGATAATACTGTTAGCTATCTGAATGAGATATTCCAAACTGTCTAATTAATAGCAAATATTAAGTCATGCAGGTGCTTTTAAATATCTTTGTCTGTATGTTCAAACACAACAAATGCCAAACAATTTTAAAGGCCCTGTCTTGTAACCACTTGTGCCTATGTAATATAACCTTGAGATACTGCCTGAAAGACTGCTATAGCAATCTGACTCCCAAGAAGAGTATTTTATACATATTAAAAATATTTCACATTTTTCTATCACATTCTGACACTCTCAGTGAAGTTTTTAAACCTGAAACTCTCTTGTTCTGACACTCTCAGGTCCTTTAACAAAGGACTAGAGCCACTAAGCACAGAGGAACACAGAAATGCCCTTCCCTGTGTCAAACATATTTGCTTAGCAGCTGTCTTGGCACTTCTGTGCAGAGCACAAAGTGGGATAACCTTCTTTGCTGGGAAGAACACCAGACTACCTCTTTTACTGCTTTGTGCCTTTACAGAAGACAACTGTTACGTGACTCCAAAATTCTGCACTACATCCTCATTCACACTGATGCACAGAAGTTTCTAGCAGCCTTCATAAAGTTTTATTAGCCAAGTTTAAAATACAAGACTTGCCATGGGAGTTCACACAACGGTGGTCATAGAAGGAGATGTGTAATACATGATTTCCGTCTCCTGCATCTTTGCTTATATGCTAGGAGATTGAACCTTCTCTTCTAAACAATTATAAAGTGATAGCACCAGCAAACCAGTCTTTGTTCAACCAAAGCAAAACGCTATCTCTTCGAGCATACATGCTGTATGCTGTTTGCCTTTTTCCTAAAAACAAGAAACATTAGTCAATTCAGCAGAAAGATGCTTGTGGATTTCTGTGGGCTCACGTCATCACAAAAGGAATTGACCAGTTTGATCCGGACTATATGCAGGTGATATGTCCACTCTGCTGATTCTGATTAAATGGACAGCTTCCATGGCCTATAAAATAAAAACGTGCACCTTTTTGGTTTGACCTTTTTTTTTTTTTTTTTTTTTTTGGAAGCCATGCACGTTGAGAATCAGACTGCTTTGTCAGATAATGCTTTCAGTTGATGCTTTTGAAGACCTGAATGCATGTAGCTCCTGACAATGATTATATGCACGTGTTCCATATAATTCCAAAAGAACACCCATTATGAAAGATTAGTACAGTTGTGCTTATGATGTATTTAGGTCGTCTGTTACTGAATATTTCTACTGTCAGTACAACAAAAGTGTGATGATCACAGTTAAAGCTTAACAAAGAAAATGCTGTCAGGCAATTAGTAAGCTGAAGTCAGCAGTACTAAAGTGAAATATATCATGTTTGGAATAGCAGAGTGGTTTGCTTGTGATAAATGTTGAAACAGGTCCTCATACACAGAACACATCCTAACCTTGGAAAAAAGTTCTATTTGCAAAAGTAATTAAATAAATAAATTGATGCAGCTTAAGCTTATTATTAGATTCCTTACTTTTCTTTCCAGAACAGCCTCAGTCACTGGGCTTCCAAGAAGTGAGCATTCACTATAGCACAATTGCCTTTTGTATGAAAAAGATAACAGCAGCACACCTTAGGAAAGAAAAGACTGTATACTACAAAGACATGTTTAAGAGAAAGGAGAGTCTATGAAATGAATCACCTCAAAGACCACAAAGATTTTCAGGAAAACACAAGTGATTCTTATTCTTGAAAGACTAACAAAAATAAAAATAAATAAAAATAAAAATAAAAACAAAAATAAAAAATAATTTTGCAAAATACAGTAAAATCAAAACCAGCAAGAGATCTTTCCAAAGTCTCTAAGCCTTCCCAGTTGACAAAGCAATTACAAAGGATACAAAAGTAGCATGTTTTTAGAAAGGGAATTACTAAATTCAGGTATAGCCTGAGCAATAAAATTTCACAAGTTAGTTAATACTGGGTGACTTACAATTGGTATTAGTTTGTTCTAAAATGTTTTACAGACACAATTTTGAATTGTCAGTTTTAATCTTAGCATAGTTATCATACTTATGGAAAAAAACAAACAAACAAACAAACAAACAAACAAACAAAAATACTATAATATACTATAAGAATAGAGGCCAGCTCATGCCTGAAGTTTTTACAAAACCAATGGGATAGATTGGGAAGAGGATGCACAAAATGAGAGGAGCAACAGCAAAAATAAGACAGGCCTAGAACAGAGTGAAATAAAAAATAAATCTGTAAGAATGAAAAGTGGGAAGAGTGAGAAAAGGAAACAATAATTTGGCCTGAAAATATGTTTAAGAGATACTCCTTCCAGCTGTCTGTATGGAATGATGCCTTCCTGCAGGCTTGCCATGAGTAGTCAGTGAAGGTGAACAAAGAGAAGCAATAAGTAAACCACATCCTATAAACTACAAATCACACGACCACTCCTTTACAATAAGCTGGCAAATGTTCTCTGATAGTCTTTTGGTATTGTTTAGTGGGGTATGTGCCTGTAATGGAATCCATAAGTTAAATAACCCTGGCATTTGGCACGTGCTGCAGATATGTCATAACAATGACAAACCCACACACAGTTGTACATATCTGGCCCAAAGGTTTTTAAGGTTGTGATTTCAGGACAAGAAGTTGATTTTGGAAGTCCACCATTGTTATTTCATAGAAAGGGAATACTACATCTCCACTAATTGTGATGACTCTTACTGAGACACTGAATTATGTCAGGTGCAGGCTGTGCCTGTGACACACTGGCTAACAGATTATTGACTTTCCACATTCTTCACATAAGAGTAGCAGGTACTACGCAAGCAGGTGGAATCAGGTTGCCTACGTATTTATGACTTCATTTAACTTTACAGTAAATCTTAGAATTTATGTAATTGCAAATGCGCTATAATGACAGAACGTCTATGAGCACTTGATAATTAATCGTATTTCACCATTTGTCCTTAATGAAATATATATTCTTCACTATGATGGCCAACAGTCTCTCAAAAATTTCTGAAAATATTTTTTTTTTTCCTGAGGGAACAAGCATTCAGTTTTCTGTGAAGTTCTACTTTCTGTCTCACTAATCCCACTTAGTTCTAATAAAAAATTTATTCTCCCAAAGGAAAAGAAAATGCTCAAGTAGCTAGATAGTCCTCTGTTTCCTTGGTTCCTGCAGAGTCACAGACCTGGTATGGCTCTCTATCCCACTGGAGTGAATGCAAAGACAGTGCCCTAAGTACTAGAGCAGGCTGTGTTCCACCTGCACTGCACAGCTGGTGGGCTTCAACAATCACTCCAAGGATTTTTTTGCAAATAGAACTTGCAGACAGATTTGTAAAAAGAGGATGTAAGCCTTCAACTATTTACTGCTTTATTTGCCTCCAAGTGAAACAGCTTAGATACTGTCTAAAAGGTAAGTACCAAGTGTAAGTCAGCTGAAAAGACCTTTCACCACCCCATGAAGAGGCATTTTATATGCACTGTAAAATGAGAGGAATTGTTCTCTGAAACAGTTAATACCT
This sequence comes from Aythya ferina, assembly GCF_964211825.1. Lineage (NCBI taxonomy): Eukaryota > Metazoa > Chordata > Aves > Anseriformes > Anatidae > Aythya > Aythya ferina. Next base: position 17,122,663 of record NC_140308.1, on the reverse strand, counting down.
TTATGCCAACTATCAGAGCAGATGCAACCAATATCTACCTGTGAAAATCAGATGAAAGCAATGTTCAACGTGTTCTACCAGGCAGAAAGCGTGTAACATCACCACCTGAGGGAAGAACTCTGAAGATGCTCACGAAGTTCCAGCTGCACAGACCTCACTTTGTTGTTTGTATATCCCTCTAAATTCCCCAGCTGATCCAGGTTACAGTTTCTTAACCTGTTCCCTCCCCACTATCCCTCTAACTCTCTTACATCCTGTCGTCTCCCAGACACAGTTGCATAAGCTCCCTCATCTCCTATCTCCTTACACAGGACAATTACTTTACATTTCCGTTCAATACATTTTAAGTGTGTTTAATGACAGTTGAAAAGAAAGAAAAAAAAATATTTCCCAACTCTCAAATATGCAAAAGCACATCTCAGGAATTCTGTAGGAAGGAGACATATAATAGGACTGATAGTACAGTCTCATCATGGTGGCTCTACTTCAGCTTTTAATTACTTTTTGAGGGATAAGGGTGGACCAAGTTATTGGCAGTCTTAATTTTTTTCACAGGACACCAGCCAATGCTGACAATATGGTATTTTTCAGGATGAAATATTTTGATAAGGCAGAAGTGCAATGACATCAGGAAAATAGCCACAGCAGCATTACTAATGATAGCACTGCAAGTGAATAGGATTAATTTAGGTAGGTCGCTTTTTTTTTTTCTTCATAAGAGAACAATCAGACCTAATAAATATCTACAAGATGAGAATAAAAAATAATTAGTGCTTGCACTGAAACTATTTGCACAAAAATTAATTCCATCTGTAGTAAATCTTGACAGTAGAATGAAGTGCCAGGAGAAAACCAAGGATGCTTTATTTTGTCCTTCTTTCGCTATTTAGTATTTTTGAGGATATATGTTTTTGTAATCAGTGCTATTTGTTAATAGCACTGATTTGCTAGCACAGTTATGCCAGACAATATATGCAGTTCAAAAGCTTTACAGTACGAAAGCATCTTTCTTGAGTCTACAGATTTCTGCACAGCAGGGGGGTCTTCAATGTTTTCTAAGCATTTATACATATCATCTCACATCACAGACTTAGCTATTACAAAGAGCCAGTGGTACCTTCCACACAACGGTCATAGGCCACTGTTATTGACATATGCCTTTAATCCTTCGAACGCTTCAAAAGATGAAGATTAGCAGAAAACCTCAGAACTTGCACCCAGGAGATAGCTATTGGTCAAAGAGCTGATATTATTGATGCTTACGAAAGAAGAAGAATGTGTAATTTATCTAATAAAAGCCGGGTCTTGTTTGCCTAGACTCCAGAGTTCTGACTGTTCCCTTGTTGAACTATTTGATTCCAAGTTTCATATAATAAATGCAAATGTTTGATCAGCTTTGCATCTTCTTAGGAGCAACCGGTATTATTGGGAGGATTTTATTCCTTGGTTTTCTCCAGAGTTTTTCTTCTTAAAGTCTTTGTTTCCTTTAGAATTCATTATAAACAACATAATTATATGTCTCTTTCTTCCTTGATTGAGAGCATTTCTTACAGATGATGATTTACCACTTGGAAATTACAAATAGCATGAATAGATACAATTATTATATTGCAGAATTTACTTTAAAATCCAGAAATGTAGTTTAGCTGAACTGTTCATAAATTATAAGTAGGCAGGTCACATTCTTTCCTCTAATCTTCATATATGACCCTTGATACAAATTCAACTTGTTCCTGAAACTGGATTAGAAGGTTTCCTCTGGAATGTGGGACAGATTTAAGGTTGGGAGAGGCAGAAATGGAAATGAAATACAACTCAAAATAAACTACAGGAAAGAATTATTTTTATCAAGGCTCTTACAGACAATCACCATGTTTCAGTAAGATAGATTGTGCTCCAGCTGAGGTTTAACTTAGGTACAGAGTATGACTAAAGCCCATTGAATTGACTGAAAAGCTTCCTATTGATTTTGACTAGACTTTGGCCCAAGTTTACAAAGATGCATTAACAACTCCTTTATTTTTCTATTCCCATTTTCTGTAGACAGGAAGGTAATACATTTAAAAGTTTAAACAGAGTTTGTATGAGACTAGCTGTGTTTTTATAGTGTCATCTGTTGTTATGTGATTTAAGTAAATAAATGTGAAATGATATATTATTTCTATTATTGTCCATATTATAATTTTATATTATATAACAATATAATTTATTTATTATATTCATTAAATATTGATATATTTTGTGTAAGTATAAATAAATAAACTAAAGCTCAGCTCAGTTTCCTTGTATGTCGTTCTCTACAACTTAAAAAAATGAATCAAGAATAAATTTTAAAAAATGTTGTACATAGATGCCATAGTATTTGTCATTTCATTTCTGTACTTATTGAACAGTGAGAATGCAAAAGTTTTTTTTTTTTTGCTTTAGAAACACATTTAAAGTAAAAACGTAAACCATTTCTTTTGGTGATGGTGTTAATTAATCAATTACTGAACCAAAAGCCTGGGAACTCTTTTACACTTGATGTGTACACTATGTCATTGTATGGATCCCGTCAGCGCATCAGTTACTGCTTGTACAAACACACACTAGGTAACTACACCAAGGGCTGTGTCAGTTTGTTACACATAGAATGGCCTGAAGCCCAATGAACTCAATCTAAGAATGCAATGACTTCAGTAGAGTCTTGCGTGTATGCATTTGCAACAGATGGCTATTCAACAACCAGTTCTGAGTATTTGAAACAGGCTCATCCTCTCTTCCAAAATGAGGGACAGACCATCCATTAATGAAGTTAGGAGAGGAGAGGGTCAGGGGAATTAAAGATCAAAGAGCTGCAATTAGGCAATGTTAATGAGGAATGCTCTCAAAAGGTTCCCCCTTTTGTAAAAAGCCTTTAGTTTATTTTATAAACAGGACCCCATATAATGTAGAACCATTTAATCATTAATCCAAATTATTTTCAGGCTCCACTCTTTGCCTGAGAATGTTGTAAGTTAAGACTGCTAGCACATCAAGCATACTTTGAGTGAAATCAAAGTCAAAGCTCATATTCACTTCAGTAAAAGCACAGCTAGGCCAGTGATCAAGAACTTAATATCCTCATAATATCTGATATGAAGTCTCTTTTCTTTTATCATATATTTGCAGCTTAAATAAATAAATAAATAAATAAATTCTCAGAGATGTGTAAAACACATTTACCATTTATTTCATAGCCCTTGACATTCCAAGAAAACAAACAAGATTCAAACTACAACTACAACAACACAAAAACACACCTCAACTGGTTCTCTTGCCACTCAATGATTTGATCCTGGAAGTACTGACTAAAAACAAAGTTGACTCACATAGAAGAGCTTGCAGCTTATCTAAACAGATACTGTGATCTTGTCTAATCCATCCTTTCTCCTCGTCACGCATTTCTAACCTTTTACTCATTCTGACATCGACATTTATCTGATCATGTAGTTAAGGACATAAAAGGAACCCTAAAAAAGGCAACAAATATATTTCAACGTGATGTAGACATGTATGACAAATGCTTGATAGAGTCAGAGAAGCACTCACTCTGCAGAATTATATTGTTCCATACACAGAGACTGGGGGAAAAAAAGAAAAAAAAAAAAATAAAAGAGAACAAACATCTATTAATCACAATAAGAATGCAAAACCAAGAAGTAAACTTCTCTGGCCTATCACTAAATCTAAACCAAACAATCCCAAGGCATTTGAGGAACATTCTCCCATTCAGCTGAGTCACTGTCTGTGACTCCTGAGAAAAGAACCTCTCTCCCCAAGTCTTCCCTTATTGTTACTCATAATTTTCTGTGAGCCAGAACAGGAGCACCCTACTTTCCCAGTGATAAGTCTGTAGATGGGTTCATTAGGCTTAGTGCAACTTAACTGCCTGCTCAGAGAAAAAAAAGCTATATGCCAAGGAACTATAACAAGTTCAAAGTAAGGAAGCCAAATAGTTATCAATACTGTGTTGCTATGATGGAAGAGTTCCAAAAAAAAAAAAAAAAAAGGTGCTGAGGTGCTGTGTCCATATATTTGAAGGTAACTGAAATGTTCCCTCTTAACAGGAGGGAGACTCCTGGCAAACAAAATGGACCAGGAAGCATAAGTGGTGCTCTAAATATTAAAACCATGTTAACATTCCAACAGAAAGATGACTTGAAAAGGGAATACCAAGACAGCTGAGGCACAGTATTTATCAACAGAGACAGTAAAAATTAGAAAGTAAAAAACAACAACAAGCAATAACACACACACACACACACACACACAAAGTAATAATTCCTGAATGCAAGAGTAACATATTTTTGCCTGGTTGACCAATATTGGTCACATTATTTATTATTTTTTCATGTATTCTTCTATGAGTCTGCTTTCTGAGTCATATATTCAGATGAGAAGGGATCTTTCTATGTTTAGATAGCACACCATCAGGTGTTTGCTGGTACTTTTGACTTCTACATGTTAAAGCAATATTAACAGCTGGTTGGTCCTGCCATATAAGAATTACTTCTGAAGATCACAGACAAAATTAAATCAATGCTTTAATCTGAAGTTTTTGCCAATTTACTTTATTTTTCAATTATTTTTTTTCCTAAAATATAGAAATATATACTAGTAACATGTCTTGATTTTAATAAAAATATCCTGCAAAGTTTAAAGTCATTTTAAAATCATAATATTTTTAGTTAACTGAAACACATGTTGTTTGAAAATCACTCTTTTGAAAAGATCTTTTAAAATTCAAAATAATTTACATTAATGAACAAAACAGTCTATAAAATCTGGAGGATAAATAAATAGTCTATTGTGAACCTGCAAAATGGAAACAACTGTGAAAGTTCAAAATGTTTCACAAAACCATTTTCATGTTTTTCAGCAAGCTCTAGTTACACACTTACTACAGTAGAGCGACTTTTAAAAAGCAGCTGTGTTTTCCGCCAAGGGGTGACAGCATTTCATTGTGGGGATAATGTGTGTAAATGATCCCTTCATTATATAGGGTCTGATCTTGTATTCTTTGTGCATCCTAAGTTCACACTGAAACTAACTACGTGTTAACAATAGTATTCTAGCCGAAGTTTAACACAGTAATTGTGTCATTATGCCTACCTAAGTTTCCCTTGTCTCATTCGGATATAGCATTTTACTTTCTGATATGGAGCCAAAGTATTCAGTAGGAGCTTTGCCACAGAAAGCTGCACTTCTTTTTTTTTTTTTTTTGCGATTTGCTAAGATTTTATGCACTTTGGTAGATTTCCTGGCTGCACCTCAGCAGCAAAGAAACCTTCTACCTTACAAGTTGCGCAACCCGGGAACTGTTCAAAAGCAAACTAACACAGTCTGAGACAGGTCAGGAAATAATCATATCTATTCACATGGAAACACAAGAAGCCATACAGGTGTTGGACTATTATCACCCAGCCTGGAATTTCACTGAGATACTTGATCAACATAATTACTCTCACAGAGATTGCCAAAAGTTCTCCTACTACACCGATCAATGGACATTTTGCATGGACAGAGAAACATATAATCCACTGTCCAATTTTATAAAGGGCAAATAATGTATTTATCATAAGAAGTTTCCAAAAATACAATTCTACTATTGCAAGAGGCATCTTAAAACTTTTAAGCAAAAGATAAAACACACCTTCAACATGAGGACCTGCATACTCTGGCTTGAAAAGGTTTTGCAACTGAAAAGATCAAATGATTTCAAATTATTTCCAAAGTGAGGGACTTGTGAAGGATGACAGATACAAATGCAAATAGCAGAATTTCCATACTTCTCAGTGAAGACTAAGTCAAACATGGCAAAAAAAAAAAAAAAAAAAAATTAAATTAAAAAAGCCCAAATTATTACTTGCAGAATCAATAATATAAAACATATCTCCATTACGCTCTGATTTAATTGAAACTATATTTCTTTAATCCCTGCCAGGAAAAAAAAAAAAAAAAAAAAAAAAGGAAAGAATATGGCTACAGAATTCATGTGCCTACTTTTTATCTGCATGACCTGCTTAAAGAGCTAAGCCAAGTTTCATTAAAAATTATTGGTCTCATAACTTTTTTTTTTTTCCTTAAAGAGTCCCATATGGCACCAATATCAAGATAAAATTGTGGCAGAGCAAAGTTTTTTTTTCCCTTTCTTATTTTAAAAAAATATTATAAATTGACTCTACAACAAAGTCAAAAACAGTGAACAATGGCATCATCTCTTTTGAAAAAAAGAATTATGGGCAGCTGTGGAAGTTTTGAAATAGGGTATTTATCTGAAAGATGACACATTACAAGATGTTCTCATGTCTTATACATCGTACTGAACTATGCCAGTTCAGTGGAATACTATCCACCTCTTGCAGGGTGCTTTGCTAACACTTCTTGTGGTATTAAGGAATTCTTTTGTATTACTGTGGCATCTGCTAAAACGTCAGATGTGATCACAGCCCTTGCAAAACAAGTATTTTAACAACCAAAACCTTATGATAGGTTATATTTCAGTGACTTGGAAACAACACTGCATTATCTGAGAAAACAGCACAGATGTTGCTTAATAAACTGTTCAGTTTATGCATTGTATTAACCTCATGAAACATTTATGCAAATCTTGCATTAACAAAAGGTAAAAGAATCATTATAGGTTATGAAGAAAACAATGTGACAACCTTTTTTACCTCCGTATTTTATGGGGGCATCTTAACTCTTTGGGGTTTCTGTTTAGGAAGACACAGGGGCATTACAGATTTTCATCTATTTTGTTTTCAGTTCTGCTATCATTCCTTCCAGCTGATTTCACATTTTATAATGCTAATAGTGGGTGTATGGTTTTGAGTTTCTCTACTGTCAGCTGGTCAGTAGGTCTGGGGGATATATTTAATGGAATCTGACAGCTGATGGAACTGATCTCATTGAAAGGGGATTTGATATGTGGGATGAATGTGGTGACCCTCAATTCGCCATATTAATGACCATTATTATTCAAACTCTTGCAGCCAATATAACTCTTTTTTGGACACACCAGTATATGTGTATAAAAGAAATGACTTATGGATGAGTTAGTCCGTATACTAGTTTGAGTGCCATTTAGATAGCATGTCAAAACAGATTAGCTATTTTACCCTGAGATAAAATTAAAGGAAAAACCTTTGTACTTGCACACTTGTAAACAAAGTAGTCATAAAAATGAATAGTTTCACTGGACTGTCAGAAATCTAGCAAATATAAAAGCCTTCACATATGGGGGGGGGGGGGGGGGGGGGGGGAAAGCTTTGGACTACATAAAATAAAGCATAGCCATCGGACACTGTAGTTACAACTACCAGGTATTCCTCTGCTATTGGCCACCCAACAAAATGAATTATTGGCACCCTTTGCATTCAAATAATTTTTAGAAAAAGAGAAATGTAGCGACTTTACTTTACTCAAAACAAAATTTAGTTAACTGTAGCAGAATGTAATATTCTGTATTGATTTGTGCCAAAATATTTATTGTTTCATTTAATCTCTCTACTTGTAGAATAGAAGGAACAATTTGATCCAACCAAAGCTGTGCGTGACAGGACAAATGATGATATTACCCAAAATAATCCTTAGATTTCTGTCATCTTTTGGCAGAAAGGAAGCTGGTCACAGATGATTTAACAGACATGTAAAGCATATAAAAGGAAATCTAAATGTGTGAGCAGGAGTCACAAGGAAGCATTTGCTGTTAAATTACACAGTGCTGTTACTTTTTTAGGTCAGAAATATAAAATCTATTATTGATTTTGAGCACTACCTCCTATTTTGAATGTCTTTTAAAGCGAGGGCACTCTAATGCCATCCAATCAATAAATGCTTTCACATTTTTGAAGCAAATATGCAATCTGTTTACAGATTTTAAAGGCTACTAATGTACATTGCCTTTTCTATCATGTCTGAGAGGAGGTGATGTTCTACACTATCCAGCTAGGGTGCCTGTTCTGTTGGGCAGGACATTCAAAACCTTTGCAACCTGTGTTATTTTGCTTGTGGTACATGAATAATATAAACCCACTGCATTTCTCTCCTTTCCTCCTTTAACAAGTTTTCCAGTGGGAGAGAACACTGAAAAGAACAATAAAAAAAATGATGCCATCACCAAAATAATGTGCTGAGACACTCGACCTACACGTGTAAGTATTGCAGCATATGAGGAATGCATCAATAACTTTTAAGTTATTAAGGAAACCATCTGAGAAAGAGGATGTAATTAGATCATAGCAGTGAGATTCACATTTGGTTTCCATATTTTTGAGGATTCAGTCAACATTATAATATCTCAATTACTGTATGGTTTGAAAGGCTTAACCATATGATGACACTCAATTACTCATTCATATAGCCAAAAATGTTAAAAGTCCTTGAGAAGTCAGTTCTTTAATCTTTTATGAATTGTCTTTATCTAAACATTGTCACCACATGGGCAAGGGCACTAAGGATCACAATCAGTTTATGTTCATTTTCTTGTTCATCCTCTATCAATGGAAATTCTAACTTGGATTTTTTTTTTATTTTTTTTTTCAAATTTAATATCCACACTGTCAGGACAAAATAGAAATTGGAAAAAAAGGTGGACTTAGAAATTCATAAGAAACACATGAACTTGATAAAGCTATAAGTTAGCAAGAGAAAAAGCTCACCGTGCATGTTATTTTATCTGTTTATTTATTTATTTTGGGGGGGGCAAATTATGCCCTAAATACTCTAACCCACATTCACTTTTCATATACCTCATGCAAATAGTCTTCTCACCTTCCATGCACTAAGCTAACATTAGTTACTCTGTTCTTTATCATTATGTATTACACCTGTGATGGAAATAAAATTAACATGAGAATAAAATCAGCATCTATTATTCTAGTAATAACATGTCATATCAAGATACATGCATGTGCAGTAGGTTCTCCACAGACAAAAACTAAAGAAAACAATACTATATCTTTGAATCACAGAATCACAGAATTTTCTAGGTTGGAAGAGACCTCAAGATCATCGAGTCCAACCTCTGACCTAACTCTAACAGTCCCCACTAAACCATTTCCCTAAGCTCTACATCTAAACGTCTTTTGAAGACTTCCAGGGATGGTGACTCCACCACTTCCCTGGGCAGCCTGTTCCAGTGCCTCACAACCCTTTCAGTGAAGAAGTTCTTCCTAACATCTAACCTAAAACTCCCCTGGCTCAACTTAAGCCCATTCCCCCTCGTCCTGTCACCAAGCACGTGGGAGAACAGGCCAACCCCCACCTCGCTACAGCCTCCCTTGAGGTACCCATAGAGAGCGATAAGGTCGCCCCCTGAGCCTCCTCTTCTCCAGGCTGAACAAGCCCAGCTCCCTCAGCCGCTCCTCGTAGGACTTGTTCTCCAGGCCCCTCACCAGCTTCGTCGCCCTTCTCTGCACCCGCTCAAGCACCTCAATGTCCTTCTTGTAGCAAGGGGCCCAAAACTGAACACAGTACTCGAGGTGCGGCCTCACCAGAGCTGAGTACAGGGGGACAATCACCTCCCTAGCCCTGCTGGTCACACTGTTCCTGATACAAGCCAGGATGCCGTTGGCCTTCTTGGCCACCTGAGCACACTGCTGGCTCATATTCAGCCGACTATCCACCATCACTCCCAGGTCCTTCTCTGCCTGGCAGCTCTCCAACCATTCCTATCCTAGCCTGTAGCTCTGCTTGGGGTTATTGCGCCCACTGTTTCAGATACTGATTATTTCTTCTAGCCAGTAATAATCAGTGTCCTAGTGTCCATACTTAATTTCTCATCTTTTCATTGCTCCTGTGTGAAAACTATTTCATCAGATCTTTGGTAACTTCTAGCTTTCCAAACTTTCGATATATACTTATGTATCTTTAAGCCACTGATACCTGTGCATATTTACATAAGTACCTCTCTACACTACATACACATGCACACACAAACAAAGAATGCATAAAACATGCAAAATCACAAAATTATAAGAATGAAATGAAATGAGGTCAAAGCTCTTTACACATCTATTATAACACGATGAAATTTGGACAAAAATCAGTAATCATTCCACATTATTTTATGGGAAACAAACATAACATGAAGAAAATTGGAAGAGCCATTTCCTAAGCTGTTTTTCTAATACTACAAGTAAAATCAATATAAAACTCTGCAGACTTTAGGACCCTGAATGTTACATAATCCTACTTTTTGGCTTGCTGAACCTGAGCCACAGCTGTTGTGATAACAGACCCTTTGAAATTGCTGCAACTTGGAATAATGTTTGCAGGAATTATGTTACATGGGTGGTAGATTTGTCATAGCTACAAATTTCTAATTTTTTTTTTTGTTGTTGTTTTGCTCTTAAATCAGTGTGTGGAGTACTTTGAACCTCAAACTCTACTCCTTTCTCCATATTGTCAGAATAGTCAGACTTCAAACAAAGTGGGTGAATCCCTCCACCTATTAAAAAAGGCACGTTTCAACATGCTTTAAACATGCTAACATTTATCACTGAATCACATGAGAAAAGATGGCTTCAGTCCCTAGTACCATTTTAGGTAAAAAATACTCTAGAATGCAAGATTGCATTTGACAGGAATATGACTGACAGAACAGAGTAGGGCTCACAGCACATAATTCCTTAATTTGGATATGAGCACCATCTATTAAAAATGAAAAGTTGCTGATTATACAGAAATCTAACTGCCGGACTTGAATCAGCTATTTAAATTGAGATATCCTGAAAAATAAAAAATAAAAAATCAGCTAAGAAAAAATTAAGTATCTTTTTAATCCAAATCACAGTATTAAATTCAAAACTGTAAATATTAGAGCTCATTTCATGCAGCATGAGGTCAGCCTGTACTACAAATTTTTTCTGTATCTGTACGTGGTGATCTCAGTGTGAATTTTACAGTGGACTAGCAAATCATTCTATTTTCCAAAGTCCATAAGTCCATTTGAATGCTACTTTCCCAAAAGAAAAGATCATGGCCCTGTGATTATTTATTTATTTACTTACTTATTTACTTATTTATTAGTTAAACATGCTTGCTCAATTACTAGCTGAGGACTGACAAGACTTTTCTGTGGGAAGGTGGCAAAGCAATTGGATTTTCTCTGCATTTCTGGAATTTCTGGGTCTAAAGAGCTCAGCATCATTTGCTGCATCACTCCTAAAGCAGTTATAGTTCCTTCTTCAGTGTTCAGTCTGCAATGTTTGCAGAGAAATTTTCACAGAAACCTTGAAATTCAAGTAAATTTACTGAAAGTGCGAAAACCCAGTTCAAGATTAAAAAAATTCCACCTGCTTTGTGTAAAGTGCTTCCTATTGTTTGATTCTAGGCCTCCAAGGGGACCAAGCCAATAAAACATTACTACTAGATACACCACATATTAGATTTAGGCCATCCAAATATCTGTCACAATATTTGCTATGGTTTATTAACATTTTATATTTTATTGGTTAATTTCTGTCCCTTGAATGGGTATTTAAAAATATCCAAAAAATATGAAGCCAGTTGTCATCACTTCTGTCTGTTAAAGAAATGCAAAGGCCAAAATAACCAGGACTGAAACAATTTACTAATATTCCTGTTGGTTCTCTGATGCATCCAAGACGACATAATAGAGACCAACTCTAAACTCTGAAAAAGATATTTTCATTTAAGTTGTAGTTGCAGGGTCATAGTCAGTAGTAGCAGACACTAACCAAGGCATTGCTGAGACTGCCTGGCTAAGTCAAGATTTTCATTATGTGACAGTATTGACTGAAGAAAACAGCAAACCAACTCCAGTGTAAATCAATGAGCTTCTGCTAGGCTTTCACAAAATAAAAGACCTGCTGGATTCAAAAGTAAAATAATCAATTGTTATACACTGAACATGTTGAAGATTACAAGGAACAATTCCAGAGCAATCCACAATACCAATAATATAAAAGTATTGAAAAAGAGCCAGGTTTCATTATTTGACCTGAAATATTTACTTTTTGAAGATACAAATACAGATGAGATATAACAAGTGCAAGGGCCTGACAAGTGATCTAGCTCAGCTCTGCAACACAAGGTTATTCTGGAAGGAAATTTCAACAGAAAGTCACCACGTGAAGAGCCCAGGAGTGTGTTCATAAGTAAATGGTTGAGATAATATATATTGTGACTGGTTTTGTTTGTTTGTTTTTTTTTGTTTGTTTTGTTTTTAACTCTACTGTATATAAAAAGGAAAAATAAAATAATGGAAAAAAAAAAAAAAGTACCAGTAGATACAGGAGTGAATAGATAATGATTCCAGCCACATGATAAATATACAGATATTTTTACCTGATTTATGTTATTTGATAGATATTAGTAAATAAAGTTCAATCTTTTTACGCAGAATCACACATTTCTTTCCCTGCCTTTCCATCATCAGTAATTAGTTATAGAAATTCAGTCTACAAAAACATAATTTCAATCAGGTCCTTTCTCTTTAGGTTTGGTTTGGATTACACAGAAAACAATTTCTTTCTGTTTCTTTGAGTTATATGAACAGTCAAAAACTTAGAGAACTCTTTGCAGCACACTATTGTTGGTGCTCACAGGCATACGAGCTACAAATAATCCTGTATCTGATTGGTTTTCCCTGATGCTAAAACATCTGGAATTATCTCTGTGGTCCTGGCAGGAGACTGCACATGTGGTGTGGTGAGTTGGAAGCTTAAGGACTTGTGGATCCTCAGGTCAGAAGTCAGGCAGATAGAAAGAGGATTGCCCAAAATAATGTGTAGAAAAAATATCAAAACTTGTTTTAACTAAATATTACCTTCAACCAAAGCTAAAATGAGGTTTACTTTAGTCAAATGAGGCTTAAAAAGGCTGTAAAATGGATTTCACCCTATCTAAAATAACTGGCATTATATAACCATAACCTCTTCCCTTGACAAATACGCTTCTGAAAGGCACCGAAACATGCATAATTATAGGCTAAAAAACACTAAAAATATACTCCGTACCACACACATGCAGCATAACAGCTTGATTTCATCATAACACTTAAATGCAATATTTTCCTGCATAGTATTATATTAATATGATAAAGAGCAGCCAGCCAAAAAATAGCTGAAGAGCTGCAAAGTGATTTCAGAAATTGAAAAGCAATTTCAAATGTTTGGTAAGCATTAACTTGCTCACTGCGTCCTATCAAAACCAGCTGCTAGCCCATAATTCTAACCTTTTCCCTTTCAAAAATATAAGGCCTTGAAATCCTATATTAATGAGAAATGAATATGGTAATTGAAAGAGTAAATGTAATTATAAAACAAACCTCCCACAATCAAAACCCTCCTCTTATTACATCAGCCTGTTCTACTAAAGGAGCAGTTTGAAAATGTGTTCCCATGCAGCATACTCATGCATCTGTGATAATAACCAATACCTGTTTTGTGAAATTTCACAACATTCTTCAGCATCACTTGGTGAACAATCTTACTGAACATTCACCTGCTACAGCTTTAATTAATAAAGGCAGGGACATGCTGGCTAGAATACAACTCAGTATCTATTTCACATACATACGCAGTATAAACAATGCCCAGATTATGCAAGATGTTTTCTTCACCAAAAGAATAAAAGAGTAGGATGGCTAAGGTAGAGATTACTTTATGGAATAACAACTATACTGATACCATGGCTTTTCAAAATGCTTCTGCATGGCTAGCCAGCATCCGGGTTCATTCAGAGACTATTTTCCTCAACGTCTTAAAAAAAAAAAAAAAAAAAAAAAAGAAACAACCTATGACTCCCTACAGCCTAAATAATTTAGGAAAGCTGTCATCATTAAAAAAACAACAACAAGAACACCACCAACACCAATTATTGTTTTAACAAAACTACAGTAGCATAAAAATAATATATACATGTAATATTGGCTCATAAAGATCCTTGGATAGAGAAGTGTGCTGCCAAGGTTAGGCTAGAGATAGAGCAATGTAGCATCTTCAGAAAAAAAGGTACTCTAGCCTTTGTATCCCAAGATCTTGAGAATGTCCATGGTGTTTGTGGTCTTAATTCAGGCATTCTTTAGGCTGTTTAACTTTTTTTTTCCTCCTAATAGAAAGAGATGAAATCATAGTATAAATTTACATTTCAGCAATAAGTCAAATATTTAGAAATTGTTAAAAATAATCTCTCAGTCTCAATGCACCCCTAATGCACAATGAGAACATTGCTTCAGTGTAAGCCTATATCCCCATAGTGATGCCTATACACCCATGAATCCCTGTTATGGATTAAGCTATTCTGACAGAAGACAGCTTTCGCTGGCTTTTCTTCCACTGTCCATTGGTGCAGTACGATGATAACAGCTGGAAAATTCCTTCCAGGAGCAGAAGTTGATCCCGCATTATAGGGTCCTCTTCTGACATAGCATGGAGCTGTGGTATAGCTAGAGTCAGAATAAGGATGAATACCTTACTTTCTTTATAAGACCTTATGTTTTCACATGAGAGTCCTTTTGGTAGTCATGGACATCTTTAAGCACATCAAGTTGTTTACTTCTGTGCATCATGCAGTAAATGCACCTCTAACCATTTGTACACAGCAACCAGGAAGAAACTGTCTTAGATGGTTGAGACACCTGGCTGCCATCATGTTGTGTGTCTTCAGATAAGTATATCATTTTGTTTTCAATTCAGGAATCAAAAGCTTTGCTCTATACTGAAATACATGTTACCGTGTACCTCTTTTGCCCCAGAAACACCCTTCAGCACTTGTCTCTCTTTTCATTTTCAGATCTCTAACTAGCACTCCTTGCAGTACGTGGGATATGGCTGAAAGCAGAGTGGCTGCCAGTTAGCCTGTATAAACTCACTTTGGTGCTAGCACATAATTATATGCTCCGTAAAGCACTTCAAGATGTCTGACTATTAGAAAGGCTCTGTAAGAAATTGAAGCTGCCATTGTTTGTAAATTTGCAAACTTCACTAGCAAAGATCTTAGCAATTAACAGCTTCATGCTCTGCAATCTTAAAGACTAACTGATTACACTGATAAACAAACAAACAAAAAATTATGAAGGTTGCAAGTAAAATATATATATATATATATATAATGCAAAATTAGCATTGTTTTAAAAATGATAAGTACAACTACACTTTGATTATTCCAGATGGGTCTTCCCCTGACTGTCACTATAAGAAAAGTCCTTTTCTACCTGTTCTTTTTTTCAGCTGACAACATTCAGGAAAGCAGATCAGCATTCACAGCATGAGGGAAATTTATACAGAGGCTGCACGCAACCAGTGCAGGTCAACTACTGAGCTGATGGAACAGTTTATACTAAAGAGTTTCTTTTGTCGTTGGAAGCAGTAAAGTTGCAAAAAGTTTTGAAATGTTTGAAAAAAGTGCAGCAAACAGAAAAGTTGCTCTGCATTTTGATACTTACTTTGTGACGGAATTCATAACAGGCACAAGTTCCAGTGAAGGAACATTCAGTAACAAACATCTTTTTGCTGACACCAGGAAGATGTCCAAATGCATTGAAAAGAACCGCCCAGTAGATGACATACCATTGGCATACCTTACAGTAATCTTTAAAGGTAAAAAGGACATCTAAATCTTCCACTCTCTAAACAGTGTTAAAAGAGCTTTGAGCACTGAAACATAGGATCTATTTAGTCTAAGTTGCACATGATAATATTTTTGCATCTATGTAACATAACCCTTAATCTGTTTCCTTACAGCATTTCCACATTGTTCCAACTGTACATGCACCTATTAAATGAATAAAGATAATTAGTACAAATTTCCTAAGGGTAAGCTTCTTCCTAGTTATAGTTAAATAGCAGCCTAGAACATGAGTGCATGATCAGAGTTGAATGCTTCAACCTGTACTTCACTCCTCCTTCCCTTCCCCAATAAACATTCTAGTGCAGTTCTGTGCAGGATGTTTTCTATCAAGATTGGAAAACAAACAAACAAACATGGGTTTGGTACAAATGACTTTCATATATCAAAACCAAGAAAAAGAAAGATGAGAGAAAACAAAGGATGGTTCTGGGAGGTGGCAAGAATCTGAGATCACCTCTCTGCCTGCACATGGGCATGAGAGGTACGAGCAGAAGGACTGGGTGAGGGAACATCTCCTCCTCTCCACCCAATACCTTCACTTCCCTCTTTCACACCCAAATACACAGTGTAACCAACCTTCAACTTACATTGCTTCTTTCCAAAAACTGGTGAAGCTCCCTACATTGTAGTCAAACTCCAACTAAAAATCAAGTGGATCACATTAATCATCTTGTATAATAACCTCCTACATAAGACCCTGCAGCTTGGATCAAGAGTGTATTTCTGAGATGAATCATTCTCATTCACCACTGTTGGAGCAATCGCAGAACAGGCTCAGAGATCAAAAAAGGGATAAAACCAAACAAAGACATGCTCCAGGAATGCACCCAATGGACTCCAACCACTAATGAGCACTCAGTCCCAGGAACGACACAGAGGTAGGCTACAATAATCCTCCTCTTTCAAGTACAGTGTCCTTAGTGCCAGCCGTTCTGTTCTGTTCCATGAGTCCATTCATTTTGGGTCACTCCACTTATTCACGTGGACAAAGACTAGGAACGGCACACACTGATTCTCTTCTGCAAGTACCTCTGTCAGGATAGCTACTGCCAGAAATATTTTTTTTTGAAGTTGTTCTATATGCAGCCAAAAAAAAAAGATGTAAAGAACCAACATTTAATTTCTTCAAGGTATTATTTTAATTGTTGAAAAGTTTTGCTTAAAATGATTAATGTGCATAAATTTATATGGCAAGTTATACATTAACAATTGTGTCCCATAGGTAAGAACAAAAGAAAATTCATTATTGCATTTAATTTATCAAACATTTAATAAGAATGTCATTACTTAATCCTCCCTTCCTTGTAACTATAAACAATAGCATACTTCCTTGAGCTTCATGTTGCCATAAGACCAAAAACAAATGCATAGCTTCAAGGAAAAAATTACTCCTTTTCCATAATTGCTTAATGGAGTGGAAATAAAGCTCTTCAAAGTCTACAAAGGTTAAAATCACAAGTAACAGCTAGGTCTAAAAGAACATCTCAGCAATAATGCATGGAATACTTGGGACATAGTAACATCATTACGTCAGACGATTATCTAAAAGTAGCATCTCCCAGCAGGATACCCTCAAAATTGAGTAACACAGTCAGTAAAGAAAATAGCTTTGGGATGTGTAACTGCTTTAGAGGTGAAAATACAAACATTTGGAATGGCAGAAAGAAACGGAGGATGCATCTTAGGCTGCGGTATCATACTATCCACATTCCTCTGAAAAACAAGTCTATTTCTTGCTAGTCATAATTTAGTATTAATTCCGAAACACAGAATCGCAGAAGTTTAAAAAGAATCTGTAAGAATCTGGAATCTAAAGAAATAAAACCTCTCTAATCATTTTGTGTTGATTTAAACAGCTCTTTTGTTGTTTGGGTTTTGTTTGTTTTTGACATAAAATAGGTACTTTTGAAAAATAATCCTGCTAGAGTGCGAGCTGCAGAACTTTTTAAATGTAGCTAGTTGAGATCAATTTCAGAACTATCTCATTTTTTTTCCTTTTAAATATAAGGCAAATGATCTTTTACCAAAACTATAAGTTTAAACTATTTTGAGTTACCTTTCCCAATTAAACCTCTTCATACAGAACACAGATCAGTTCTCCTCTTTCTAATATATTTCATTCATGTCAGCATCTTTACCATATATATTTCTTCAGTATCATAACCTCCCCCAAACTCATCCTCTCACTGCTTATCTTTCTTTTTAAAGATATTTACTTCTGCTCTATTGTTTACATTGCTTAATGATTTTGATTTCATACCTTTAAACAGAACCTGTTAATTCCCTTAACCATCAAAGCCTATGAGATCATAAAATTTGAGCATGAGAAACAAAGAGCATTAGCAGACAACTTCCAAAAAAAGTGTGCAGTTAAGTGTTATTCTCTCACATAAACTGCTAATCAAATAATATGACATACATCTAAGTTATTGACAGCCAGAAACACTAATTTTTATATTTCCATTTAAAAGAAACTACACTGGAATGCTCATGCACAGATAAAACATGCACATTGTTTTCATATGTTCTTCCGAGGACTGGAATCTCAAGACTGCATCAAAAACTAGTCTTTGGAACATACAGATTCTTTTTAATTCAAGTGAGTGCCAGCACTTACGAATTTTAACTAAGATTAAATAAACAATGTATTAATATATAATAACTACCTCTATCCACCTTCCGACTGGATGCAGCAGCCCTCTGTCACCCAGCTGCTCATGCCAAATGAACAGCTTTCTGGACTGAACACTGCCCAGACTTGGTCATAGCCCATGGCCTTCCCCTGAAGTCCACAACAATGTTCAGTGACTTAGATAAGTGGCATATTCTGCATAAATCTGAAGATACTCTCTTAGGCCTGCACTGTCAGCAAAAATGACATCAACACGGATGCTGTGCTTGCCATATGTTGGGAGAAAGATGACTTGTGTACCAGGCAAAGCCTTTCAACTTGCTAACCACGTGGGAACACCATGCGCCTCATCTGAGCCATCAGGGTTGTAAGAGGAACTCCTGGCGTAAGGGAGCCAACCCCTTGATCACAGGGACTGCTCAAATACTGAAACAAGCCCGTGCCAGAAATACTGTGCTGATGATTGAGAGACAGGCCAGAAAGCACCTGACAGGATTCGTTTTGCAGGGTTACACTTTTAATTTCAATATCTAAGTGTTTTTGGAAATGGCTATGGCTCTTTCTTGAAAATTACAGATTATTCTTAAAAGAGTATCTCCTGATAGAGATGTAATGTATACAACGTATACAGAGCAGGGGCTGTTTGTTCCTTTGTGCTAAGCAAACATCTGGTACTTCAAACTACCATAAATAAGGAATAACAAAGACACTTTAAAACTTGGCTGTCCTTTGTCCTTATCCTTAAGAAATTTCATACGCTGATGTTGTTACAATGAGTTGCAACAGACCCTACTTCAGGACATGAGATATTTTCTTCAGGAAATAGCTTTGGTAAAATATCAGTTCATATAGCATTACAGAAGCATCAATTTAAATACGCTAAAATTTGATTTTTTTTTTAATTTACATGCATTAATAATTCATGCATCATTTTCTCAAAGAAACTGTGAAAAAGTTTCTTTCTTAAATTAACAATATATCCACACCTTTTTATGGCTTTCACATGACGTTTGCTTAAAAATGTTTTACACTCACTGGTCTATTTTTGCAAACATATTGCAGCCTTATTTTGAAATACCTCAGTTTAACTTTACAAACGCACACAGATGGCAGTCAGACTAGCACAGGTGAAGAAGCATAAAAGCAGAGCAGAGAATCTATTTGTTTATGTATATAAAATATTCTGGTACTAAAGCGTTAGCCTGTCTAGTTATATGATTCGATTCCCTGTTGAATCAGTCAAAGCTTAGATGATCTGCATTTCTCTTGATGATTCTGTGTAAATACCTTTAATATTCACTTAAATTAACTAGATATAGAAATATGAACCAAAGCTTTATCATATAAAGAAGCAGACGTAGATAACCAGCATGCTATGTATACCAGTGGTGTACAGAAATAAATAAAAAATATTCTGGCTCTGTTTTGTGAAGGGAAGTTATAAAAACTAAATATTTGGCAAAGAATTGCTTTTGTTCCAGTTCTTAGCCCTGTTCCCACATGTCCCAGCAGAGTGCTTGCTACAGAACCCAGGGAAAGCTGTTCTCTGTGTCTAAATCAACTTCTCTGTCTTCTAGCACAGGGATTCCCTGTTCAAACTCCAGATTTTGAACTTGCAGACTTGTATGGAGTATCGCTTCAGTTATCCATTAAAGAAATGAACTATAACACAAAACGAGTGTAAGGATTTGTGTTGTTCTTGCTGAATATTCCAGAGAACATAGTGATAGTAAATCTAGCAACTCTCCTCATTTATTTTAGCCTCAGTGAAACCCAGAGCATTAATCAGTATTACTAAAAGGTACTTCAGATCACCTTGAAATTTTTAAAAAGCAAAATCAAACAACAACAACAAAAACAAACAAGCATAAAGCAATTGAGCAAAACCAATCTTTTACCGCAGTACCTGAAGATACATTTTTTTTTTATCAGTTTCTAAATTCTGTTTCTTCAGAGATTAAATGTGAACCAAATTGAAGACAACACTTTCTAAATGGGTATGTTTACAGAGCCACACTTAAGCAAAGCCTACAAATGGAAACGGGGAAATGGGAGCAAATATCTGAACTCAACCTTGAATCACGAGGTGAAAATTCATTTTCATACCTTAGTAATAGAATTAGTGTTTATACAAAGCAGAGTCAATTCCAAGCTCTCTATTATTGCCACTGAAGTAAAATTTAAATTTTCTCTTTTTATTCGTGATTATTATTTTTTCCTCTCATTTTAAGTCTCAAGCCTTTTACCTAGGTAAATTCAGGCCACATTACATCCTGCAAAATCTTTCTTTTGTGGCCATGCCCACACCACGCTCTGTTACACCAATCTGCTCTTGGTAAAACTAGTGAGAATACACTGCTCTCTACATATGGATTCCTGCCCTCAGCTCAGGGCTGGCACGAAGTATGCTCAAAAGGTAAGAAGAAAAGAGCACTCACTGAAACCTTAAAATCAGGAATGGTAATGTTGGCCACAGCAGGTCTTTTCTTAACCCAAGAAGTAAAGAAACTTATGCTTTCCAGATTTTAGTGGAGGAAAAAAGGAATTCCAATAAATATTCAGGGTAAAGAACATAGTGCCAAAAAGCCCTATGTGAAAAAAGTTGGTTTACACAAGACCTTTCTTGTTAGAACTGAAAATCTGTGAGATGCAACAGCTTATTGCTTTAAAAAAGCCTCTCATCAGTTCTGTTTCCCAGATTATTATTCATGAAATTTAGTGGCTGAGGAACTGATATTTTGAACCTTGAAGACTTCTTTGGCCCAAGAAATTTAAATAAGTGGGGAGGGGGGAGGAGGGGATGGGGGAAGGAGGAATATCCGTATTGCCAGAAGCAGCAGGAGGAAGCCATTACCGTTACTTACACAATCTATTCTCACTGAGAATGTTGCCCAATATAATTTACAAAATTTCTGTTGGAAATGCATTAGCAGCTGAACAGCAAGCAGCTTCTAAGGGATATATAGAAAGAATAAATTAAAAACCTAGCTTCCAAGCTTCAATTGTTATTGAATGTCGGTTTCAATCCCTGCAGTCAGCAGTCTATAACCTTTTAAAGTCCAAAGAACACTTTTTTTTAATGTGCAGATTTCATCTGATTTTGGTTCAGGAAACTCTTTATGGATTCAGTGCAAATGAAGTGGGTGACAATTAGCTCAAATGCAAAAGTATCTTTCCACGCAAAGTAACAACGCAAAGTGCATAAAGGTTTCATACAAATGTGTTATCCAGGCTACATTAGGTTCACACGGCAAGGTTTTGGCAGCAAGGGATGGACAAGGTGGCCTCTGTGAGCAGAGCCCAGCAGCTGCCCCATATTAGTAAGAGCCAGCTCCATCTGCTCTAGAAGTGACCGACTTCTGACCAGAGCTGAGCCAGTGAGTGACACTGGCTGCACCTCTGGAAGATAAAATTTAAGGAAGGGAAAACTGCTGTGCAACAGCAGCTGGGAAAGAAGAGTGAGAAAACATGAGAGAACCAGCCGTGCGGACCCCCATGTCAGTGCAGCAGGAGGGCAGCAGGTGCACACAGCAGCAACAGTTCCCCTGTGGCCTGTGGAGAGGCCCCTGGTAGAGCAGGCTGTCCCCCTGCAGCCCATGGGTCCCACATGGAGCAGTTCTCCACACTTCAGCCCGTGGAGGAGCCCCCGGTGGAGCAGGTGGATGTGGCCTGAAGGAGAGCCCCCACAGGAGCAGGCCCCGGGCCAGAGCTGCAGCCCGTGGAGAGGAGCCCACACAGGAGCAGAGGGTCTGGGGGGAGCCATCGCCCCTCAGGGACACACGCTGGAGCAGTTTGCTCCTGATGGATAGACCCCGTGGTATAAAGCCATGTGGGAGTAGTCCTTGAAGAGCTGCTGCCTGTGGGAAGACCCTGCAGGCTCATTTTGGGAAGGACAGCATCCCTTGGGAGGGACCCCACGTGGAGCAGGGGCAGAGCGTGATCGTGAAGGAGCTGCAGAGATGAAGCGTCAGGGACTGACTGCAGCCCCCATTCCTCTGCACTGTTCAGGGGACGGAGGTAGAAGAGCTGAGTATTGGGAGAGAGACGAAGGTGGTTTTGCTTTTAGTTCTCACTGCTCTAGTCTGTTAGTAGTTGGCAATAAATTACATTAATCTCCCCATTCTGTGCCTGGTTTGCCCATGATGGTAATTGCTGAGTGATCTCCTGTCCTTATCTCAACCCATAAGCCTTTTTCATAGCATTTGCTCCCCATTTTGTTGAGGAGGGAGAGAGAGAGAAGCAGCACTGTGGAGCTTAGTTAGCCATCAGTGTGAAACCAACACACATGCATACTTACGTATTTATACACACACAGAGCATCAAGTGTGATTTCCAGGCTGTATTTTATTTGGTAATGAAACATATTCCCTCCTAGTTGCACAGTACTCTCAAGTGCTTAGTTAAACTTTTTCATTGTTTCAGAATGTTTAATAGCCATATTAAATTATTCTATTTCTGCATGAATGCATTTTTGTTCTTTACATTTTAAAATAATAAAAAGGATAGAATGAATTTTTCTCAGTAGAAAAATGATGCTTCCCTGATTCTTTTGTAAGTAGATCTCTCTTTCTCTTCCTATTTTAATTTTTATTTAAAGTTCTTTTGGCACAAAAGCTCTGTACCAAGAGAGGCTCACTCTGCCTTCTCACAGAAAACCTTCAAGAGGGCATTAGTAGAATAAAAAAACTCTCCCAGGTGGATCTGATAAGGTTTTCTACTAACCTCATGATCAAGGGATAACGGGGCAAAAAGTAGTTGCTGCTTGCCAACTCCACCTCTCAGGGAAACCCATGAGGGCTGGGCTTCTTAGCCCCAACAAACTAGTCAATCTTCTCTAACCCGAAGGGTTCCAGCATGCAGCATTCTGCTGTAACATGAGAATACATGTATGTCCTGTGTCATGCTGGGTTATCCACATTCTCTCTTATCCTCACAATCTCTGTAAGGTTGGATACCCTTAGCGTAACATCAAAAAAGAGAGGAATTGTGCTGTTGTACAACTGTATATTACCTGGACACCCCTGGCTTGCCATACCAATGTCCTGTCAGCTTATGTTGTTGCATTTCATTGCATTGTATATGCCATTCTGTATATAATAGTAGAATTAAACAGTCATTAATGATACCAGATTAACATCCCAAGAAAAGTACAAATCCTACAGCTCACGGTTATATAAAGAGAGAGTGAGATGTCTAAAAAACAGTTTAAAACTTTATTACAGGTAGCAGAACAAGTTTCCCCACAGTAGCCTGGTTATATGGTGCTATCTAATCAAACTGTCATATTTGTTCAGTTCTGTGCCAGATAACATGTTCACACTAAGAATTCATACTTTTGTTTTATGAAACAGAAGAGCAACTCACAATGCTGACTGTGCCTAACAGCCACCACTGACTTAGGCAAGTAACCTGAAAGCTACAGAGGATGTAAAGATTCTGCATTTTAAGTCTAGACTAAGGAGTTTATAACACTAGCACTATATATTGTACATTACATAATTAAAATCAAAGTATCACCTCTAACATATACATAAAATACAAGACCTTTAATGAAACTGCTATTTTAATAGGGAGATCAATGCTTTTTTTGAGATCATGACATTTTTTTCTTCCAATGTTTTCAGTTATATTGGTCCCAAATTTGTCTTATTTTAATTTCTTCTTTCCAAAGAGCTCCTACATTATGCATACATATTTGTTCACACTTGCACAATGCTGTGACTGTCTTGGTGACACACAGTCTTTTCCTCATGGATTTAAATAGTCAGTGACTGGGAAACAACAAATGAACAGATTTGGTGATGAGAGAAGTTTTATTGTAACACAGCCTGAAAGACCTTACCCTACACCAGTTAAGCAGCTTCATCAGCTTCTTCGAGTTTGGTTAGTGAGAAAGAAACTGCATGTTGACCATACCTGTTAGATATCCTGCAGGTTTTTTTTGTTTGTTTGTTTGTTTGTTTTTGTTGTTGTTTTTTTTTTTTTTTTTTTCCTTTTCTTCCAAGGACCTTTTATGCATTTACTTAGAATTCTGTTTTCTGTTTGGAAAAATACTAATAGCAGAGTGGCACATGCTTCTGAATTTTTCCACTTTCAAATTAGTGATGTTTCTTTGTAGCTTTTTATCCTGTTTAAAACAAAACACTGTCAATGGCAACAGTACAGACCAGCATGTGTGAGGTCAAATTCATCTTTTGTGCTGGAAACCAGACAGCAAACTAATTGTGGAGTGAGAGAGGCAAAGTCAGCATTCCCACAGCAACGTGCATCTAGCAGCCTTCCCCATGAACTTCTCAATCCTATCACATTCTATTCTATAAAACCACATTTTTACGTGAACACAAAGTCATACTTTCTTCATGCAGGAAGACGTAAGACTGTCAATATCTCCAAGGGATTGCCCTCCAAATCTACCTTCAGGCAACAAAAAAGAGAGATCAAAATAAGAATCATTTTCATAATTTTCAGGAACATACAGGTAGCTTAGGTCACCCCATCCCACAAGCAGTTTAAGAAGATAGCATGGGCTTAGGCAGACATGCAAATTATTATAATCAAAGTCAGTGCTACACAGGATGGAAGGAAACAGGAATAGAAGAACAAGGGCTCTTATCAGTCTGAAACACCAGTACTTCTCCTTGCAGGATGTTAAGTGGCTTTGCTTTTCTCTAGTGCCAGTCCCCTTCTTGTACAAGTTTCTAACTGCTATTTGAAAACCATCCCATTCGACCCTACCAGCTATCAGCGTAAGTCTATATTGTTCACAAGGGTCTGGTTTAAGCAGCTCTGTAGAAACAAGAGCCCAATTCAATGACTGAAAACCACTCATCTCCCATTGATTCAAGGAGAGATGAGGGAATCATTATTACAGATGAAGCATTTAGCAGTATCTGAAGCCCACATGCGAACTGCACACCAAACTGTAGCTCTTGCTTCAATTGGTAATAATTAACTACTGTTGTTGATCTGAGTTGTATGAACCAAGGTCTCAGGATCTGGCCTTACACCTGTTAGGAATCATCTACCAGGTATTTTATGCATGACAGCATCAGAAGGCCAGATTTACAGTTCATTTATATTGAAGCAATCCTGAGAACAGCATATGCCAATCCCACAGCCAAAGCATTTCAGGTGAAGTCTTGGTAAATCTTGGAGAATACCACCAAGAATACAAGATATTTGGATGATGGTTTTTAAGAGTCATAGTTAAGTATTGGATTTACTTGCATAGTATTGCACATTTAACAAGAGGAGAGGCCAATGTGGGGGGGAAGGTGCTCCTAGGCATTCCTATAACTAAACCTTTCAACAGTAAAATACTATCAAGAGTGCAGAACAAAATATATTTAGCATTAATTTAGATGGTCAAATCAGATTCTTGAAGTTGTTCCCAATATTTAAGAGTCAATTTATTAGATGCATAACCATTTTGTGAATCCCTGTTTCACAGTCTAGGGATCAAAACCAACCATTTACTTCTTTTGAACAAATGACTTACCAGCTGTACAAGTAAATGCAGACATAAATAAGGCAAAGAATTTATGGACTAAGGTGAGGCAGACCCTATACGTAGACAATTATATATTTAATAGATTGGAAAAACAGAGCAGAAAATAGGCTATTCTACATTAATAGTCTTTACAAACTTGGCACCACATGCAATAAATACATTGTTCATCTACCTAAATGACTGTAGCTAACTGGAGTGTAAAGACCAGAAGATATTCAGTTTTCAACTCAGCAATCTCATTGCCAAAATACAAGCCTTTGATTACTATATTTACCATTTTATACCTCCTAGATCTGTTTTATGCAAAATAAATCATAGCCAACTTCACTGACCCAAATCTCATTTGCAACTAACCATCTTTAGTAATATTATAGCATGCTTGCATTCTATTGCAGTTTAAAACAAACAAACAAACAAAAAACACAAAACCCATGAATCCTTTAGGGTACCGCTCACCAATTAAAAAGTGGCATATTAAACTTCATAGAACCTTAGTAATCTGCAGTATAAAAGCCCATTTTACGTTAGTAGATAATTTAGCATCCATAATCTAATTAAATTAAGTGAGTGACAACTGTATTCTCTACGTAAATGATGTATCAGTAACAGATAAGTTAGCGCTTAAGAGACTGGAACTCCATCAAAAAAATGTTACAAATGCCTGTCCTTATCATAAATCCAGCTAACATTATGGACTAAATTCTTCTGCCTTACTGATATCTCACCAACAGGGGACTATATACCAGAGAAATAATTATTTACACCAGTGAAGCTTTGTGAGACTAATCCTCTGAATTGTTTTTGTGTAAATAATACAAATATTTTTGATGTTACATAAAAAAACAATGTCATTCTGTAAACTTAAATCATCTTCAGCCTCAACTCCACAGTGAAAGTTATTTCAAAAATGCACAGAGAAGCTATGGAAATACTTTATGCTTGCTATAGATATACTCAGAGGAGAAATGTGCACACTAAAAAAAAAAAAAAATCAAAAAACTGTGTCTTTTACATCACTTGCCACAACACAGAGCATCATCATTCTAGGACTTATCACTATAACAGAAAAAAAAGCTAAGGGAACTTTAGTCAAACTTAATGCCATGGTCACGAGCAAGATAAGTTTTGGAAAATAGATTTTAAAAATAAAAGAGAGAGAGAAGGAAAATGTTTCCTGTTAATTTTGGATGCTTCCATAATGCGTGGGAATGCAACAGGTGACAAGTTAACACAGCACTCTGCCCTCGAAGGGCACTCTGCTGGTTTGTACTCACAGCAATTGCTCTGTTGGTTCTTGGGAGTCCTCCCCCTCTCATTTTCTTTTAAAGCAATTCCTTTGAAAATGTTGTCTTTCCTGACCATCCTCTTTTAGTCTGCATGTGCAATAGACAGTCAGTCGTACTGTCAGCATTATTGGCACCATGTCTGCAGTCACAGCTTGTGATGACAGTACCTTGCAGAAGTGTGGGACACCTGTGTATGCTGAACTTTTCTAATGCTCTACTGCTGCTTCTTTTCAGTCATGTTACTGATGAGAAAACAGCTTAGAAAAATCAATGGATTTAAATTATAACTTTATGTACAGCGTATACAAAAGTACTGCCAAGGCAAGAATACTTTTCCATGACTAAAAAATCAATCTTCCTGATGCTTCTAGTTCTTTAGCATTTTTTTATTCTTAATTTATTTAAAGCTTCTCCCCACCCCCACCCCAACCCCCAGCTGCATCTGGTTGCTTTGTTCAGGCTTTCTTCAGGTTTCCTGCTCAAGAGACTAGTTTTATCTAAAAGGTCAATTCATTCAGCGGGGCACCAAGCAGAATTGAATATAATTATCCCAATCTTTACTGTGTAGAATTCATGCTTGAATTCATTCAAAAAATAGCAAGCAGTATAATTAACTCAGAGCCCAACCAAATCTATTGAGAATGCCTCAGGTATCATACAGTCCCACTTACAATAGAACATTTTCATTTAAGGACATTGTACATATTAACCCTAGTCAGCATCCAATTACTCGGAATAAGTGAATTCTCTGTTTCAGGAATGTAATTTGAAAATGTTGTCATGCAATCTGAGGTAAAAGGTCTTTTTTCATTAATCTAGCTCTCATTAAACTGGAAGCCTGTAGGTTATTTCAAATCCATTAGTTTTAAATACAGGTGATTACAATTCTATTGCACATAAGACAACAGAAATGTCTTTTAGGAAATATTGTATAATTTAGAGGGATTTGATGAATTTGTGAATTGTCTCTTAGTAAATTATATATATATATATATATATATATTTATATATATATATATATATATATATGTCTGACCAGATAAAGCATGGTTATTGTTAACCTGACAATTATATATAAACTATATGGTAAAATTAAATTGATGTTTTCATGTAGATGACTGCAAGATAGCAGAAAATCTTCAGATAGTTCAGAAGTCAAGATAAACTTCCCAATATTTTTATGCAAATTCCTCACATGCTCAAACATAAAAAACTGTGATATAAGTATGAGCTTGTTAGGATTTTGCTCATGATCACAGCTAGAAACATCACAATTTTTCATGTCTAACAACTGAAGCTCTTGGTTAATTAAACATGAAACATCTAAACTCTTCAGGATCTCAGATTTACATAAGAGTCCATTCACATATAAAAGACTCACAAGAGGCATTCTTTTCATCTCAAAACTTGAGAAATTCACCCTTGAGGAAAAGTTCCCAACTAAGCCACACCTGCAGAACTACCCAGAATTCATTACTTTGAACCATCCATTTTCTGGATCCACCTTGGCTGAAAGGCAAGAAACCTCAAAAAAAAAAATAAAAATGTTTTCATAATTACAATTTAGATCACTGTTTGTCTTGCTATTCCAATAGATTTTGTACATATAGGTAGAATGTCATGACAGCTTTGGGTTTTGGGACTCCCCAAATGCATGCGCTGAAGAAAAACATTTGCTAATGCTTGCTTTTGTCATCTTCTGAATACTGCCTTAGAACCATATAGAAAACTAAGAGCAGCTTTGTGGCATTTCTGGTGGGTTGTCTGCATATCAGATGGCTCAGAATAATGTGCCATCTTAGGTAGCATACTGCATAGTTTCCCCAAAGTCATAGTCACTCACCTCTCAACTTACTTCGTTCTATTAATTTCTACTTCTGTTTATACGAAAATAATATTTTAATGGGAATATATAGCAAATTGCCTCTCTTTACAAAGACCAAGTCATTCAGATGTCTGAGTCAGTCAAGTACATCTCTCCACTTATGTGTTTGAGTGTGCTGCCTACAGCCATGGATTCCCAGATCTCCCAGCAACACTAGCTCAGAAGCCACTACCATGGAAATTGCCACCCTGGATCTTCCTTCAGGTGTGCAAGCATGTCATTTCCAAATACATGTGACATAAAAGAAGTTACTGCTGCAATGAAAATAACTATTTGATGGTAAAATTCTGCAATCTGTAGCTCAATGAGACAATCAGAATTCATGTGCGTGCACATACACCATGAGATACAAAGATCAGAGTTCCCACTTAAAGAATCAGGATGAACTTCCAATTAATTTTTTTATAGGCCAATGAATGTATCTTACTAAGTCTGAGGAATACATATATTTTAAAGAATAAATTTTGTACTATTAACATATATTTTTAAGAGTTGAAATATTGAGTATATTGTTCATTGAGATTCTTATCTTCAGATGTAAAATTTCAATGTTTTATTTTTCTTGTAAAACCATATGTTTTCCTGCTTTTTCTGGATGTGAGCTAACTGCCACTCTGGAGCATGAACCAGCTGCAACTTTTATGGAACATTTCAAAAACCAGATTTTTCTAAAACAATGTTCTGGGTATTTATTTTAACTATAAGACAAACACATTCATCTGAATTCTCCCAGCAGTCTGCAGTCTGTGCCATTAATTCCAAACTCCAATAGAAAAACAATACACCCCCTAGATGACCCTCCTTCTTTGACTCTCTCCTCCCGTGCCCATTGGGTCTCTAGGCCTACTATTTAGTCAATGAAGTAAACTCTTCCATCCTGAACCCACCCACAACTGTCCCGAGAGCCATTTTATAATCTTTTCCTTAGGACCAAGTTATGTAATAACTCATGATGGCCATTACGTTCTGATGAAGCACTGCAAGTTTTCCATCATACATTTCCATCATACATTTCCATCCAGTAAGAGCCTGAAACCTGGAGTCAGACTAAATTACACAAACAACAAGGGGACAATATTTTAGAGAAGCATTTATTACATTTTTAAGTGAAGAAGACAGATGTGTTCCCACTGTGATCCACACAGTTTCTGTAAACTTCTCAGTTATGTTTTGTTTCTTATGAGGAGGATTTATGGGTGCTGGTGAGCCCTTTTACTGCATCTGATCATAAATCATACATACACATCTATTACAAATGTAATATACAGCTGACTGAAGCTACCAACCTGAGTGGTTTGCATGGAAAACGTTATCCCACTGCCTACAAAAAGCTTTATTTTTGAATTAATAACTGTAGTAGAAGATGGTTAACAAATTATTTAAATCAATCTGAATATACCATAACTATAACTAATAATAGAGATGCCTGCAAGAAATATGAAGCATGTTACCTGTGTGACTCTATATCTGTCGAACATTTTGTTTACATTTCTTTGCTTACAAAACCAATCATTTTGTTACGTCTTGTCAAAAGTATAATCATTTCTCCATCAAAAAATTTTGCGTAGCTGAAGTGCACTTGATTTCCAATATTTTGCATGCCTAGCCATTCTCACTAGCTTGAAGCTCTAGCCCAATAACCAAAGAGGATGTTAGTAAGCCAGAAGCAAAAGTGTGACCCTCAAATCTAGCATACTAAGTGAAACACATTGGCCCATCAAAGCCTTGTTCCTTGTATATGCAATACAAAAGGTACATTAATCTCTCTCCTACATGTAGGTAAGATTAGTCAATAGGATCCATCAGAATTTGGGATTTCTTTAAGATCGTTCAATCTGGAGTTGCCACAGAGGTATGCAGAGAAAGTTCCACTATCAGCATCTGCAGATACTTGCTTAAGGGTACAGTTGCAGGGTAAGAAAACCTACTTTAATTGCATCAGACAGCACCTAGATCATCTTCAACAGTCTGTCTGCATGCAGCCTCCATTCTGTCTCCCTCTCAAAAGTGCTAGTTAAATACAGGACTTGAATAATTCACACAGAACTTGACCTGCTTCCATACCATTTTGTATGCCCACTTGCTTTGCTTTTTTGTTAATTGCTGTGCCTTACAATATGGTTGGGTTTGATTTCACAGGGTTCTGACACAGAAAGTTGGAAAACATTCTGTTTTCCAGATAAGGGGAAACAGGAGAAAGCTGAAGTCAAGCATCTAACTCTGGTATTATCTGGTATAATTTTATGTATTACAAAGTAAAACAATTCTGAAAACTTATTAAAATCCATTCCTTCTCTAACTCTTGCCATCTTTTCCTGCACAACCAAATCAAAAACTACCAACAATAAATAATATTGCTTGAGCTCTGTCTTTGCTAATCAGCAGTGAATAGTTGCAAGCATTAATATGGTGCTGTCTATGAAAGTTCAAAATACCAGAATACCTCTAGATTCTCAGGCCTGTTTACTGGAATAAATTGGGGAATGCTGATATCCTTGCCCAGTATGGAGCAAGTGAGGTAAGAATTTCCAGATTAACTCAGAAACTTTCCATAACATTTATTTATTTATTTTCAAGAAAAATAAAATAGATTGTCCAGCAATTGCAAGTACACAACTTGAGACTCTTTAGTCTGGGATAGCTTGCATCAGGTAGATGACTAATTAGATTTTGTTTGCTCAAAACAAGACCACAGAATTGAATAGCATTCCTTAAAAGTGACTATTTGCTAACAATTTTGGTTTAGTTCTTAGGTATTTATATGAAGTCTCTAAGATAGTTTTTACACACACACACCGTTCTATTGGGATCTCTTTTATTCAGACAGAATAACTATGATTTCACTTTTGTTGAAATCATTGTTATTTCAACAAAGGAAGTATTTCACTACAATTTTAGTAGACAACAGGCAGCCTAATCTAAGCTGATTTCTATAAATCACTGTTGAGTCTCACAGATGCTACCTACATATGTAGATAGTGAATGTCTGAACCTCTATACTTGGTGACTACTTTGAAAAGTTTGTTCCTCTTAGTTGAAGTGTAATAAATGTTTTTAACAATCTCATATTTTGAATAAAGCCATACTACAAACAACAAAGTACACAGGAAGAAAAATTTACACTAATAAAATTTGTGATTGACATTATTCTTCTTTTGTAGTTGACAGGAAAAATAGGCTTTGGAGGTCCAGAGATAATGGTGTTTTAATCAAGATTTTGCAAACCTTTGTGAGAAAAGGAGACTGTAAGCATGAGCTGCTCTGTATAGTGTATTGTAGAGCAATTCCTCCCAATACAGAAAGAACAATTCCTTTTAAGGGAAGAGAATCGTTTGTCTAATTTCTCAGGTGTGGGTGAGTTTAAAAGGAAACAAAGAAAAGTTTTGTTTCCTTTTGTATTTCCAAAAACCTCTAGAGATCAAAATATATAAATTCGAACATATCTAACCCAGACAATGAAAGCCTGAGGTCTGATTACAGCACATTACCCTCACAGAGGTTTAAGTTAACTGAAGAAGACAAAAAAGGAAGAAGAGTTCTTACTACTGATGTGTGGCCTTTTGCAATGAAGGGTCTTTTCTTTAACAAAGTAACAGGAGATATCGTCTTTCCCTGACTAGGAATCATTCACTATAAGCACAATGTCTTATTATTGGGATATTTAATTGAAATGTAAATTCTGGGAACACTCTGACCCAATTTACTCCCAGAAAAAGAGGACAAAATTCTCGTTTTCAAAGCACTATATAGACACTTTGCTATTATTAATGAATCTTGCTCTGCCATTCTGGAAAACTGACTACATGTTATAACATTCAGCTCTAGCATATTTACACAGCACTGTTCATTGTTGCATCAAACACCTCCCTCTTTTCTATGTCTTTGAAAAAATATTTTTAGACTAAAATATCAAAATACTTCTAAAATGACAAGTCTCTGCGGACAGGATGCCAAATGCAGTGACACCAGCAGCACACTGCAAGCAATGCTTAGCTGGCCCGGGGTAGGATTGTGCCTGGGAACCCCCATGCTCTCAAGAGCCTAAATCAAATCAGGCTGTTGGGTATTTCTCTCTCTCTCTCTCTCTCTCTCTCTTTTTATTTACTATTATTATTTTTTTTTTAACAAGTTAATTGTAGGTTTAAGATTTTCAAGTGTTTAAAAAAAAAAAAAAAAAAAAAAAAAAAAAAGATTTCCATGACATGTCCGCAGTTGAAAGAGTACTTGAATTGATTCACAATATTCCAAACTATGCTTATTTAAGATTTAGTTTCAGGAGAGCCTTCTTTTTAGTTGTTTTCATACACCTTAGTCCTCCTAACACAGGGCCTCTGTGTATCACATGCTTTTATATAAGTAGCTAAAACTATGGTCTTTTCAGGAAACTTTTAGTATTTCTATAGATTTCTTCCAGAAAGAATAATCAAGTGTTCCCAAGAAGAATGAACATGACAGAAACAAAGAAATGATTAATGGCAATCTAGGAGGAATAAAAGTTTTAAAAATAATGAAAACCTATGTAAATTTTATCCTATCAGAGACACGAGCACCAATTATGTTTTTTACAAACTACAACCTAAGTGAATTAAAATCACGTCTGGCTCCTTAAATGTTTAACACTGAAAAAAACTGTTTGCATTATATTTCCCGTTTAACCTTTTTCTTTGGGGTAACTTGGTAAAATTAATAAATAAATAAATAAATAAATAAAAATAAATAAAAAAGGAGGAGGGAAGGGACACGGAGTAAAATTTCCTTTTCTTACTTGGAGTTTACACATATAACACTCTACCTAGGTATCAGAGTTTCAATCAAGCATTTTGAAATTAATTTTGGCCCCCATTTTTACATTTCCAAGGTTCAAATATGTACATCTTGGAACTAGAGCTCTTTATATGGTTTTGTAGCATGCTTTAAAACTCAGAATTGCAGATTTTTTCACCTTGAAACATGTCCCTTGACTATCATTCTAAATCTTATCTTTGAAGTCTAACTGTACTTAAAAACACACACACACACACAATTCTCCTATTTCTGATACAAGGAAATATATTCCCATGTAATATAGGAAACTATATGAGTAAAATTACATGAAACAAAACAAACCAACCAAAAACAACAAAAAACAAGGTAATTCTTCTTTGAGCAAGTGGAAATAAGTGACACCTGCAGGACCTAAAATCACTCCATCTGAAACCACTACAGTAGCATACGTCATGACAAACTCAGTCTAAGGCTCCACTAAAACAGATAAACACCTGTTTAAGTTTTAGCAAGTGAATACTCTTTTGATTTCTAAATGACTACACATTCACTTAGAAGTAGTTTTCTGAACCTGGTGTAGAGTATTTGATGTTTTGCAAGATTAACCATATTTACTAAGGTGATCAGAATGGAATAAATTTGTCTCATTCTCAACATCCATGTCTTATAGGAAACACAATTTTCTAGCTGATATAAACTCATCCTTCTATGTGTATTTTCAAATGTCCAGCAAATCTGCTGTCAGTGTTCAAACGATAATGTGAATATTCGTATTCTGGCATGGATAGTCCTTAAAGCAAAACTACATAGAAGTCCATCACTTACTGAAGAAAGCTGAGATCAAAATGCAATGATCAAAATGCAATTTGATGAAAAGAAAAAATAATTCTGGCAGCAAAATGATCAGTGAGAAAGACAATAACAACAACCACCAAAGAAGAGAAAGTATCAATGATCTTGAAAATCTATAGGGCAGGAATTAAACACTGTAATCAAATTGTTTTTGCAATCATTTAGCATCTCATTTGCTTGCTGTGCAAGCTGAAGAACCACTTGAGATGGAGCATCTTGGAGAGTAACAAAGTGCACCAATAACTAACATGGAATTAAAAGAATATTGATAACCAGTGATAAGCTGCTTCCTGAGAAATGTTTCTTAGTCAAATAGCAGCAATCATTAAATATATGAGGGTCAGTCAATTTAATCTGCTCTTTTTATATGGATTGGCTTAGTAAAGTAACAGAAGAGAGAATTAATGCCTCCATAGCTTTTCATGCCATGACAGTAGCCCATCATTTTTAAAACAAATACTTGCAAGATGATTTTCTACACTACTGCATATGGCCATATTAATTTTAACTACTTACAGCACTGATAAGGACTGACTTTGTTATGAATCACAATTAGACATTCCAGAAATCATTACAATAAAAGTACATACTATCCTTTAAATAAACAGATTCTTACACATTTAAATATGAGATTTAATCTCCTATACTTTTTAAACTGAAATCATAGTCATAGAAAGGCTCCACTCCTCTGTGCCACTACTGAGCTTATTATGCCATCAGGCATACATCTAGGGACATAACACTGCCATCAATGAAACATATAATATCTGAATGAAGTACGGTTTGCTTTTCAGGACTGAAGAAAAGTTACATAAAAATAGAAGGCAGGAGGCAAAGAAAAAAATATCATCATATCCTATAGAAAACAGATTGAAGAAAAAAAGTGATCTGCTTTGAACAGGTAGTGTCTTATTATATGCGGTAATAAAGACACAGCATAAAACACAGTTAACACATAACTAAACAAATATTGGCTTAATGCTTCTACTTAGAAAGTCACTGGTCTACAAAGAATAATTAAACAAAACTGTAGAAGAATTTCAAATAGATAAACTATAATTAGAATTTGGCCAAGATGCTAGGGTAACACTCCAGCTCCTGTTAGGAACCCTTTCAAGCCAGCTGTAAGGCTATTGCAAGCAGTAACCAACTATCCAAAGCCACCAGAGACCGTCCAGCAGCAGAATCTGATCCAA
This sequence comes from Aythya ferina, assembly GCF_964211825.1. NCBI lineage: Eukaryota > Metazoa > Chordata > Aves > Anseriformes > Anatidae > Aythya > Aythya ferina. The sequence continues at coordinate 17,086,917 of NC_140308.1, read as the reverse complement.
GATTGTCAAAACTTCCTGTATCTGTTCAGGCTGGGAAAGCTACACTAATGGATTTTCCAGGATCTCCTGAAGTAGCTGTTCATCCTGGATGCCACTTCCATGCATAGACCTTTTAGAGCACCACACTTTTCTCAGGTGTTCCCCTCTTGGCCCTTTCTGACAGTTGTCTGACAGATGGTACAAGGTGCCTGACATATATTTTAAGTCAGATATTTAAGAAAACAAATTACAGCTGACATCTTTGGTGTAATACTTTGTGACACGGATAGTTAGGGAGAGTGACACAGTTGGAAAATAATGTAGGTTGAAAGCTTTTGGAATGGCTCCAGATTCAAGGTGACTTTTTGCTGAAGTTCACTACTTTTATAATTGTTTATGATACATTTTCTGGGTGAGACATGAAGCCCAGGAGAGTCAACAGGTCTATTTCCATTGTCTTCTCTGTCCTTTTTATCAAGTAAGACTGCTACTCCAACTCAAAGCATATTCAGTAAAGTTTGTGCAAAATTAGATCTTACAATTAGTCTTTCAAACTTCACACCTTTGGCTTTGGTCACTGAGAGTAAATTTCACCTTTTTGTTTTTAAAGAGGAAGGAAGTTTTCTTTGAGCTAGAGAGGAAAAGACATGGCAGAAACTCCAGCCTCATTTTGTACAGCCATAAAGAATTCCTAGCATGTTTAGACAAATGCAATTTCCAATCTTGTTTTCTTTGGTTTATTCAGTAGTGAAGAAGAAAACAAGTGTATGCTCTTGATGTTATTCAGGTTGGCAGCAACTGACCTTATGCTATTATTCTAGAAGCTCTCTTTTGATAGCTGTATATTGCCCCAGAGACATTGGTCAACTCAACAGCAGAGTATTGTCCTCTAACTTCAGTTTGATTGGTAAAGAAAAAAATAAATAAAAACAAAAAATGCTTTATACAAAACAGTATATATAATATACATGTATATATTTCAATACCAAAATCATTATTTTTTTTTGTTTATACTGAATAACATATATATATTTCAATATCAAAATCAAATCAAACTCAAGTCCCTGTGGCTACAAGCTGAGTTGTGTGTATATATACATATATATATATATACACACACACACATATACACACTTACTGTCACTGCAAATTCCTCACATTGTTTGAGACTATATGCAAGGCTTTTCATGAGTATAATGCCATAAAGAAAATAAGACATGGCTTATTTAATGATCAACAATATCAGTGCACTTCAAGATATTTTCCAGTTCTCTCCTGGATGGAGTACAAAAGATAACACACAACAGGAGATCAAGTGCATTACTTGTCTTATTCCTCTCTGTTGTGGGTATAGCAAAAGTTGTATCTCAGTTGTGGGTGTAACTTCTCAATGCATGCCAAAAAAGTATAATGAAAAGGAAGATGAGGTGAAAAAAGCATTCAAGGAGTAATTAGGTGGTACTAAATTGTATGTATTTTTGTTTGTTTGTTTGTTTTTAAAGGAAGTATGTGAAATATTTATTTTGAACTTCAGAAAAAGTATTTGAACCTGCTATTCCAGTTCGGGAACAATGTTATCTTAAAATAAGCATATAACACTATTGTACTCAGGAAAGAGTAGCAAACTCTGGTACTGTTACTGTGCAACAACTCAGCAAATCTGGCCCTACTTAAGTTTCAGTGGCCACCAACTGTGTGAAGTATTGCTCAGTGGGAGAAAATAAGACAAATCCAGTCCAGAGTAATCCGCCCATTTTAATTAAAATACAAGAATGGAATTAAAGGTTGCTTTAGGCAATAATGGTGAAGTTGAATTAACATAGATATGGGAAACCCTCCATTTATCATCCTACAGTGATCACATTTTAACATGTTCATTGCATTTATAATTTCTACAGATTTCTAAATTCTGACAGCCTGTAATAAACACGAAGAACAAAATTTCATCTCAGATCACTAAAATGGCCTCGGGATTCTTGCGTTTAGTTGCACAACGAGCTATTCATTGTCTTGGCATAGAGAGACTTAACCCAGAACTGCAGACTGACTCAAACACCATCCAGTGGAAAAGCGGAGTTACTACATTGCAGTAACAGCTCCTCCGTCTATATTACCTTACCTTTACAGGAAAAGTAAAGTATTTCAGAAAACTTGACAGACAGGAAAGCAACTCTACCTCATCTGAAGGGAGAACAGCTAAAACAGAAGCCTAGGGATGTTGGGATACAAAACTAGATATGAGAAATAACAACACCCAGCAATTACACCTGCCATTTTAACGCAGACTTCCAATAAGCAACCTCCAACAGATTGAGGTAACGAACCCATCTCTTCAACATGAAAATAAAAATGACTTCTGTAGATAAGCCATGATCTCTGCACTGATTAGAACATAGCATTCATATCTTAAAAATATGTACCATGTAATTCATGTGCTCTTTGCACTACAGTCCTGCTATGTCCCTCAGAGAGCAGTATTCAGCACCACCATCTGCCTCTCCAGAAACCTAGCTTTTCTCCATGTGCCTCAGACAAGGCTTACACATGCTATATTCACTGAAAGAAGAGATTAATAGCCAAGGAAGGAAGGAAGCAGAAAAATTGTTGACTTCTTTCTAGACAGTCATTGTTCTTTACATTATTTGGAGAAGGTTCATAGAAATTATAAGGTTATTGACCACCCTACTGTAGTTTATCCAGACGGGAGACATTGTTTGTTCCCTCCTTCCTCTGTCATCTCAAAGAGCCTCGTACTGATATTAGGCATTCATAAGGTACTTTGCAAACCTATTACTTGATTTCATGGCTGTACTTCATAAAAAAATTAAAAAGAAAAACCAGTTTGTAAGACAACAGCCTAGACCCTTGCTTTTTCCTGGTTTTAGCCTATTTTTAAAAAAACATTCATGTAATTGTATTTTATATATTTAGCACTGCTTCTACCTGTATACTTCAAATCATAGAAAGAATCTAGTTAGAAGAGACTTCTGGAGATCATAAAGTCCAACAACCTGCTCAAATCAAGGCATACAAAGCACACACGCACACACTTCAATGAAGATGTCCTAATTTACATTTACTGCACATTTGCCTTTTGTACAAGTAACTACAATTCCCCTGGCAGGAAGTTACTATCAGAAGTTTAAAAAACAAAAGCAGAGAATTTGACTGCTTCTCTGTTTATCCATCTGAGAATTATTATTAAGGTCTTAAGTTGTTAGGTGGGGAGATCCCAGCAAAATCTAAACCACTACACCATATTTCTACCTCATTTTAGATACAAAACTCAATTGTTTTCTTATTTTGTGTCTTAACATCTTGTTTTTGGAATACTCTGACCTCACTAAAATAAATATGTTAAGTCATTATCAAAAGAAAGCACAGTATTTGTTTCTTAGTCTTCAAGTAATAAGAATTTATGCTAAAATAGTAAGAGAAAAGATGAACTTAAGAACCCCCCCCAAACAAAACCAACATAAAAATAATCCAGGCTTAAACTGCGCTTACAAGCCAGTTGTTCACCTATTCATCCCAGCATGCCTACTCATGTGAAGCAAGCCTGAGACCTTAATGGGAACGCTTATCTAAACAAAATGACCTTGTACACAGTGAATACTTAGAACTAGCAAACTTGGCTCATGATATCCAAGTAGCCTGACAGAATAACTTCTCCCCACACTTTATGCAAGCAATGAAACAGGGTTATGTCAACACAATTGTGTTGAATTTAATACGCTATAGTTCACTTACTGGAGAATCTTCAAGAGATAAATAATATTTTCAAAGATATTCTTTTGCATGTGCATATTCATAAAGAAAAAAAGGATGTGAATTCATCTACTGAATAGTGTTCTACAGTCAATAGTTATATCGTTAGCAGCTGGGGACATGAGAAGGTTTCTCCACATAAGGCTGTGAGGAGAGGCATGCAGATGAAAGGACCCTCACACCTGTGCCCTGATGGCAAGAGTGCTGGAGAGCAGGCATATTGGGAATGACCAGGCTCACATGTTCATCCTCTACCCACTGCAAAGGGATTGCTGTGCTCCCCACATGGCACCACTGGTCTGGCGAGATGGCACCCTTCTCAAGCAACTAGATGTGGTAATTAGGGATGTCCTGTCTTCAGATCAAAAGGTGTAACAGCAGGCTTATGTGACATACAAAATGTTCTCTGAAAAAGGTATACACCCACTAAAGTTCAGAAAATGATCATTAAGATAAGTAGAATCAAAGCGATTTTCACGTGAAACCAAACATATACCCACTTCCCCCTTGCAGATGAAAACTCAGTGCCAATGAATAAAACCCTTCTACAGTCCTATACAGAGCCAGAAATTTACTGTAGGTCTGAATGCTACTGATGCCATGGAGGTCCTCCATCCAAAATTGTAATATCCCTTACTGTATATATATAAATTGATCTCATTTTTCTTTGTGTTGAAAGAAGCTGTAGTAAGAAAGATGCAGCTCTTGCCAAGTGGAGAGAAAAAATGAAGAAAAAGAAGTGACTAATTTGAGAAGTAGAGAGTTATACCTCAGCAACGCTTGACAGCAGTTAACTTCTTTATTTCCCCAGCCTCAAAATGGATAAGAGTAATAGATAAGCACATTATCAAAATGAATAGCAACAAAGTAATCAGTTACACCATCAACAACAATAAACAATAAACCAGTCAGCTATACTGAAGTTAAATATTCCATTGAAACAGATACATACATCTAACAGCTGGTAAGTGATACTGCTGGCAGCTTTACGAAGAAATCATTGCATTGTTTATATATTGAGCTGATTTTTAAGTCTTCAGCAATATGATTTTTTAATGGGAAGGTAAGAGATTATACAAAGCTTATCCAGTTTCAAAGCAGCATGCTATTTTTACATGGATATGATGCTACAGCCTAGTTTTCTGTGCTGCTATAAGTTATCTCTAAGCATTTACGCAGTATTCTACTTTGCTCGTGCACTCTCATGTTTCTGCAATCTACTGGGTGTGCTTTTTGGCTAAACAGATAAAAAGTTTCCTCAGTGTGATTGAGAACCTGAATATAAACACGCGAGTCTCCATTTGTGTAAATGCTTTAATTGTGTAGGATTGCTTCACGTGCATCAGTGATAAGTAATATTTTTCTCTTATGGACAAAAGTGTAAGCAACAAGTGTTTTCATGTTTAGTTTAGAACTCATTAAAGAAGCTGAATTAAATTGCCCCTATAGAAATAAAAGATACTAAGACACATTGGTAGCTAATGAGTTATGTACAGCTGAGTCTGGGGAAGTCATCTCATCACCCAGGACACCTCCTCATTTCTATAAAGCTTTGGATATATTGTGGCATGATGTGGCAGGTGCTATATTCCAGGTTTCACACAAATATGTATGTACTAGTGATCTCACTGCAAATGTATCAAGAGAAAGGGACCTAGCATCAGAGCTTCTGTACTTCACTCAGCTCCAGAGAATGCCTGATTGCATTCATAACTGTAGCAGGGAATCAGGTGTCACAGCTACTAAGACATGATCCTTCTCTTGGTTACATCTGGTTTACACCAGTATGAATAAAAAGAAATGTGGGACCCTAGATTCCCTTCTTAGCTCTGTGACCAAGTCACTGCTGGATTTGGGCAAACTGCTTACCTAATCCTTCCTTCAGTCACTTTATTAAGAAGATAAAATGATATTTGTCCACTCCTCAGGGCACTGATGTGGGCTAATACCTACATTTATAGAATATTTTGAGTCCTCAAAAAATGATGCTGTTGAAATAAAAAACAATGTCACTCTGTCTTGACTTCAGCAGAGAGCCAGTGTAGGGCACTCTCTTTCCATTAGCAGAAGTTGATGATAAAGTCAGCTCCTTCTTTGAGGCAAACAAAATCCTGCTTCCCTGAACATAAGAAGAATTAAACAGTTGGAGATGTTTTCTTTTCTCTTAATGTGAAGCTTTCTTTTCTCAACATCTAACTCAAAAAGCTCTGACACTTTCCTCAAGTAAATGCTACCAGTGTTCATGCAGTTCTGGCTGATGCTTTTTTACTGCTTTTTCTTTCTCCTTACAAGCTGTTTTTGCTGATTCTCTCTCCTTCAAACAGTTGTGTTAAAGCAATGCTCAATAAAGCCCCTCTGTCTGCAACTGCCTGAGAGGCCTCACGTGTGTCTTTGTTTTGGGCAGTGTCATGTGTATGTGGATTGTTGGAGGCCCCCACTGTTTCAACTACCTGGTTCAATAAAGGGGCTTAATGACTTCTTACAAACTTTCTAAAATGGAGGACAATGTCAAAAGCCCCAGTTTCAACCTACAGCAGTGTTATCATCAATACAATCAATCACTAACAATAGCTATACAAAGGCAAACATTTCCTGGCAGTTCTTAAAACTAATCTTAAAGGTGGCATACAAAACAAAACAAATTCAGGCAAGGATTTCCTTTCTTAAATACCATAAAAGTGACAATCAACTTGTCTAAAAATACATTTTTAGGAATTAAAACAATTGTTTTTTTCTCCTCTTTTGTAGATGCTTTGCATGTTCTAATACTACTCTGATGCTCCCAAAATTTCCAATCCTACTTCACCAGTAAGGTGAAGCCAGTTCCACATGTTGTTTTGCAGAGGTACAACGAATACAGTATCTTGGTCATGGTTATAGCTTAAGCTATTTTTTACCATAATAGCTGTAAGATTACTTATGACAGTACCTGCTTCGACAATTATAGTAGTGTAAATGTGCTTTGACCAGCATGGCTCTAACCCTCCACAGGAACCTTTCTCTACTGGCAATGTATTCCATTAATTCTCTGGCTATTTACAATTAAAGGAATGAGAATATTATGTTATATTGGTACCAATAGCAGTACGAGTACTTCTGATATGTTCTGTAGTATTTTTTTAAATTTATTTTTACTGAATAAAGTTTTTTTTTTTTTTAAATCATCCTGTAAAAACCCTGTATGATTTTGATTTTTGGTTTTGAAGCTCATATGAAGCATATTTAAACAGTGCTTGCAAGAGGTGGCCAAACATTCGTCAAAGTTCTCAACAGTCAAAATGAATATAGCTTATTATTACTACCTTTGAAACACTTGTTTTATTTTACTTTTGATTCATTTCACAATGAAGTATACTACAGATTCTAACTTAGGAAAAATCAAAAAATCTTAGTCTTCACAGGGAATTTTGCTCTTCTGCAAGAGGAAAACAAAACACACTCTGATTCCTAAAAAGACTAAGATATTACATGGCATTTTTGTTGGACAGATTTTCTAGTGACTTGTAAAAGAGATTTTACAAATCCAGAAATAGACAAATATGGAAACATCTTTAGGTTTTAGATCTCAAAGACAAGACATCACTTTTAAGCAGGTGTGCCCTCCTGGGCAGCTGCTTAAGATTAGTAAATTGCAAGTTTAGGATTTTTTTTTTTTTCTTAAATATGGCTGAAGAATAAAATCTTTAGTCTGGCAAGTTGGAGTCAAACTGCCACAATGAGCACCTGTTGAGAAAGCCCATTATTTGAAGCTGGGGGTTCTGGGTGAAAAGATCACTGTGAATTAATTTTGATTGCTTCACAAAACTCTGCATAACAAATGGTCTCTGACAGGGGTATCAGGGGACTTCCATTTGAAGGGGAGAAAAAAAGATTTTTTTCTAGGAAGGTAACACAATCTCTGCAGTGACATTAAAACACACCAGTGGCTGCACTTGCCTGAATCTCTCTTCTGAAACAGATTGTATGTGCTTAGGTTACCAGGTATTATGCTCTGGGAGGGGAAAAAAACAAATGATATCAAAATCTTATCTAAAAGATTAGCTAAAAAGAATACAGTCAGAGATCCATGAGTCCTGCCTAAGGCAGTTATTTTTTCGCAAGTTTATAACAGCCCCATCTCTGTGTGTTGTGGATTGCTAGATACATTGCCAAAATGGAAAAGGAAGAAGTGAACAAATCAAAGCTTTTTGCATCATCAGCTTTCTTGTATGAGTTAATTCAAGTTAAAGAAAAGTTAAAGAAGGCAAGTTAAAGAAACACTGAGGATAGTAATATCTGGTGAGTATTTCTCTTTCCTGGTATAGAGGCTATTGAATATGAAGCAATTTCTTTCTCTCCGGAAGGAAGCTTCCATCTGAAATTTACAAAAGTGCTACCTGTCTGTCATCCCCTGATTAAATCTAAGGCCAAGCTTACCATCTGTTTGTGCAAATGAAAAGTGTAATATTCCACCAATACTCTGCATGACCACTTTACTTAAGGGTTTCCTGCAAAATGATTTCTAGTTCATCCAGAGCTTATTTTTAGAACAAAAAGAATCAGCAGAAAGCACTATGCTTTTAGCTAATAATCATGATCCAGTTGACTTTATGCTTGATTTATCAACTTTTAGCCATTAATATTGCATGAATTACTACATCTAAGATTCACTCAAAACTGACTGTAAAAGTTATCATAGGAAGATAGTGCTCATGGCAAATTTTCCCTTTTTGTGTGTTTCTGTTTTTAAGGCTGCCTCAGTTATATCATCATCTGGATACTAATTGCACATACACAAATATTTTCAAGTGTTTGGATTCATGTGGGTACCAGAGGCTTGTATCTACACCTAGCAAAATCATTGCAGCCATAGTAAAATCAGAACAGATAAATGAAAAATTCTAGGTAAATCATATCATGCATTTTGTGCATTTCTGGTATAGGTTTTAAGAAGTCGCTCTAACATTTGACCACAAAACATTTAATCTTTCCAACTTTTGCAGTACCTTGGTGTTATACCACAGGGCACGACAGCCACCAGTGCAAGGAAATACTGAGTGTGTTCTGCTTTACTCTATAAACCAGATTGATACTGTAACAACCCCAAAACAGAAATATCAGAAGATATCTTCAAGCAGTGCTGTGTTTCTGTTGCAGATAAAAAAAAGGAAGAGCTGACCTGTTTGAAGCGGAAAGTAAGCTCTGTACTGTTCAAAGGTAAGTCAACACCATTTACCTAGATGTGCCTTTGATGACACCACCATCCTACAGGCCTCATATCTAGTCCCTGCCATCCCAGAACCACGCTGAAGAGAGATGCACAAATGAGGAGCTGAATGTACAAAGACAATGCCTAGTATAAATCACTTTTGCTTTGGAGGACTTTTTTTTCCCCAAAAACTTTTTTCAAGCCTCATCCATCCTTAGCCTCCCGAAGTTATTGCATGCATCTCTTCAAGTAATATATTTATTTTATTGCTAATTTTATCTTCACATAATATAAAGCATGAAGCAATGTGTTAAAAAAAAAAAAAGCTTTTTTTTTTTTTTAAGATAAAAGTATTTCTAATGATGCTCTTCCAATTCTATAACATACTCAAAAAGCAGAGCACAGATTCCACTAGAAAAATATAAGCAGTAGAAAAATATGTAGCATACTAGTCTGCTTTTTTCTCTTTTCTTCACGTCTCCAAAATAAGCTGCAAATCTCCCATGTTGAAAAGTTCTTCCTTAAGTTAATAAAATCTGTCACTTTCCATAATGGTTGATTTGAAGAAAGTCCACAGGTGCAGTATTCTGTTGTTCACAGCTTGGGAAGTCAAGGCTTATAATAAAAAGCCCTCTGTGTTATGGTCCTCCTTCCCCATCAATTCACATCAAGTATTATTAGAATCATCTGCCACCTCAGTGGTGCTTCCTCTGTGCTCAAACTGCAGAAGCAACAATGACATTTTACGGCTCTGCAGGTGCTGCTGTGTGTGGTCATGAACACAGAAGTGTGGCCTGCTATTGTTCTCTGGTAGCACTTTGATCTCAAACACAAAAAGCCGCATAGCTGGCTGCCCTATTCATTCTTGGGCTGGGTTTATACGGGTAGGAGAAAAAAAGCGGTGACAAGAGATGGGCAATCCATAATATTTATTTCAGCAAATGCTTCAAATCTTTTTAAACATCATAAGAACATGGCTCATTAAACTACAACAGCCTTGAAATTGTGTTATAAAACCACAAAACAAAAAATCAATACTTCTGCTGGAAAGGAGGTAATGAAATATATTGAGCTGGTTGAAAAGTGGTTTGTATGAATCATAATATTATTATGGGCACACCACTTCTACTCCCCATACTTAAAGTTAACAAACTAGGGAGTGCTTTTTCCCCATCACTTAAACAGGTGCTACAGGGTGGTATTTATCAAAGTTGTTTTCCAGAGTCAATCCTTCTGCTATAAATAATTCTGGGATACAGGGGCTTAGTAAAGTGAGATCAATTCAATGCATATCTGCTACCTGAGCTTCAGCTGTTGTATTATTTCACAGTCTGATCAATACCCTGCTCCATAAGGGCAGAGAAAAAGCCACAACACCACCCTGATGAGTCACTGTAGGTTTATTACTGAACCAGAAGGATGTGACATTTCTGATGTTAGTAAAGACTAATTTTGATAGCAGTATTTGACCACTATTAAATAGTTTCACTCTCTATTTCAGGTCTTTACAATGCCTTGTCCATTTTTTTCCAGCAGTGTTGGATAAATGCTTCTGGAATTAACACTCCCTCTGCTGCCAAAACAAACAAACAAACAAACCTTCTGAAATATTACTTAGAATTACTTCTCATTTATTGTAAACTGGGATTATTGCTCTTCAGGTGAATCCAGAGAAATCCAGTACTTAATGTTTTAGCACAGGAAACTGATAACAACATTTAAAAAAAAAAAAAGAACATTTTGAGGTGAAGAAACAGGAAGGAAACACTCGTAGAAGAGGCTTACATTATACAGTTCTCCCAGATGAAAATGTAGGTTTCTTCTCAGGAACTGTACTGTAATTTTGTATCAGACAGAACCCCAGAAAAAATTTACCCTTCCCCTCACATGTATGTATGGTGAAGAGTTTCTTTCTAAATGTATTTCTCAAGAAAAAAAAAAAAAAAATCAAATACGTGTACTTTGAAACAAAGAATAGAAGCAAGAGGACATTGAATAGTAATGAAATAAGGTTCCAGCAAAAGGCTCAGCAGCTATTTGCAGCCAATGTACTCTCACCCTCCTCTGAAATAAAGCCCCTGATCTGCCAGAACTGCCCATCCCTGCCAACCTCCTTTTGTAGCGTAATCAAAAGATAGCAAAAGCTTCCCATACTGAAATTCAGCCATTTCAAAGGACAGTGCTACATCCACACAAGTCTTTAGAGAGGAAGTGAAGAAGAAAGCCATATATCAAAAGGCAATTCATGGAGGGAATTAAGAGAGGTTTTTAAGATTTCCTCGGAGTGCTTAGATTAACTGCTTCCACTGGAGAAAAATAAATAAATAAATAAAATAAAATAAAAATACAGAGGACCAAGTAGAGTCCAAGCTGGACTTTACTGGAAGAAAGGAATACAGAGGGTAACCCGAGACCTCTGTATTCGTGATGTGCTGAAGAGAGACAAGATGAGATCAATTCTTAGTTCAAGACAAAGTCATCCAAGACATTTCCACAGTTGCCACTGCTATAGCCAAAAATTTCTCTGCACATTGCTTCTTACTCTACAAACACCATGAAGGTACATTAAGCCATTTCAGTGGACTTCAGCCCCTCCAGTCTCCCACAGCAGAGATCTGTCCTAATAACTGCGGGTATGTCCCATCATCTTTGGGTAGTTACAGCGATACTGGAAAGACTCAGATGGTCCAATCACCAACAGACATTTAGTTTTACATCTCAGCAGAAAAAAATCTCACTTCCTATAGCACACAAGCAGGGGGCTGGCTCTGCAGAAACTGAGGAAATGCCATGCTGTACATGAACATCTCAACTTCCCCTTAGCATGCAGAATAGATTGGTTTCTTCAATCCCAGCTTGGGTCCTTTCCAAATTATACCTTGGTTTTACTGCTTAACAGAGAGGGAGTAGGGGTGTTACAGCTGCTAGCTATTGATGTTTAATCTTAGATTTATTGTGACTTTTTTTTTTTTTTTTTTATAAATACTCCTATCTTTTGCCAGTTCTACTGCTGTTACAACCTTTTCCAGTAGCTGTCAACATTATACAGAGCTTTAACTGCAGAGAGAGAAAAAGCAGAGGAAAAAGAAATGAAAATAGAAGAAGAAAGAAAATTACTACGTCTGAAGAATGATATATCACATCACCACAGGACTCCCTATTTCAGAACCTTTGACGGTCAGTATTTGTACAAGAATTTTGTCTGCACACAGTCATATCTCCCAAAAAACTAATCTGGAAATGTAGCAGCCTGGGTTTGGCCACCTGTGAAGGGCCAAGAGCCTACTGCATACAGCTCCCCACAGGCATGTGCCATTTCAGCTACAGGTGCCTGACTGCATCATGGTTCAGAATCAGCATGTTGCCCCACTCACACACATAAACAACACTCAAACACAAACTAATTGCTTTCCTTTAACTAGCCATAAAAAAAATAAAAATAAATAAATAAAATAAAAACTTTTTTTTACAAAACTGCTGCCAGATTGTTCTTTTGTCAGCCCTATCTCATTATGTTAGTCTAGCACATCAGCTGGTAACTGTCCACTGTCATGGGATTTCAGCCATTTGTTTCCTCAGAACAGTACTGATTTTAGGTGAACTTGCATCAACACTTTTTAAAAGTCTAATTTTTGGTCAGAGCAGGCCCAGCACTTTCTAAAAGTCATGATTCTTTGTGATGGTTTAAATTGAGTATTATAGAAATTGAGATAGCAAAATATTGAACAAACTTGAAATTTGAAGTTGCAGGGGATTGTGGGGACAGAACTGCTGCACAGATTCTTCATCAAGGGATGGGGGGGATGCAGAGTGGGGCAGGGGGATTACTGTCCAGACCTTTAATTTTTTTTTCTTATTGTCATTACTGCTGTCAAAATCTACTTTTTAGATAAAGAGGAAGCACTTCTAGACAAGTAGTACATAAAAGCTGTCAACTAAACGTGAAGTCCTGATACTTCAGACTCCTGAAGAAATGAAAATCCTTACATTCTGTTTCTCTGCAAGTTTGTACGGGGTAAAGATTTGAACATAAACATAAGTTGAAGACTCATACCATATATGACCAAAGTTTCAAAACCCAGAGTTACCCTTTCAAAAGCAAAGATCATCACTGCTATATATAGGGTTATAAAAAGCAGTTTGATCAAACAGAATGGAGAAAATCCCTCAGAGGATCCCAAAATATGGCCTTTATCATCATTCCTAGTGCTCAACAGTAGAGCAGACAGTGAAAAAACTATAGCTGCATTTCAAGAAATGGCAGCATTATAAAATTACTACCAGCAAGCAGAGTATAGTACATGCAGATATACACTCTAGGAGAGAAAAATAGCATCAGACAGCTTTATAAGGCCTTCACCAAAACCAACAACTGCAGAGGACCCCAATTTTCTCACTCCATTTCAGTGTGCACTCTACTACAACACGCTAGTCCTAGCCCCTTCCCATCTTCCTACCTCACACACTAGCTTCAAAAAATTAGGAAGACACTGAGGCAACAGGTTACCTTGAGCTGCCATACCATACATCATCCCGCATTTTTCTTCTGAATAAATATGACATGAAACTAAGCATGTGGCATTGTGAATAAGATATTTATAACCATTTCTATTCCATGAGCACCTATGTAGTATGCACATATAGTAAAAGTGTGTTCTGAACAATTTCTTATCTAAATATTTAAAATAAATGAAAATGAAAAGTAAGGAACTATTGTTAGCAACATTTTATGGAGCATATCAATAGATTAGAACAGCTTGCCCAAGGTGACACGTGCCCAGAAGATGGAAGTTTCACTTACTAAATAAGGCCCTCACAGTTTAACCACAGGCAAAACCTTTACATAATGCTTTCAGGCTCTAAACTATGCACAATTAAAATGTAATAAGTTCCATTCAACAGCATTTAATATTAAAGTGTGTGCATCAAGTTAATCTAAGCATCAGTGGACAGAGGTGAAGGAAGAAAAAAAATCTGTTCAAACAGCACCAATGCATTAAATTAAATTTCAGTATTGCTGTCAACTTTTCATTTTCACTAATGGCTTTTAAGAAAGCCAGATATTTTCCTTAGTCCATTTTACCTTTTCCCTCCATTTGACAAATATTGATTTTCATTTCCTCCAAGTTTAAGTGCATTGAATACTATTGTGACTGTTTTGTTTGCTTTTTTGTTTGTGTCCCAGCTTTATCGAGGATGCCAGCATGAATGCATACAGCTTTGGAAAGAGAGAATTGGTTTAAAAACTTCTTCAAGTCCAGGAGAGAACATAGGAGCACAGTCTGCTGTTCTGTATAGGTCAAACAAGAAAAGTGACTCTAGGCAGCTACCTAACATCAGTAAGGAGATGGCGGAAGAAATAGCCTTGGCGTTTTAGGCTATTACTGCTAATGCTCTGTCACAACAGGACAAATTACAATGTGTTCTTCCTCCACCTCAGTGCAAAGTTGGACAAACTATCTTAAATGGCCTTCAGTGGCATTTTAAGCTAAGCCTCTTTTGTAGACAGTTGGCCCTTTAGGAGGCTTGCATTGGAATGTAATGTATCATGAAATTCCGTCTCAAAGAAGTTGTAGCTTTATAAATTCTTTTCTCCCTGACTTACAAACACAACAGCTCTACCTCCAGTTTTGTAAGATCTTCTCCTTAAGCTTTGTCCCAAGTGTACCAGGCATGTTCACAACTTCTATCTTAAAGCCTTATTTACCAAGTAAAAGGAAAAAAAAATCGCACAGTTTTTGCAGTGATATGAATAAAGAGTGCTTATATGATTTATTCCACCCATTTAAATAAAGAGGGGTGAAAGTCTCAGGGAACAGAAATAATCTTCTGGATGGAAAGAGAAAGATAGTTACATATTAAACTACCTTGGACACTTAGAGAAATAGTTTGTGTAGTGCTCAGACACTCGGTGTTAGAAACCAAAACAAGCTGAACAGACTTAAGCAGGGGACTAAATTCATTTAGGGTTGTCAGCACCAAAGGTGTGTGCTGGTATTATGGGATCCCCACAACCAAGCTAACCATCACAAATAGCCTCATCCTCCTCGGCAGCTCTGACATAACTTGCCAACAGGAGTCGGTATTCAGTCTGGGCAACTAAAGCCTACAAACCTTTGCAATTGGTTATGTCTCTCCCTATAATTTACTATTTGCTAGCTTCTCTAGCCAACAGAAAGATAAAAGTTCATATGAACACATACTTATACAATTACTGTACACATGGAACAAACATTGGCTTCACTATGTACTAAGTGTCACTTTAAAATGCCATTGAAAGGAAGAAAATTTAGAATTATTTGCAGCTAAAGAAAGCTCAAAACAGATACTGGTCCGAAGAAAGTCTTAACATTATTCATCTGGTTACTCTCATTGGCTCAGCTTTCAAACTATTTTTCATGGAAAAAAAAAAGCATCAAAAACAAAGCGGTGACCAGCGGGGCTAGATTTATGATGTTGTGTCTGACCACTCCACTTTTTTCTTTCCATATTCAATCCCAAATACTGCTTGTGTTGCACCACCTGATGCCAGGTGCTGCAGGGCTTCTGCTACACCCACCTGACATTGTGATGCTGCATTTTTTAAACCTTTAAATAAATAATAAATAAAAAAAAAATAGACCTTTGCACTTCAGCACTGCCCCGATCAAAAGAGCTGTCTGTACAGATGTTGCAAATGCCTGCTAACATGTAGAGACTTCTTTCTTAGAGAAGGAAATGACACCAGAAGTATCAGGGCAGAAAGCTCCAGTAAAGACCTTCCTTGTTTGCACTCATGATTGAAACTGACATAGGCATGGACATGCTTTTGGTATTCATCTAACCAGATGGAAACTGCTTTCCAAAAGTTAAGAAGAGCCTGCAATTTGGCTTAGATTAGTTAACTGCTATGGAAAGGAAGATGTCATCACTTCCTCACTCTACAACTCTCCAGTAGTTCTCACAGATACACTGTACACAGTCATCTGTACAGAAGCCCACAGCCCCAGCCACCATGAACAGCATTGCAGAGGGTGCCTTCAACATCTCAGTTTTCACCAACTCCCTCAATGCTAAGTGGACTTGATCATTAAAAGGTTTCTCTTTCCCCCTCTCCTGTGCTCACCTGTAGTGCTCCTCTTCCCATGTCATTAAGTGATTTTGCCTCTTAAAAGCTTTAGACTGAGGATAAAAAAAAAAAAAAAAAAAAAAAAAAAAAAAAAAAATCTAAAACAAACAGAAGATAAAACAGAAACTGAAGGCACTCTTAGTAGGACAAAGCTATAATATGATTTGTGCCTGAAACTTAATTTCAATCATTGCCGTGCTTGCACCCACTTACTTGTGAAGCGCTCCTGTCACTGCACATGGTTCAGGAAGTCCCAATATCTCTTGTCTCTAGAATGAGGAGATCTTCCCAAGGAAGAATCACTGTGCACTTCCCATTTCATGGGCATCTGCTAGGCCATTGCCAGTAGTGGCAGAGGGACTGGCTCCAGGGTTGCCGTTCTGATATTAACTATAGCCTATATGTAAAAAAAATAAAAATAAAAATAAAATAACAGAAATACTAAAATCAGAAAAATGAACATAAACATACCTATCAGTAACTCTATTCTCAGCTGAAAGTGCATGTTTCCCAACTATTCCTGTTCTTCCCTAAAGACAGATATTTCCAAACTTCTATTCCTCCTTAACATTTTTGTCTAGAGATAGGTATATATATAAGAGATTTTATCGTATGTGAAATCTTTAAGTCATCATATTTCAGCTCAACAGCTAAAAGACATATTGCTTCTGGCACGTGTAAATAGCTGCACCCATTTATTTGCCAAACATTATTTTAACTTCTGTCAATGCATATTAATGAGGGAAGAAAACCAGATAGAAAATGATACTTTGATTAAAAAATAAAAAAATAAAAAAAAAAAATGGAGAAATACTGCAGTCTGGCAGGGACACAGAAAAAAAATAAATAAATAAAAAACACATAGCCACACCTTCACTTGCCAAGTAAAACTGGCCTCCTGCAACGATGCAGCAAGGGAGCTCATGACTTGAGGACTCCCAAAAGCAAAAGTACTCCACTCAGGAGAAAAAAAAAAAAAAAAAAAAAAAAAAAAAAAAAAAAAAAGTAAAACCAAACAGCAACTGTTGCATTTTGATAGTCAGCAAATATTCTTTTCAAAAGAGGCTAGAAGAGATTTGGGGACTCCTGGGGCAGGGAGAGCTTGCAACGTCTCCCTAAAATCTCAAATCACACCCCGGCACAGGGGGTAAGCAGAAATCCATCCACCTTTTCCCCAGACAAAAAGCATTTGGATTTGGGCGTCATCTGCACGTGAACCAAGTCAGGCAATTTGCCGCCCCCTTTCCCCTCACATCCCGACTTCGTCAAGAGAAGCCTCGCTCCTGCCCCTCCGAAGCGGCGCTCTCTCTGCAGCCTGCTGGGTCCTTTCGGCCAGGCCCCCCCACGCCCTCCCAGCCTTTCGCTCCCTCTGCCCGCAGCTCCCCGGGGTGCCCGGGGAACAGAAGCGCTGCGGGGCCGGCGGCTCCTCTCCGCCAGCCGCTGCCAGGGGCTCGCCGCCTCCTCTCCCGGGACTGCCCCCAGATCCAGGGGGCTACAAGGGGGCTACCAGCGGCAGCCTCAGCCTCAGCTCAGGCGGCCCGGGCAAGTTTCGCCCGCTACCTGCCCCGTTTTTAACTAAATCACGTCTCTGGGTGAGGAAAATTACTCGTGCCGATTAGATGAATGCGCTCAACGATCGTTGGCGCTTAGGAAAAGAAAAGGAGAGAAAAAGGAAAAGAAGAAACAACAACAACAACAAAAAAAGACGCTGTGCTTTATTTCAATGGATCATAAAATTGCGATGGGCGGAAAGGGAGCAAGGAAAGAAGGAAAAACTTTGTTGACAATGAGAAAAACGCGGCCGCACGAACAGGACTGTAAAGGAAAAGAAAAGCGCTGTTCCTGACAGGATTAACGCCGTGCCCGTGGCCAGGCGACATCGAGGCGATGCGGGCACCTTCGTGCGCCTGCCAGGGGGCGGCTTCGGGGAGAGGGAACCTCCCCCGGCCCCGCGTCAAGTAACGGGAAACTTCACATCCTCCTTTCCCAGGGTGAATTATCCCCCCCACGCACACCGTACCTCCCAGCTTCTCCGATCCTCGACGGCCCCGGGACAGGGCTGGGGGACGGCGGGTGCCCCCCTCGCACCCAGCTTCGATGCCCGCAGCTAAGGGAAGCGGCGCCAGCTGCCCCCGGGCAGGGTTAACTGGGGAGCTGCCGCCCGCCATCACCTCAATCAGGCGGCCGGGGGGGGGCTCGCCCGTCGCAACTCGCCGCTGCCCCCAGGCCGGGCGCCCTGAGGAAACGTCCGCCGGCAGGCAGGGGGCGAGATGAGGGGTCTGCCATCCCCTGGGGGCGCCTCACCTGCGGCGAGGAGTGGGAGCTCCCCGGGGCGGCGCCCGCCTCCCCTTAGGGTCCCCTCAGCGGGCGGGGGGTCCCCCTCAGCCGCGCCCAACGGTCGAACCCCAACGGTCACCCGCAACGGTCGCTCCCAACGGTCACAACCAACGGCCGCCCCCAGCCGAGGGGCGCAAACCTAAGCTTGGTTCCGAAGGAGAATTAGTATTTCGTTGATAAAAGCTTTAAAGTGTGTTTAATTTACCTTTTTCCGAGACCGAGCGGCGACTCGAAATTCTTAAATATTCACATTGACAAGCCGGCGGGCTCTAGCGTACAGCTTACACACGGACAGAAACGCGTATCGTATACCGGAGGAACTGTTGCGTTCACACAGGGAAAAAAAAAGTTCTAAAGATGTGGAGTCCGAGAGGTATTCAGGCTACAGCGTTTGTACTTTACTAAGTATTCATAATCATAGTAAAATTCCTCAGGAAAAGTTTTTCTCACCCCGTCACTTCAGTGTTAAATCCTCTGTCATGCCCCAATTGCAATTCAAGGTACTGGGCGGGGGGGAGAGCAAGGAGATTACTTCTTCTAAAAGGCAACTCCCCCCATACATACTGATATCAAAGGAAACCCCACAAAGCAAAATACCTGAATTTTGGAATTGTAAACAAAATATATGTATATACACAATGAACATAACATTGATCATTCCTGTTTTGTGATTTTTTGTTTGTTTTTGTTTTGTTTTTAAGCATCTATAATTTGAAGGCAGCCAAGCTGATTTATTTTTCATAAATAATGTTAGGGAGATAAAACTCTACCAGGTGAAAATACTGAGCTGGATTTTGTCCCCAAACTCCCACTGAGGTTAACGATCATTGCAGGTGCATAAGGGAAGCCAAATCATGTGCAAGGCCAAAGCTTTTTTTTTTTTTTTTTTTTTTTTTTTACAATCAAGTTATAAACTCCATATAATACATGGAGGCTTGCAAGTGGACATCTTAACACAGATATAGCAGCGTAAGCATGCCACAAACATAGAATCTCATAGAATAAAATTAATATCAAATATAAAGCATTTGAACCAAATTGAGCCTTAAATGTGATAAGAAGTATTCCCTTCAAAGGAAACTTACCTAGGCCCAATAGGGTTTTTGCTAGCAGCATTTTTTTTTAATAAAGAAATGAAAAATGCCAAAATATCTACAATTTTATGAGAAGGCGTAGTTGATTAGTTAAGGAGGAAGTTCCCATTATTAGGGAGTATGAAAAATATACTAGCAATTAATATGCAATACATATATGTATACCCATACTTACAAATATAAACACACACATACAACCTGGACAGTTCATGTTAACCAAGGGAAAGGCTAAATAATACATTCAAAGAGATTACTAAATACAGGTACACTTTAAAAACACAGAGACAGCAAATTTTATCTGTTGCAAAAATGTATTTGATTACTCGAGTAAAATTACAGTATCTCTGCTGTTAGTAAGTATTAAATGTTAAAGAAACTGGACCTCTTTTTCCTTTCAACTTTCCAAGAAAGTGCATGTAACAGTCCAAGGTTCCCCCTGCCCCCCCCATACCTAATATAAAATAAACAAACACTATACTTGTTCCCTTGGTCAAGGAGTAGGGCTTGGTCTTGTAAGGAACATATGTACATTTTAATGAAAGTGATGTCTTATTGTATATACAGGAGCATCTACAGTTGTCCGCGGAAGTTGTTCAAGATGCTATACTTAGCAGCATTGTGAAAGTCCAGCACATTTTCTATAATGAATATACCTACAAGGCAAAATGTTACGTCTCAGTTTCAACTACCAAAACAACACTTCAGTATCTTCTCTAATAATCTGCGTGCTTATTACTGTACAGAAATGTATTAACATTTAAGACAACTCAAGTAAAAAGCACAATACAAATAACAGTTCAAAACGGAAAATGTTAAACCTACAAAAATTAAAGCAGTTTTAATTTTATAATAAAAATCAAAAACTGAGCTGTGTAAAGGACCCACACTGTTCAGTCTATATTCTTTCAGTCCTTTTCTTAATTCTGTTTGGAAAAATTAAACAATGTGTGTGCTGATAAAATTTCCAGCAGGATCAAAGTGTACATTTATATACAGATTTTTATTAGAGATCTAATGCATCACTGAGGCATTGCATCAATACCAGAGTTCATGTTAAACTGGATATAGAAAATAAGTTAATGCCAGAATAAGATCACCTAGCAGAACAGACTTGCAACTGCCATAAATGTTACAGCAACTTTACAGCACTCTAGTCGATTAGTATTTAGTTCAAAATACAGGAGACCAAAGTTAATGCTTGCATTTGTTTGCAAAGCAAGGTTATATCACTAATAAATAAGCTCTCTTAGAACTCTAGAAGTAGAACATGGTACAAAAAAAAAGTCTTTGCAATGTTGTAGCTTGCAGTTTGAAAAAAGCAACCCTAGGTTGCACTATTTGCAGGAATGTTATAGTTTTATCTAATTTGTTACAATTTCTTTATTGTCTTCCACGAAACGTGTAAAACGGAAGTTTGTCCCATTTTCATTGCTTGCCATTTTCTCCAGACCAGCTAGAGGTGCGTTGGGTTCTGAATTCGGGAGCTTTTCCAGGCTTCCCGTCAAGCCGCTGATGGGCGAGCTGCCCCCGTTGCCCAGGCCCCCCGGTGGCGGTGGGATGCCGCCGTTCTGGATGACGGAGATCTCGTTGGTCTTCATGGCCAAGCCATTGGAGAGCGCTGCTGCGTACTGGTTCCAGAAGCTGGAGGGGTCTCCATTCCCTGACCGTGCAGCCAAATCTTTCTGAAACATTTCTGGGAACTTTACAGGATTGCCTCCTAGAAATGTCATGGGGCCATCTACAGAAAGTCGTCTGCCTCGTCTTGCAGGAGTACTGTTCCACATGTGAGTGCCCATGTGAACCTGAAAAGACAGAAAGAAGAAAACAAACAAACAAAAAAAAATAGTGGTTGGCAGGAATTTCAAACTAATTTTCATCACAGCGAAGGCAGCAGTCCACAAACATGTCCGGTCTTGTTATGTGATAAAGGGTACTAAAAGTAGTTGGATGCAGGGCTTCATTTCCCATCTGGAGCAATAAATAAGCTGCTTCTGGATCAGCCCATCACCATTACCCAGAATACTCCGTTTTCCTGCTGAACAATACATTGCTTGTTGCTTTTTTTCAATTATTATTATTTTTTATTACATGTATTTAGCTCATAATGACTTCGTGTTACTCTGTCAATTGCAGATAGCTGCTTTTGGGGCTAGAATTGCTATGTCCACTTTCATTGCAGTGGTAAGTATTGCATTTGACACCCTTTACCCTATAAACGTCCTTTTCAGAGAGGCAGAAAGTATCCTTTACTGATTGCTCATCGGAGAGCCTCGTGTATAGACAGAATGGCCTGAAAATAATTATTCATCTCACATTACTGGCAGCAACCTCTAGAGAAATACTCTGTCAACAGAAAAATGTACACAGTAAAGTGCTCAACTGGTGTTCTAAAACTTAAGTATATTTGCTTTTCCAAACACATATCAGTAGGAAATGTTAGTTATATAATCAATTAAAGCAATGCCCATTAGTTCCAGAATTATGTTAATAGGTTTTTTAAACAGTCCTCATTTTACATGATAGTTATGAAAAAAAAAAAACATCTTTGAGAGCCTTTCACTTCTTTAAGAGGTGTGTGAGTTACTAAATACATTTCTCTATTAATTAATATTTCTTACCAATACTTGGCTGTTCTGTTTCACACTTTACATAGACGGTCTTTGCTGGTAGGTGAACTCTAATTAAGCATCAAAAACAGATCACGCTTCGGACCTGCTGCCAGTGCAAGCACTCAACTAGAGCCCATCTAGTACTACTATCAGGGCTGACTAAACAAACACTCCAGTTGTCACGCCACAGACACCCAAAGGTACCACGGCTTGCAACGCTAACAGATGTGAACACTGGAAAAACCCCAGCAAGGCCAAAATGAAACCTAAGAACAGCAAGAGGAAAAAGTACCTTCAGATTGCCTTTTGTTGTGAATGCTCTTCCACATATAGTGCAGGCAAAAGGTTTCTCACCAGTGTGCGTCCTTTCGTGGATCTGCAGAGCGCTGGAGGAAGAAAACGTTTTCCCACACGTGTTGCAGTAGTGCTGTTTGGGGGTTCTTCTGGGGAGAGCAGGCAGCAGGACAGGGGACGTGGCAGAGGAGGAGAGTGGCCCCGCAGCAGCTAGACCAGAGGGTGTCTCCTTGCTGTCCTGAGGAGAGCCATGCACGAAACCATTAACCTCGGTCTTTATGAGTGATGACAGTGAATTAGCAGGCATAACTGAAGAGTTCTGATTAGGGCCAATACTGGAGCTGGGCTCAAAAAGTTGTGATGGTAGATCTCGCATTTGATGTGTCAACATATGCTGCTTCAAATTACCCTTTGTGGAAAAGCCACGATTGCAAACTGTGCAAATAAATGGTCTCTCTTTGGTATGACTTCTGTAATGAATGTCCAAGGCACTCTGACAAGCAAATGTTTTGCCACAAATGTCACATGCGGTGTTTTTAAATTTACCTCTATCTCTGAAAGGAAAGAGCATACTCAGAGACTCTTCTTTAATCATTTTATCAGTGTTACTAGATGTCAAGTCCAAAGCACCACTGTTTGCAGGGGTTGGAGACAAACCATTGGCAAACTCACTTGGTAAAGCTCTTACTGGTTTCTCTTCGATACTTGGTGACTTGTGGTAATCATTAGTGCTGTTGGATGGGGACAAGGCCTGCATGGAAGAGGTAGACTCTGAGACAGCAGGGCTTCCAGCACTTTGGCTTTCCATATCACCACCAACCGATGACGAATCGTTAGTCAAAACGTCCCCTTCCACTGACCCATTTTCAACTGACTTTAAGCTTGCCTGAAGTTGCTCAGCAAGTCCTGCATTGATCATCTTCATCTGGTTTTCCAAAGCGGCAATACTTGACATTTCCAGGGGCAGAGGGGAAGAAGACAAGCTGTCTTGCGATGCGTCTGCAGATTTAGGTGTATCTGGCACACTGCTGTCAGGACAGTCTTCCATGTTCTCATCTGAGAAGTTGTCTATATCATCAAAATTCTTATCATCAAAAGATCCCGTATCGGATTCCATTGACTCAGGATAGTTTTCCGTGACCGGGGTGTTAGGGATCTGCCCTCCCATGTGCATTCGGATGTGCTGCTGTAGCACTACAGCATTGGTGAATTTTTTCTGGCAGATCGGGCATGAATGCTGTACTCTCAGTGGGGGCATGGCACGGTGGACACTGTAATGAGTCTTTAGGTTGCCTTTAGTAGTGAAAGCGCGACCACAGATTTTACATTTAAATGGCCTCTCACCAGTATGCGTGCGATAATGCATTTTCAGTGCGCTCTGGCAACTGAGAACTCGGTGGCAAATGATACACTCATTAGGATCGGTTGCCTTTTTATCTATGTTTTCTACCAGTTGCTGTAATTTTGATGTTTCGGATGCTGGCGTTGAATCCAATAGTCCTCCAAATGGAAACTTTGCCTTAAACTGCTCTGACATTAGAGGCATCAGTGGATTTGTAAAAGTGGCAATGCTGCCGGAGCCCGAGTCTGCTGCCGGTGAGCTCACAGAGCTGCTCACGTTAGCGATAGAGCTTGTGTTTTGAGGGTTTTCTTCCATTTTGCCATTTGAGGTAGGCAAAGCGCCAGCCTCTACCTCATCAGAAAGTCCATTGGAGATTTTTGATGTGGGGTCAGCTGTTCCCGAGTCGCTCTTGACAGAGCAGGGAGGGCTAGCAGAAGGGTGGCTAATGGGAATTGGCTGAGGCTCCTCAGTTTTGATGAACGGGGTCAGGCTTGGTATCGTTGGTGGGAGCGGCAGCCCCACAGAAGTCGTCAGGGTGGAGAGGACTGGCTTGCTGTCTAGCCAGCTCGTGACAGGTTTCTCTGGCGGTATAGACATCCCGTAAGGAATACCCGTGCTTGTAGGAATAT